>NC_044324.1:87385128-87699901 GCF_007399415.2 Gopherus evgoodei
CAAAGCCTTTAACTTCTATGGCACTTGTTTGAGTCTGACCCAGGTCAGTAATCACCCAAATTCACTACCACTTGATGCCCATTCAGGGAACCTACACTAAGTGAGATTTTACTATACATGTACTCGCTTCACAAAGATCACCTTCATTATTAGAACCCTCTGATAGTTGAGGGCCTGATTGTACAAACTGTTGTTCAGTAGGACTGCTCCTGTGAATAAGGATTTGGAAGATCTGTCTATTTGTTTACAGTTTCAGAATGTTCAGTTAAATGGGAATGGAAAATCTACTTTTCCTTTCTCGGCTTTAGAATTGATACAATACCTCTGTATAAATGGCTGAACCATGGTGGCTTGACATGGCTCAGGACTGTAAAGGGGTCTGGTAGAGAATGTGCTGAGCCTATGTGATGGGGACTCAGGGAGCAATTGTCCCCTGTGGCAGTGTGCCAGGCCCTGGGTCCGTGACAGTCCTGGGAATCTTCACACTCCAGTCCTCCACCCTGCAGCTCACAGATAGCAGCTGGAACTAGGGTTCATGAAGCACAACTAAGGCACAAGCCCTGCCCCATACTCTGAATAGGAGAGGTCTGAGGCTCTTGAAAGGGTCACAGTCCCTATTTAAACTAGAGACAGAAACAGGAAGTTGTTTCTACGTCTGGGCCCTACCCTGCCATGGATTGCTTGTCAGTTGTTTACTTGTTCCTGCCATCTGATCCTGACCACCTGGTAGCATGTCTTGGCCTGATGCTTGGTAACTGTCTCCTGGTTCCATCACCCTAAACTGCTCTTTTTGGTATCTTGACACAGCCTGACTTTTTGGTAACTGACTCTTGATCCCTGTCCTCTGGTTTGTCTCTTGATTCTGTTCTCCTGGCATTCCTGTTAATTGGCTCCTAGCCCCATGGCCATGATAACGCAAAGATCAGGTCCCACACGCCCTGGCCTGACACAATGTGGTTCTGCATCACTGCTTGCTATGGCCTGTGCCTAAGTGGCATGCCTATCCCTTGGAGATTACAGCCATCAGATACTTGTAGATGGATATTATGAATGGATTTTTTAAAAGCTCTCAGAATTCGCCTAGCTTTGCTTCCATTGAAATCAGTGATAAAACTGTCATTAGCTGCAATGGGAGCAGAGCTAGGCCAACACAGAGTGATTTTGAAAATCCCACTCTATGTCTGCTGTGTCATGGCCATGTGATACGTAGGTATTTTTACCTTTTGTCAGTCCCTCCTTCCAAGCACTTAATCATTTTGAAACTTTTCTCTGAAACCTCTCCAATTTTTCAAGATTTCTTCATTTTCTACCTTTACATATCCAGGAGGGCAGCACACAATATTCCAGGTGGCATTTTCCCACTGCCACACAGAGAATGTAACTTCCATGGCCTGTGATGTGGTGCCTCTTCTGTCATATCACATTGCAAGCTCATATCTGATGTGCTCTCCCCTATTCCCTATCGGTTTTTCAGCATTATTGCTTTTCCTGCCACCGTTCAACTCCCTAAGTCAAATATCTTAGCTTGGGGATATTTTTTCCCAGATGCATTATTATCCTGCATTTTTTTCTTGTTGATTCCTATTATTTTCCCATTTTCTTTACTGTTGGCAGCATCTCCTAAATGAGACTATCTGTGAATGTAATTAATATGCTTTTACATGTTGTTTTTTTTCCAAATAATACAACTGATCCTAACAGTCCTCCTGGTATTCCTCTGGACAGTTCTCCACATTGGCCTTTCACTATCCATTGTCTGTGGTCCTTCATCCAGTGAGAGTACTCAGATCCAAGCCGATTTGAATTAATTTTTCAAGCACAGATTTGAGACGCTGTGTCAAATGTTTTCCTAACGGATGCATACATGATGAGCATTAAGTTGTTCTGCTTTCAGTTACTGGCTTAATTCTCCACTGATATCAATGGATAGAATCATGCCTGTAGTTCAGTGGTCATGGAGGTTTCCAGATGCAGTAGATTCCAAATGATGGGCATGATAGAACAACCTGTACAGAACAGAATAAATAGTATGACTTATCTACATGGGGAGGTAGGAATCCATGTGAAGGAGCCTAAGTGAGGCACTTATGGGGCAGGCTGGGGGAGAGGCAATGGCAGGGTTGGATCCATCAGCTGTGCACATCCAATGGGAATCAACTGCCCACTGAGACTGCACATAGGAATGATGAGGGCTACTGAATCCTCCAGGCTGCAACAGTGGCCATGGTTCCATTGCAACACTCTGGCTTAGTGGGATTCTTTCTTCCACATCATGGCTGTGGAACCCTAGTGCATTTAGCTACTTGGTTTTGGTGAGTAGCATGGATTTAGCTAAGTGCGAACAGAATTGGGCTCTCAGTATACCTGAATTCCTCTCATCCATCACACTTGCAATAATATTTAAAGGAAAAGTGGGAAACTCTGGCATGATTTTTTTTCTTTATAAATATATTCTGCTTCTGTTGGCTTCTTGATGCTTATGGATTGTTTTATGGTGATCTACAGTCATTTAAGATTTCAAAACTGTAGTATAGTTGATATATTGTATCCAGAGAAACTGTTCACTTCTAGCATGAATGTGACAATATCATGTAGACTTCAGGAGCAAATAGAAAGTTTAAACAAAACAGTTTTTCAAATAGGCTAATAAGGATATTGAAAGACATTACCAAGCCACTGAACCAAGCAATGTCAGTGAATGAAGGAAAGAGAGAAAAGCTACTAAAAGAGGGAGGGGATGGAGTTTCATGAAACTGGTAGGCTGGAAATGAGGGAGAAAAAAGCTCAGATATGGTACAATAATTTTTTGTTCCTCAGTCTCACTGTTCTTAATAACAGCAACTTATCAATACAAACATCACCAAATTTTGTTTTTTGTCTCAATTCAAAGTATTTATTAGGAAAACATCTGTTTATGTCTCATCTGAAATACAAAACGCCAGAGTTTAGTGTCTGAAATCACTCAGCTGTAGCCCAGTTGAGGTGGCTGTTTGCTGTACACAGACATTCCATTTTCAAATGGATTAAATATCACAATTTTAGGTTATATTAACTAAAGTTTGACATGAGTGGAACAAGCACCTTGGAGCAGGGAGTTGCAAACAAGCACACAATCTCACTAGTCATGGCAAATTTTAATGAGGAAAATCCATCTTTCCTTTTAGATACCTTCCATGGATCATACCCAGTGAGCACTTCCAAAATGTCACCTGCTTTGAAATTAAGCTTGGCATTTTTAGTTCTTGAAAGACAGTTGTTTTATTTTCCCCCTTCCTTTTCCCCTACTCCCTCTGGGTTTGTAGTAGCACAACTGCCAGCCCAGATGTGAAGCACTTAAAGTCTGAATCTAGCATTAGATGTATGGGGCTGTATTGTGACATTTACCCACAGTTAAGTGTGAAGATGCACAGTTCTTAAAGGATCTCCTGCAGGCCCTACATGTTTGGCTCATCTCTCAGTGCAAGGACTGTGTTTATTGCTGGTCTGTGTGGAACCTGGAGTAGTAATAGGAAAGAAACAGGGACAGGGCAAACAGATGATAACTTCTACATATAGCAAATTTAAATAATATGTTAGTTATATGTTATTGTGCATGAAACTAAAAATTCTGGCCAGTTAATGAGTACCTAGTGACACCATCTCCTCTGCTATTTTTCTTTTACAAATACTTCAGCAACTTTACTATTGATGATGCAAATGCTGCAAATTATTATGCACTTCCTTAACTTTACTACTGTGTACACCTCCCACATAGACCACTGACTTCTACTCCTGGTAATAAAGTTAATCATGCTCATAAGTGTTTGCATCATTAGCACTATCAATATTAACTGGAATAAAAACTTTCTTGGACGGTGTTAACTTTCTGTGAAAATATTCTAGTGAATGAATTTACTTGTTAGAATGTTTGTGGAAACTGCTAAATTGAATTTAATATTCAAGAAAATGAATAGTGGACTTGTAAAAAAAAGAATATTTACACCAGAAATCTCATTTTAGGTGATCTCATCTATTCAGGAAATAGAAACCAGTTCATAAATTCTAGTGCCCAAAACTGTATTTATTTGTCTGAACTAAACTATCTGATACAGCTTGAATGTCAAACATTGAGTACAGTGAACATTTTGTAAATAGTCTATAGAGCAAGGATTATTCAAAGAAATCTGGGAAATTTTCAATATATATATATCTGAGAAAATTAAAAGCTACAGATGGACAATTCATGCACATTAAAATAAATTATGTGCTGTAAATTATCTCTGTGCTAATATTAGACTGTGGTAAAATATTTTATAGTGCATTTGTGTTAAAGTTGATGTATATTATTCACAAATTTAACATTCACATGCATTTCTGATTAAAGGTGCTGTATGAAATCCCACAATTAGCACCCCATTGTTTTATGGAAAAGAACTCTATATACTCTATACAGAATATATAATATAAACAGATGTTAAATAAATTCCAAGAAAATAATTGGTTGCTTGTAAGGTTCTTAGGTTTTAACAAAACATAATTGAACTTTTAATTACATGGTTCATTGCCTTTCTAACAATCTATAACTAATGCCAGATTATGTTAAAAGCAAAGAAAAAATAAAAGCACTACTGGAAAAGTATTCATTGACATGATTTACATAACAAGGGTTACAGAGAGGAACAGATGCAGACCTGGCAACAGTACAGGAGGGACAGATACAGATTTGGCAGCAGTGGAGATACTCTTCTTTAGTGCACTGATCATGCAAATAGATGCATGGGTAAAAATGCTTATGCTTGTGTGAAATCCCATTCTAATCAATGGGACTGTGCAAAGATCTGGTCTGTACCAGTGCATCTCTTTCCAGATTTGGGTCCTCAAGCAGCATCTATTTCAACTGCGCATTTGCAAAGTGCTGTTATGTGCCCAAATCACCCACCTGCATTCCAGCATTACTTACTTCCTTTTTGTCTGTTCCAACCTTAAAAAACACCACAGGCAAGAAATGCAGGGTGAAGCTAAAGAGAGATACAGCTGATAGTCTTTTTGTGCAAAAAACAAAGTGTGATAACTTTGAAATAGATGACTATACTGATTGATCACTTTGTAGACAGGAATTCTAATAGGAATCTTATCTCCATCATCATCTATCAACTGTATATTTCTCTACCTGATCAGTATGCTATTACTAACTTTCATTATTTTACTCAGTTAATCTCAGTTTCTGTGATTCACTTAGTAATTGCAGAATATTCTATTCTATTTGTGTCTACTTCACTTATCAAAACATCCATATTTTATTTGGTTTAGTAGAATTCTGAGATGGGGGAAGGTTCACCCCATGTTATACACCTCTACCTCAATATAACGCTATCCTCAGGAGCCAAAAAATCTTACCGCATTATACGTGAAACTGCATTATATCTAATTTGATTTGATCCGCCAGAGTGCGCAACCCCGCCCCCCTGGAGCGCCGCTTTACCGCGTTATATCCGAATTCATGTTATATCGAGTGGCGTTATAATGGGGTAGAGGTGTATTACACTACAGCATGTTGGTAGTGAGTAAGTAGTGGTATACAAAGTTCTACTTCAAGATATGGTCATTCCTGCCTAGGTGAGCCTTGGGTCTGACTGGTCCTACTCAGTAATAGATGATAAAGGCTCCTGCTCAGGATGATGAGCTAAGGCCAACAGTGGACCCTGTGGACAATGGCCAAGTTCCCCAATGGAGTTGAAGGTGGATAGGTCACAATTGTAGATGTGTGGACTGAATAGGGCAGAAGAAAAGCTAGATCTTCGTAAAGGTCATCCATGCTCTCAGGAACCAACAGTACCTGGCAAGAGTTCCTGAGAAAGGGGTGGTGTACCCTGTATTTGTCCCAGTCCTAAAGAGGCAGAGTGAAGGGGCAACCAGTCATGACAGACTGCAACAATAGTACCAGATTTAAAGCCCCTGCTGTAACCAACTCCAGATGGAGGGGTGTGTTTGCCTGCATAGGATGGGTGCGACTCAAACCCCACTTAAAGAAAGCACAGCCCTGATCACTCCAACTTCCTGGAAGTCCAAAAAAACCTTTGTGGTATGTTTCATGTTGCCCCATGGAATGTGCTACCATTGAATAGCATTAGGTACAAGACTTCTCTTGCCAAAGAACTCATCTATTACAAGATCTTCATTGGTGGCATCACAGCAAACTGTCTGCCACAAAGCAATCAAATTGCTATGGAAGCAGCAACCTTCCTCCACTCCAGTGGTCTCAGGCTGTGGCACTTGTTGTCATCATCATTCCCAAATCCTGAGTATAAAGTGGTTTGTCTTGTGCAAAAAATGCCACAATCTAAAAAAAGACTCCAGGGTCTCAAGCTGGACACACAGAAAATACAAGCAGAGGAACATACAATTAGTGACTACCTCTGAGAAGTTTGGTTTAAGTGACTTGCCCAGCATCACACGGGAGCTCTATAACAGAAACAGCGATATAATCCAGTACTCCAGGGCAGCATTAATTTGCATTAACGATGAGATTGTTCTTTCTCTTCCTACAGTCCTCTGCCTCATTCACTACACAGCTTCTAACTTCTGCAACAGAGAAAGTAGGCATACTATAGATGACCATCTCCTTCCCTAGTCTGATTTGTAGAAGTGCTGAGCATTCATAGCTGCAACTGAAGTCAGTGGGAACTGTGCTTTGAATGTATAAAATGCCACATACTCTGAAAAATCAGGTCGTTTGTGTCTCAGATTGGACATCCCAAATTAGTGGAAACTTTTCAACTTTTCTCTGTGCCTCAGTTCCCCATCTATAAAATGAGGATAACTATATCCCCCATCTCAAAAGAGGATTCTGAAAACAAATTAACGTTAGTGGAGAACTCAGATGGTACAGTTATAAGCCTTCTGGAAAAGCAATAATTCTGTCTTCAGAGAAGGGTTTGAATAGTGTGCAGTAAATAAGGCCTAGAGCCACACACTGAACAACAGGAGAAAATAGAATATTGAATAGCTGTTCATTAAATGACTAGTGTTGGGATATATAAGGGTTAAGTAGAGACCTGGGAGACCACTGGTGTTCTGGTATGGTATTAGGGAGTAGAGTCACAGGCAGGCTCCATTTTCTTCGCTTGACAGATAAGTGTCATCCCTTGCCCTTCCCTTCAGCTTGTTGGGGATAAATAAATGTTGCAGCTGTCTAAAGGATACCTTTGTGTAAAGAAGTGTTATCTCCCCCTCCTTTCCTTTCTCAGCTACATAAACAAGAACTGCTCATGGCCCCTTCCTCCCTCCCCTGAGAACTACTGATTAAGGGAACTTGTAGCATCAATCACTGCAAAGAAATGTCTTTTCAAGGTAAAAAAGTGTGTATCATATGTTTAAAGCTGTAATCAGTCAATAGGGATGGGTATAATCATAGTATAGGTGTTTCTGTTACTTAAAAAGGGGTTTGGGGGTGTTATAATGGATGTAGGCATTTACATACTAACTTAAATAAAAAGAGTGTGATGTAACCAATACAGGGCTTACTTGACAATTGGCTCAAGGGGAACAAGCACCGCAATAAAGAAGCCCATCTACTCAATCCACCTCTGGGTCAGCCTGCTCATTTCTCTAACTACCACCATCCATTCTGTACACTGACTGAGGCAGGGGTCCTGTGGAAATCAATAGTATGTGATCATGTAATTAAAGACTGCCATGTTAAGGTTGCACAGGCAATCTTTATTCACACAGTTCCTAATTTCTGAGATCTTCACTTTGTAGCCTTAATTCTTTTAACACAGATTTTGTGTGTTTAAAAGATACATCGTTTTAAGTAGTTAAGGATATATCAGATATGTGGGCTAGATTCTGTGGTCTGTTAAGGCCGCTATGTAGCTCTTGTAATAGTTGATCTCCATCAAGTCTCTCTAGGATAAAGGGAGGGAGGGGGCATTCCAGTGTGGGAAGTCAAGAGGAATGGTGTGGCAGAACTCCACTTCACCCAGTCCTTCCCTAGCACCAGTCAGGTGCTTACTTCTGTGCTGAGGCCAGGCTGCTCAGGGTCAGGGAGCCACTACTGCCTTCCTGCCATGAGATGTCCCTCTTCGTCTCCATTCTGTCCAAATGCAGTTTGAACAGAGTAGAGAATTTAGGTCATGAAGATACTTCATCATGCCGTAAAAAATCTAATCTTCCAAGCTCCCACCATGTTCCTTGAAAAGGGGCAAAAAAGTGTTACTCTCTAAGTTCCCTCTAAGATGTGCAGTTGTGCAGCAGGCTATCAAGGGTTGCGCGGATGGGGACAGACGCCTCTCCCCAGGCCCCAGCCCCAGAGCTGCCTCTGCTGGGAGAGGCACCTGTTCCCCTGGCCCCAGCCCTGAGGCTGCTGCAGCCAGGGAAAGGTGCTCTCCCTGCTATAGCCCCGACACAACCTACACCCAAGCGCCACCCCAGAGCCCGCCTCAGCCGGAGCCCTCACCCCCCGCACTCCAGCCCTCTGCCCATCCCTGAGCTCCCTCCCACACATCAAGCCCCTTATCTCCAGCCCCACCTCAGAGACCATGCCCACAGCCAGAGCCCTAACACCCCAACCCTCTGGTCTTGATCCTCCTCCCACAACCCAACCCCCTCATTCCTGATCCCACCCCAGAGCCCACATTCCAAGCCAGAGCCCTCACCCCAACCCTCTGCCCCAGCCCTGAGCTCCCTACCACACTCCAAACCCCTTGGAACCACCCTGCCACACATCACCTCCATATTGGTGCACATGACAAAATTCATTCCACACATGGATGTAAAAAATCCGAGGGAACATTGGTTAGCCTCCCCAAAAGAGGATTGGGAACAAGGATATTATTTTGTTTCCCAGGATAGTCCCCCATTCTGGGGAGACAATGTTTGTTCCTGGATATATGACCATACGTTTATCCAAAACAAAACACATTGCTTAGTAAGTGATGTACATCATTCTGTATCCGTCACCTGTCCTCTTCAGTATTTATCATTTCCCTAAACTTTGTGTCATCTTCAAACTTTATCAGTGATGATTTTATGTATTCCTCCAACTCACTGATAGAAATGGTATGTAGTATGGGCACACATTAGAAAGAAACCCACTCAATGATGATTCCCCATTTAAACATTAGATTTGATATCTAGCATCTAGATTTTAATCCTTTTAATGTGTTGTATGCTAATTTTGTGTCATTCTAGTTTTTCAATCAAAAAAAGGACTGTATACTCTTATGTGAAAATGAGGGCAATGCTACACCAGATATGGGAAATTTAGGTAAAAAAAAGCTTAAAATCCTTCAGGGGATGCCTTTTCCGTCTTTCGTAGCAAGATGATGTGTAAGGTGACCTATCTATGGTCACTTTGAAAAACTGGAATGGAAAAAAAGGTGTTGGCTTAAAAGATCTGCTCACTTTACATTAGCATTTAACTTCATTAGACAAGCATAGTTCTTCAAAGTTTAAATGCCTGATTGTCAGCAATAATTTGTGTGTATTATCTTTCAAGTTATATAATGCATTCTTCTATATGGTGGGAGCAATTCAAAAAGATGTTTTATTTTTTTACTATAAGGTAAGATGATATAGTGCGGTTTTGCCTGTGCAGAAATACTTGCAGATTTTGGGCCTTAATTATGAGCGAAAAGGAAATATATATTCTATTTAATTGCATCCATTCTAGTGTATCAGATGTCTAAGAAGAATGCTACATTTCTGTGATGTGTGTAAGGTGGATACCTGTAAATATCTGTATAGTAAAAGACACTAAAAGAATAGCTCAGGCATCCAAAAATATTAGGAAAGTAACCCGATAAATGAGAAGCCTCTTCTAGAAAGGTAAGAAAAGGCAACAGGCATTTAAAAAAAATAATCTTCCCCCATATCACCGCCCTCCAGAAGAACAAAACAAATGAGAGAGTCTTATGATGTTTTCCAGCAAACTTGCTGCCAGACTTAACATATGAAATGTCACACTTCATTGTTTCCATGGCATGAGCAGCATTTCAACTAACTTGTCACTGTTCATTCTGAGTAGGCCCTTCCACAGCTCTGACTCATTCCCGTTTCAAATCACATTATACAGAAACTTGGGGTAGTGGTTAAATAAATCGATACAAAACATAAGAATACCTGATTCTCTCTTAAGAGTAGTCACTAATGGTTATTGGCTAGTAATTTAAGAAGGCTTTGTTTAAATCTAATTTAAATTATATAGATAACTATAAATACCACAAAATAATCCTGATGCCCTTGCACTGGAGTGATTGCTTTCACCTGTGTCAGTTGTGAAGCAAGCATTGCTGCTAAGTAGGTATGGAAAAGCAATAATTTGTGGGAGTGTATTTTACAAAATATTTCTTCCTTTACTGCAAGGCCATTTCATGCCATTTCTTTTTCATTTGTTATCATCATTAGGCGAGTAGCTTTAAGGAAAGACCTGCATGAGGATAAAACACATTTACATGCTGTTTTGGTGTTTCTTTGAACATTTTTTTTAATAGAAGCAAAAAATTTTAAAGTTGAATAAATTTATCCATTCCATACAAATAAAAACAGCATAGACTATAATATAAAAGCAGGTGCTTACTTCTCTGTAGAAGAAAAAGCCATAACAAAGACCAACTGGTAGAGAAAAGAATAATAAAAATAAACCTAGTGGCCTGTAACTATGAAATGAGTTACAAAAATATATTGTATTCCCTGTGACAAGCAACGTTTACTGCAAGAGTGTCTCTAAATTCTGTTTAACTGTTTGCTTGTGTTTTTTCTTATGTGCTGTAGGTACATGTGTTCACACATACACATATTGATGCACAGACTAGAAAATATACAGTAACATCTGTACAACTCTAGGTTGGCAACTTCATGTCTTAAGAGATCATTTCAAAGTATCCCCCAGTGTATAGGGCCAGATTGTCACTTGGTGTAAATTGATATAGCCTGAGTTGTAATTGATTGCATAGTGCTGATTTACACCAGCTGAGGATCTGGCCCATTGAATAGAATGATGTCCCAGTTGTTTTAGAAGATGACTACTTTTAAACAATTGATATTGTTGGTCCCTTATGCAGTCAAAAGGTTATCCACTTTGGGTTGCAGGCACACTGATCCCTTCCCACAGCCAGGTACCTGGAGGTTGCAGCTCCACGCAGTAGGTTTTGTTTTCTCTTTGCATTTCATGTATGCATCTTAAAAATGGTTGTTGAAGATGAGAGATCCTTCTTTCTTTGCAAGGAACAACACAGTCATACAGGTGCCACTTCAGAAAAGCTTATAAGTACAGACATGTTCCCCTATCTCTCTCATTATAGCTGATTGAATACTCCTGTCAAAATCCTTATTTGATTAAATTGCCTTTTTTCAATGAATAATTTATTTGAAGTATCCATTCTTTCTTGCATTTATCTAGTTCACACTTTTTGTTCTCTCTGATATGTAATTCTACAGGTATACATCAAGAAGAGTCAGTGAAAAAATTGCACTGATTGAAAAGTACAATTTTGCATTCTTACATCTCAGGCCTTCACTAGATATATTTACCATGCTAATAATGTTTGTTCCTTTCCTTTTGCCCATACACACAAGTCCTACATTTCAACACCAGCCATGGCATCGATATTTTGAGGTTAATGAATGATTAAGTCTCAGTTATTCTTGCCTTAGCCATTTGACTGCTGGTGTTGAGGCATCTCACTAGCACAAATGGTGGACTGTCATCTCATTTAGTTTTCCATCTGAACATCCCCTGACTTGCTCCATAACCAGGCCCCATCGCAGTAATTCCATCATAGCCACGGCCACCACAGTATGTCTCTCCAGAAAAACAACGAAGAGTCCGATGGCACTTTAAAGATTAACAGATTTATTTGGGCATAAGCTTTCATGGGTAAAAAATCTACTTCTTCAGAGAAGTCCTTCTTAGCTCACATTTCCTTTAGGGAATCAACTTTGGTATGCCAGTTGAAAGTACTAGTCTGATGAACCACAGCTGGTTTGTATAACTGATATTTGTAACCAGTGAACCTGATCCTCAGTTCACAGTGCTTGTAGAGGAGATGGTGGGGCATTCGTGGAAGCTAAGATGCATTTTCAGGGAGATAGCATTTTATGTTGCCCAAGTCTAATAGTTGGCATCTTTACCAACAACAAAAGTCGATAACCAACATTTGCATTAAGTTTGAACTAGTGTTTGGGTTGTAGGGCACACACATATCAAGTGCTGATGTTAAGAGGGCCATCTTGAATGGTGAAAATCTCATGAAATCATGTTTCTGCAATGCATTTAAACCAGAACAGAAAAATAAGCTGCTTCTTATTATGAATACTACTCAGAACCAAAACCTAAAGCCACATTCAGATTGAAGTGTTTCAATTTGACTCCCTTCTTAGCCAAAATATTTGAAAGCCTTCAAATTTGAGGTTTCAGTTCATTCCAATACTATATTGGCTCATCTCTTATTCATATGAAAATTGACACTTAATTCAGTAATACAACAAAAATTTTGTTAACCTAAGCATTTTAAACTAAAGGAGAAAATGAAGGTCAATAACACAAGTAGTGATACATTCTCTGAGTTATGCCTTGTCACTGCAATCTGACTATCTGGCTGTGTTTTGATATCCCAGCAAATGCAAAGTATAATTTTATCTCTGATCTTTCCATTGCTGATAAATTTTAATAACATATTTCAGTTCTATACTTTGTCACTAAGGCAATATTTATTGGGACTTCTCTCTCTCAGCTAGGCTTGAAATATTTTAAATACTGTAGATAAACTACTATTTCTGTAAAACAAATCTATCAAACTGCTATGAACATGAAATGGAGAAGATTTGGGTAGCAATTTTGAAGATATTCTCTTGCAACAGATAAATTATGCATTAGATACAGTTTGCATTACAGGATGTTGCTTGCTGTGGATTACACTTTTATTTCACTAAGGGCGAAATTCACCCTTTGCACCGGCCATCTGTGATGTGAATACTCACTGGCTAATTGCACAGTGAAGTGCTTTCCATGCATGGGATGTGTTTCTTCCACCTGTGCACGTGTCACATTCCTAGATTGTGAGCTGTCTGGTTGAGGGACTTTGTATTTACCTACCACAATGAGGCTTTGACCCTTGATTCGCACTACTGCAGTATAAATAAATAATAAATGACCATAACATAACATTGCTTGTTAATCATATTTGATGCAGTTCTCTTTGATCTTATGTACCCAAATAAGCTCCTCATTATAAGAACAGATGGCAAGAATATAGGCTCCGATCCTGCAAAGACTTCTACACATATTTAGCTTTATGCATTGTGAGTGATCCTATTGAAGTAAAAAATCAGAAATTTAAAAAAAAATAAAAGTTTTGGATGGTTTCTAGCCATCTCTCTCAATGAAAAGTGATTATTCTAAATCAGGGATCAGCAGCCTTTCAGAAGTGCTGTGGCAAGTCTTCATTTATTCACTCTAATTTAAGATTTCTCGTGCCAATAATACATTTCAACGTTTTTAGAAGGTCTCTTTCTATAAGTTTATAATATATAACTAAACTATTGTTGTATGTAAAGTAAATAAGGTTTTCAAAATGTTTAAGAAGCTTCATTTAAAAGTGAATTAAAATGCAGAGCCCCCTGAACGGGTGGCTAGGACTCGGGCAGTATGAGCGCCACTGAAAATCAGCTCACATGCCGCAGGTTGCCCACCCCTGTTCTAAAAGCTTTGAATTAAACTGCTCAGGATATATAAAATCTCAGCCATGTCCTACTTTTC
Organism: Gopherus evgoodei; assembly: GCF_007399415.2. NCBI lineage: Eukaryota > Metazoa > Chordata > Testudines > Testudinidae > Gopherus > Gopherus evgoodei. The sequence continues at coordinate 87,398,867 of NC_044324.1, forward strand.
AAATACCACTCAAATCCTTAAGAAAGGCCAAAATAGTCAAAACCCACTAAACAGATTGGCCATTGGCTGAAACATGTCAAAAGGTAGAAAAATATATAAAATAAATATGTTAATAACCATATTGAAAGTGTTGCCATCATGACATTACAAACCAAATAATGTTTTTCTTTGTAATCTGGTCAATAAAATGACCTAAAAGTGGTTCCATATTCTACACTTATGAATAAATCCAGTTTTTGTTTTTTTAAAAATGTTTTATTTCCCTTTTTGCAATGTGTAAGAGTCACTTAAACACAGAGGAAAACAGACTATAATATAGAGAAATGATGAAATTGAATATTTAATGCCCGAAGTAATCATTTTGAAAAATAAGAAGTGTTTTTATCTAACTTCTATCAGTTATTGTAATTTTAGGTCTAAACAGTAACCAAAGTGGTTCAAAAATTTGCAGACAGTTTTGAGTTATTATCCCTTTAAACAGAAAACCAGTATTATGCTGACATTGTAGAAGACAACAGGCATCAAGGCGGTCCCTGCCCCAGAGACAGATGCTGAAAGGTAAGAATGACAGATATATTCAGAGGAAAGAGTTTTGTTAGATGAGGGAAAAACAAGTTATCTGTTTTGTGATGGATTAGGCAATTTCCTGCAATATCTTTAAAAAATCTTATTGAATTAATATTAAGCATTTTTGGCATCCATTGTATTACATGCAAATGTTATCTATTGGTTCTGGATGATCAAAGAACTATACTGAACAAAGTGGCAGACAAGAATGATCTTTTGGCATAATTCATGTGAACTGGAATTCCTGGGAAATATCTAGGGGGAGGGGAATGCAAACTGACCCCCTCAGTTATGAAAAAATCAACCTTTTGAAGTTACAGCCTGTAGAGAGGATAATTGGCTGCTGATCACCTGTTCCCAGAATCTGAAGATCAAAAGGAAGGGAAAGGAAAGGCTGAACTATTTGTGGTATTCTGGTTCTGAGCTAAGGATGTTATGAGCTTGTAACCACAGAAATACTCCTTTTGTTGGATTTAAAGGGCTGATTCCTACCAAAGCCCATGGAGGGTGATCTTTAGTAAGCTTATTTGTGTGTGAAAATTCTTTTATTGTTTTTATTATGTTTCCTTTGTAATGCTTTCACTTTAAGTGCTTGCTTAAAAGATCTGTCTGGTAACTCATAGTTGCAGACAATTACATTGCTCATAGCCTTAGAAGAGGAAGGCTAAGTGCAGACACTGGCCTGTTGAGGCAGTCTGGCTTGTTGGGGATATCACAGAGTAGCAGGGAACTGTGTAGCCAGGAAAAACCTCAGCCAGGAGGAAGAGAGATGTGGTTCTTCATCACCTAGCTGGAGTGGCTGAGGAGCTGGGAGCATATATTGGGTGCCCTTGGTGGACCTCAAGGGGGAAATACAGCTGCAGTTGCCCTGAATTGTGACATATCTCAGCCTGCTGCTATTTACCCTACTTATATTTTATGTGGGTCTGATGGATGTAAGTCTCTCAGAGGGACTAGAATCAGGTGAGGTACATAGCTATATTCTCCTGCCAAAAAGAGATTTTAATTCTTTCCCTGAGAGGCAGAGTAATTAGAACCTATTTATCATATTAGAGAACATCTTATTAGAGTATAATTATCATATTAGCTGCTAACATATTAGGTTTTAGACTCAATGCAAAAAAATCACTTTAATTAGTGATGAGCCTGAACCAAAACTCTGGGTCTTATTGATCCTGAATTCTGGGGGTGCTCAGCTCTCCACATGCTCCAGTGGCTTTGGATGATGGTGAGAAATAAAATGGAAAGGGTGAGGGTACAGTTTGCACATCCAGTTCAGATCCTGAAAAGAAAATCATTCAGCAGGGAAAATGTTGCAAGTAAGAACAAAAGTGTAAAATCCTAGGCCCATGATTCTTAAATATTTTACACTTTTCAACCAGGGCCGGCTCTACCATTTTTGCCACCCCAAGCTAAAAAAAAAAAAAAAAAAGTCACTCAGGCTGCCGCCCGGATTGTGCCGCCCCAAGAATGGACAGAATGCCACCTCTTAGCATGTGCTGCCCCAGGCACATGCTTCCTCTGCTGGTCCCTGGAGCCGGCCTTGTTTCTAACTTTCCCCTGCTTAAGTACAACACTTTCCCCCTTTAAATACTATTTCTATATGCTGTGAATTGAACCCAATTGGTTTTGTCACTGAAGAAGCAAAACACCATGTCTGATATTCTGCTATAACTAAAATAGTCCCTCATGCAGGGGCGGCTCCAGGCCCCAGCACGCCAAGCGTGTGCTTGGGGCGGAAAGCCGCGGGGGGCACTCTGCTGGTGCCGCGGGGGTGGCAGGCAGGGTGCCTTCAGCGGCTTGCCTGCGGGAGGTCCGCTGGTCCCGCGGCTTCGGCGGACCTCCCGCAGGCATGGCTGCAGGAGGTCCGCTGAAGTCGCAGGACCAGCGGACCTCCCGCAAGCAAGCTGTCGAACGCAGCCTGCCTGCTGTTCTTGGGGCGACGAAATGCCTAAAGCTGCCCCTGCCCTCATGTATCTTGTTAAACATTGTTGCTCATTTACTTTAATGTAAATTCCCACTAAACTCTATTCGCCACATGAATATTCCAATGCATTTCCAGTTTAGATTCAGAACCACTCACTTTTTTACACACACTAATGAAATGTTGTGAATATTAATGTTAGAGTAATAATTGTATAGCTCTAAAATAGAAAATGTTGAGAAGAGTTTCTGTTTGAAGTGTTGTTGTAGCCCATGATATTAGCAAGCCAAGCTGGGTAAGGTGATATCTTTTATTGGGCCAGCTTCCGTTGGTGAAAGAGGCAAGCTTTCAAGCTAGATAGTGCTCTTCCTTTGTTTAATCCTTTGATATTTAGAGGAAATATCTAGCAACAGCTTCCAAAAAAGCTTTGAATTGTATAATTAGCTTCCTTATTATTTATGGTGTTTAGTACAGCACATTTGATGCATTTCTTCAGAGAAACATGTCTTTTTTTTAATTTCTTGGGCTTACATGTCATGTTTCCATATGTCACACTCAGCTGCATAAGTCACATTATATTACATTTTGTAATGTAACCTGCTGTGTTAGTGGTGCAACTTAAGTAATGGGTGAGTCCAAGAAATCTGAATAGATGTATTTTTAAATCTTCTTTAAATTATAAATCTGCTCACTTTAGTAACAGCAGCTGCTGCTAACATTTCTGCTGGTGAAATAGAAGAGAATTCTCTCTTTTGTTGAAATTCTTTTTTATCCAGAGTAATAACAAGCTTTTCCCCACACTCATATATTTTTACTCACCAGTGCCAGAGAATAGCTAGCAGTATTTAATAATTCCGTACACTTTATGTGGGTTTCTCGGGATATGAAATGCATATACATTATATATGTATAATATATAATGCATCTTTTTAGTGTTCATGAGATGGACCACAATGACAGCCCTGACACTGAAGTCATCTAACCCAAACAACTGGTACAGTATGGTGCATGGCAGTGCAAGTCTCTCCTGTATTGTCTGACTAATATTCCTCATCCTCCATCCAGATGACCAATTTAACCTTAGACTCCTTTGCTGTGAATGCTAAATGGTTTTTTATGGCATAAGCCAAATATAGGCCACTGATCAGCAATTATATGATACCTCTTGCTCATTACTGATCTGGATGGGTTTCAAATTGAAAAAATGACCTAGGAGAGAGAGGTGCTATATGCCATTACTAATCTTCTGCACCATTTAGGCCTCCTTGGGCACTGACATTGGATTATGGCAAGTGAAAATTTATGGTATGGACCTTCCCCAAGCATAAGCAGTGTCATCAGTAGCAAAGAGATTGAAAGCTTGTGGGCTTAAACTGAATACATTGTGGAGGCTGTTTCCTTTGCATTTTTTTTTATAAAGTTAATGTTCAGGGGCAGTGTGGTCCAATTTGTAGGGAACTGGACTGGGAATCACTGGACTGAGTTCTCATCTAGGCTCTTCTGCTGAGTCGCTGTGTGACCTTGGGCAAATCACTTCACCTCTCTGTGCCTCTGTGTCCCATCCCCAGCTGTTGTCTGTTCGGATAGTAAGCTCTTCAGGGCAGGAGCTGCCTCTAAGTATGTGTTAATACAATGTCTTGCACAACAAGGATCTGGCATCATTTGGTGCCTCTTAGTGCTACTGTGATACAAATAATTAACAGTATCCTGTTTTTATGCCATATTCACCAAGGGAAACCACTCCTTAAAGATATGCACATTGTCAAATATCAGACAATTTCTTTATATAGTGTTAGCAAATGAGGAGTGCTTGGCTCAGCTGTAAAATCTGCAATGAAATACGAAGCATCCAAATACCAGCATGGAGACACGTTTTATATATTCAGCTGATTAATTCCATTATACCATTTGGTAGGCAGACTACTTTCTGACTACATAGAGAAATGCTGTCATTTAGAAATGAAGCTAAATCAAATAGTTGTGCTTAATGGCCCATAGAGTTTAAATGTTACAGAGTCAAAATATTTCTTTAGTACATATGGTTTTACCAAGTGAAATTTCTGTAATTCACATTTCTTTAAATTCCATAGGTGCATCAAATACGTTATTTTGCATGGACGTTTAGTATAATAGGTGTGGAGGAAACTGACACTGTACTCTGGAATGCTAATAGGAAATGCTCTTTGAGGACTATTGCACAAACTAAACTGGACACAAGAACATCTTTAGACAAGAAACCTGGAAAAGAGATCACCCTCCTTTTTATGCAACTGCCAATTTTAAGTGACTGTCAAAATATGTACTCAAATATCTTGAATAGAGTGCTTTTCTACTTTCCTTTGGAATGCCGTCTTCGTTAAAAAACAAAACACAAAACCCACCAACAACAAAACTATTTTTTGTTCTTCCCTTGCGCTGTCACTTTTTTGCTGTGTACAAACAGTGTTCCATTCCCCATCTGGTCTGACTATGGAAAGAAAAAAATCACTGCCAGACATCAGAGGGATGATTCCTCGAAATAAAGAAACAATTATAGCAACTTCCTACACACCAGGGTTGTAAAAAACTATTTTATTAATCCAAAGAATTATGGCTCATGTTAATGCAATTTAAAATTGTTCTTTTAATTTAGAAGGATTATTTTAATGAAAAAAAATATTTTAAGAACAATATAGTTTTTTTTCCCAACCACAGAACAACACTCCTAGCCCTGTGGATCTTTTTCATTTGGCACTTCTTTTGAGATGTAAACAATGCTCTGGTATTCCTATTTTTCATTTGTTTTCTTTTAAAATATAGACTCTTGAGAAAACACAATTGTTTCAGGATACTTGAGTGTTTAGTTACCAGCAAGCTTGTGAAAAGCTCAGTTGTTAACCTGTGTAAGTGTTGCTGTCACTTAAATTGTGATTCTCATAATAGAGGTATTTGCATACTACATGTAATCCCAGGATGAGACTTCCTTGGAATGCAAGGATGCAGCAGGTAAACTTAAAGCAGCATTTAACAACTTGTGGAAATTAGACAGTTGGAGAGATGTCACTGGAGGTATAAGAATTGCTTTTTAGACGTTGATGGTAGTTGTTTAACCATGCTGTTCTTGGGTGAGATCTTCCAACTGGATCCGTGGAGGCAGACTCCTGCACTGGAGGCCAATGTCTTCAGCAGAGTGTGATGCAGATATAGGGGACCAACATACATATTGACCTACAGGATATGGCGCTGTGTGTGGAAATGGGTGCACATAGACTACCACTGGCCTTTTACTGATTCTCTGCACTGAAGTGAATTTCACTCCCAAAGCTGAGCCATAGTGTTACTGAAGGTGCTTATCATAGTAAGAAGTTCATCTTAAGAATAGAATAAACTTTCCAAGGTATGCATTATAGTAATTAGAGGCTATTGTAATATAGATTATTGTTCCTGGATGGACTTTTTATTGTTACAAATTATTCACATTACAAAATAATTTTCATTACATCTCTGTAGTATAGTATAAAAATTTACATGTAGGAATTTATTTACTTTCCATTGACTTACATGGGAGCAGGAGTAGGCTCTATCAGGTCATCTAATTTAAAGGTAGAGTTACTTTAAATCATACCATCTGCTATATAGATTTACCAAGTTTCTTAGATACAGATTGGTTTCTATTTTAATGGCCCGATTCTCATATCTACTAAGTCATCTATACTTTATCAAAGCAATGAAAAAGGGCCTTCATGTAAATGAGAATCTGGCCCCATTTCTTCAGCTTTCCTCTCTGATTCCTTTAGCACATGACTTTACAATTATGAAATTATATTGTAAAGGTTAAATTCAAACTAAGTATAACTATTATTAATTTGTGAGCTAATAATTAATAATACTTCTGAATTCTGTTTATTTCCAAAACAAATTATTAGCAGTGTCCATTTCACTTCAGCTCCTCTTATTTCATTGTCTATGTACACAGCTTCTTCATTTTCTGTGATCTTGAATCCTGGACCTGAGCTCAAGCTAGCTTTTCAAAATTATATTCACCCATTTTTCCTGAAAGAACAATTATTTTTGCTAAGCTAATAAAATATCATTTAGTTTTTAACAGCAATCATGATAGGAAAATGGGGGAAGTAGATTTTCGTCCATGTTTTAGTACATTCTCATGATGATCTTGCTAAGCTAAATAAAACCATCCAGAACATTCCCTTTACATTGCCAGTGTGGTGTAAAAGGCTTTAATATCTTTCCACAGATATCACTTTAAATAACAGAATCCACATTGTCTCATTCTTAGGTTTGTACTTTCAAATTTATTTAAAACATTAGAAGATGGGATAATATCAATGTTGATGCAGTACTTAGTGTCCTTCTATTGTAAAATTATCCCATGTATATTTTTACCCCAGCCATTATGCATTGGACACTTCTCCTAAAAGAATGTGGATAGATTATATCTCTTTAAGGGAAGTCTGTCTTGCAAACTTTCCACTGAAGTGGGTGATTTAGGTTGAACATTAGGAAAAAGTTCCTAACTGTCAGGGTAGTTAAACACTGGAATAGATTGCCTAGGGAAGTTGTAGAATCTCCATCTCTGGAGATATTTAAGAGTAGGTTAGATAAATGTCTATTAGGGATGGTCTAGACAGTATTTGGTCCTACCATGAGGGCAGGGGACTGGACTCGATGACCTCTCGAGGTCCCTTCCAGTCCTAGAGTCTATGAGTCTATGAGAACATATTAATTTCAAGGCATATTAATAGGAAAGACTATGAGAAACTTGTGCACTGTATCGGTCTTATATTGGATATTTCCTTAGTCTCTAGGGCTTTGTCTTGTACCTTCATGATAATTAAATTTACTTAAAATATTCCTCAAATAGTAATAGTGTTTTTTTCCCCCAGAAGTTGAGGTTATTTTCCTCTCAGTTTCACTGTTGGTTCAGCTGCATGTTTTTCAGGTGGAACCAGAGGTGCAATGGAATATACTTTGTTGTAACATTTTAACAGCTAAGAAAATGAAAAGCAAATTTAGCTAAATCTTGTGGAACTGGGCTTTTAAGAATCTTCATTTAGTTCTTTTGTTTGTCTTTGTATACAATGGTCATGAAGGATGCTGGCATTCAGGAAAGATGGCAATTTAATTACTATAATTAAATATGCCGCTTAATAAATTGCTTAGTGTGGCAGAGATAATTATAAGTATCTTTAATGTGGGAAGGAAGCTTGTGAATAACGTATTTTACACAATATAGATGCATATGTTTAGATGTTCTTATTCCATCATCCATCTGTGGTCATGTACTGTTGGCATCTTGACTGAAATAAACAATATATACAAGTAAAGTTAAAATCAGCATGGTATTTTGCATATATACTGCATAAACCAAACTAGTGTTGTTACAAGTTCACATTCTTTTCTTCATGGCCTTCAAATCATAGCTATTAACACTGTGAAGATTAAGGGTAAGATTTAGAAACATAAATACTTATTCTCATTTACGCTAAGATCCCTTTAGGTCATAAAATAAGTCATAAATTTTTAACAGTGAACATAATTAACCACTGGAACAATTTACCAAGAATCAAGGTGGATTCATCATCACTGACCATTTTAAAATCAAGATTGGATGTTTTTCTAAAATGCTCTAAGGATTGTTTTGGTTCTGTGACCTGTGTAATACAGGCGGTCAGGCTAGATGATCACAATGTCCAAATTTGCTGGGGGCTTTTTAAAAAAATGTCATGACTCCTCAAAAATTTAGATTTTTATTTGTCTTTGTATTTCTGGAGCATTGGATCACAAGGTTAGTGATGTTACAGAAGTTTGGAAAGTGTTTCTAGACAATGACATTTATCTTTCCTGATGAAAGTAGAAACAGGTAGATTAATAGGCAATAAGAATACAGTGTTGAAAGTAGATTTGGTCAAAAATGATGAACTTTTTGGGAATTTTGTTTTGTCCAAAATGTTTAATATTTAAAAATTTTCAACTAGCTCTAATAGAAACGTTTGTATTAAAGAATTTGCTCAGTTCTACAAGTCCTGGTTAAAAATGAGAAAATATGGCCATATTTATCCCTGGTGCGACTCCACTGAAGTCAGTGGTGTTACACCCTGGGTGAAGTTGACCTTTAGACTTTTCCCGATTTCATAATTATAAATGAAATGGCTAGTAGATCCCTGATACTGGCAGGTAATGGAACAATAACTGCTCTGTGTAAAAAATCAGAATAGTCATATTTTAGGTTCAGTGATTCACAGTAGGCTTAGACCCTCATGTTTAATGGATGTTACATATTATAATGTGAGGTGATATGGCCTTCTGTCACATATTTAAAGTTTAATTTTTCAGAGGGCGCAAAGTGGAAGATACCTTTTAGCTAGTGTAGTAAAGCACCATTACTTTCCATAGAAACAATCTTTAGGCTATGCTAGATGCACAGAGGAAATGCTTTTGTTTTAGGACTGGTTAGGTTGGTTCAATGGCTGTTTCCAGTCGCATGCAGCAACGTTTGGAGCTCACTTGTTATGTCAGTCATTTAAACCTGGTATAGTCTGGCACATCTATTTGTGTGGACATCTTGTCCAACTAAGAACTTCTGTATAATCTGTTTTGTAATTGTGAAATTACTATAGAAATTACTTGTCCAAAACAACCAAAAACAAAAATCCCAAAAGTCTTATTTTGGACCTTAGGAAGTCTTATGTAACATACTGCCTAACTCATTTACAGATGCTATTCCTCAAAGAGATCAGGGAGTGGAAGACAGAAGATGAGCTATAGGGTTAGTTTTAAGTGCATAAACTTCTGCAGTTACAATGATATTTTGAGCAGATAATCTGCCTAAATTTGTGAATAAAAGATGTTACCATTCAATGCTATGCCATAGATTTGTTTCTTTCATGGAAGCTGTGTAGTTAACATATGTGCATAAAAGATAGTGTGCTTGATTTACCACTGGTTTATAAGAAATCACTGGAGTGACATTGGCACACAACTGGTGTAATGCAATGAAAAGTCAGACATAATATCGCTATATGTTTTAGAGAAAGATGTGGAGAAATTGGAGAGGGTCCAGAGAAGAGCAACAAGAATGATTAAAGGTCTTGAGAACATGACCTATGAAGGAAGGCTGAAGGAATTGGGTTTGTTTAGTTTGGAAAAGAGAAGACTGAGAGGGGACATGATAGCAGTTTTCAGGTATCTAAAAGGGTGTCATCAGGAGGAGGGAGAAAACTTGTTCACCTTAGCCTCCAATGATAGAACAAGAAGCAATGGGCTTAAACTGCAGCAAGGGAGATTTAGGTTGGACATTAGGAAAAAGTTCCTAACTGTCAGGGTAGTTAAACACTGGAATAGATTGCCTAGGGAAGTTGTGGAATCTCCATCGCTGGAGATATTTAAGAGTAGGTTAGATAAATGTCTATCAGGGATGGTCTAGACAGTATTTGGTCCTGCCATGAGGGCAGGGGACTGGACTCGATGACCTCTCGAGGTCCCTTCCATTCCTAGAGTCTATGAGTCTATGAGTCTATTCTACAAATTCATATTTTGTAGGCTTCATTATTTCACATCATGTGATGAAATATTAAGAGGTACAATTTTGTGGTTGACAAGTTAATATTGGAAGACTATGCTGTTTGTTATGATAAATGGTTAATGAATGCAGTAAAAGTAAAGTAGGGTTCTAACAGCTGGGAATGTACTGTATCTCACTAGCTGCATAATTACTTCTGTTTCATATAGAAATATAAAGTGTATCAGAAATGGTCTTCAGACTTATTCGTCATATACATTTCTGATGCATTATGTGGAACAAGCTCTAATGAATTTAAGTAGTGAAAGATTGATTTATCAGAAGAGCTAATGCACAAATAAGGTGTGTCGGAAAGGTACATTAACAACACATTCAGACATGTCTAAAGGATATATTTTCTGGGATTAACAGGTAACTAGGAAAATACAAAGCTTTTCTATGAAGTATAGCAAATAAATGAAAAAGTAGATGAAATCCTATGCCTATTAACTGAGAAGTTGGTGGGGGAAACCTCACTAGTTTGGTTGATTTAGACCACAAATGCAAAAATGTTTTTATGAATTATTTAAACATTTAGGGTATCACAAAAGCAATCCTTCCCCTTCCTCCCACCCCCAAATAATCATTATACAATAAAATAAATAATTTTGCTTGTGTATAATGGAGAATGGAAAATTAAATCATCCATCCTTAACCATTTCTAATAGTTTGTCATCTTATTGGCTGTCAAAATGAGTGATTAACCATAAAAAGAGGAGGTCAATATTTTTTGAACAAAATATTTTCCTGCTGGAAAACGTGATTCTGTCAAAATTATTTTTTTCTGCAGGAAAATGTTTATTTTGATTAAATGTTTCAATTTTTATGTTAGAATAATTAACACATTTTTGTTTTGAATTGATACTTTGACTTAGTGTCAAATTTGTCTCATTTTGAAACATTTCATTTTGATGGGAAGTATCGAAATTTTTAATTTTGACATTTAAAAATTAAAATTTTATGGAACATTCTGTGAAAATTTTTGCTATTTTGACTTCCCAATTCAGAAAGATTTGGAAATAAAGTGAGTAAATAATAGTATTGTTACTATACATATGTAGTCCTTCTCTTTATATAACTACATAACTACTAGCTTTTGGTCACTGATTAAATGACTCAGCAGATTATTATGTTGGCAGAGTCAGCTGAGGACTGGGTTTTCTCTGTAGTTTCCTGCATAAAATGACTGGATGCCTAGTTGAACTTGGCCTAAGGATGGTTTTTCAGTACTGACTAATGTGGTGAAAGTTTTTAAAGAATCTGAGGCTACGTCCAGACTACCCACCGTATCGGCGGGTTAAAATCGATTGCTCGGGGATCGATATATCGTGTTTCATCTAGACGCGATATATCGATCCCCGAGCGCGCTTATATCGATTCCAGAACTCCATCAACCCCAACGGAGTTCCGGAATTGACAGGGAGAGCCGTGAACATCGATCCCGCGCGGTGTGGATGGGTGAGTAATCCGATCTTAGATATTCGACTTCAGCTATGTGAAAAGTTGCGTATCTAAGATTGATTCCCCCCCGTAGTGTGGACCAGCCCACAGAATCAGAAAAACCTATTCCTGATGTCCTGGATGGCATTGCAGATAATGATATGTTCAAAGATTGTTGTATTGTGATACGTCTTGCGGAAGATAGAGTTTCATTTGGTTTGAACCATACATCTTAAATTAGCTGCAGCACAGGAGTCTTGTGAGATTTTGTAAAGTGGTTTAACATAGCAGCAAACCTTAGGCACTATTCTTAATACAGTGATCGCTGCTGATCGCTGCAAAGGAAACCACACATAATTGAATTAAGATGGTAGGTGAAGCAGCAGATATGAGAGACAGCAATCCTTGAGTGCTTTTGTTATAAGGCACATATTAATACCTTACCTTGATACATTGCCTGATGTTATTAACAGTGTATACAGTGAAGAAACCAAGTGTGATCTCCTTGATGTGACCCAAACATTAAAAAGACATTTTCCAGCTCCTGTAAAATGTTCTCAGTGGTGCATGTTTGAGATATAGATGCAACTTCTTCCATTTTCTTTATATGCATGGTTACTAGTATCAGGGTGACAGTGCTGATGATTTCTGGTTCATATACTCTGTTAGAAATAAGACAAACCCTGCACACCCACATCTCTCTCAAGCTGTTAGACAAAAATAGGCCATGGTTTGGCTGCTTGTCCACATATCAAGGGCAAGATTTATGACTTTTCCCTCTGCTTATCTGAGAGCATGTGCATGCTCTCACTTTGATTATTAATAAAACTATCCTGAATACCAGGGACACCAGTAGTAGAGAAGAAATGTCTGCTTGGGAGCGAATAACATAGCTCAGTGTGCTGTAATAGCTTTTGGAAGCCAATATCCTTTATAATAATTGAGAGCACCTGAAAACTGGGGCCAAACCTTATTTTGTTTTTTGTTTTTCAGTTTACAGGTAGTGTAGTATGATTGGTGTTATGTCTCAAGATCCAGTCAGTAGAGCCACTCTTTTTAAAATTAACTTCAATAAGTTTATTTTGTATTTTTTTCACTGGATCAGAATAACAACAGCAAGAATCACTGTGCCCATATCCACAAAGGTAGTTTGGTACCTGAACCCCAGACATAAGTGCCTGTCTCCTAGACATTGGCACCACTGTGATCCATGAAACTCCCCTTGGCTGCTGCTTTACCGTGTAAGTGCCAAAACTCACTCGATACATACATTGTTGCTACAAAAGTCCCCTCAGCACCTAAGTTTCTGGTTCTGCTGCCTTCCTCTAAACATCTGAACACCTGGTGGCCATCTAAGCCCCAGTGTGATGCATGAACAGGGAAATATAGCCACTTCTCCATCTGTTTTGCATGTGGGGCCCCAATGTGGTAGGCTTACTCATAGGGTTGCCAGGCATCTGGTTTTCAACCGGAACGCCTGGTCGAAAAGGGACCCTGTTGGCTCTGGACAGCACTGCTGACAGGCCTGCTGAAAGTCTAGTTGGAGGCGCAGTGGAGCTAAGGCAGGCTCCCTGCATCTGTGCAGCTCCTGGAAGCTGCAACGTGCCCCTGTTGCCTCCTCCTGGAACCTGCATCCCACACCCCAACTCTCTACCCCAGCCATGAGTCCTGTCCTGCATCCCAAACCCCTCATCCCTGGCCCCACTCTGGAGCCTGCACCCCAAGCCCTTGCCCCATCCTGGTGAAAGTGAATGGGGGTTGGGAAGAACAAGTGACAGAGGGAGGGAGGAATGGAGTGAGTGGGGGGGGCATGTTATTGGAGAAGGGGCGGGGCTGGGGCAGGGAAACGGTGTTCAGTTTTGTGTGGTTAGAAAGTTGGCAACCGTACATCCCCAGAGAGCACCTACCCGACTGTATCCTCTTCAAAATTCTAAGATTGCTGTGCCTAAGTCCCTTTGTGGGTCCAACCCCAAGTGTCTAAAACATGCCTCAAGCACTTATTTACAGATGAGGACCCGAGCTGTGCATGGGCAGACTACAGTGTTCACATGGAGTTCATTTAAGGATTGGAACTTTAATCTAGCAACATTTCATTCCTGAGTTCAATCTCCAGCCCAGCTCCAGCTAACTTCCTGTTAACAAGTTGTTGTTTTAAAACAAACAAACAAACAAAAAACCTGTCATGCAAAATGTTCCAGATCTCAAAGGTACAGTCAACCTTGTCCTAAAACACTCTGTATTGTTACCCCACAACTGAAATTTTATCAGAAATAGTTTCTTGATTTCTGGGTACCTGGTGGAAGGTGTATTGTGTTTTTATAAGCTCCGTAAAACCATTCAACAATAGGTTTGGTCAAACACATGTTGTCTGAAGAAGCACAAACTGATATTTTATTTGGATGCTGATACTGTTTTTCACCCTATCTGTGGCAAACGCATTTACTTTTTCCTTTGATTTGCAGCATTTTGCAGTGAACACAAACTACATGATCATCATACCTTTCCTAAAAATGTCCTTAAAGATCTGATGTTGAGTGCCTCCTTTGAGAAAGTTAACTGCTGCTAAGTAATACTATAAGGTCACAGAACATGCTTTTCTTGTTTATTAACAGAAAAAAATGGGATCCAAAGTCCCAGAAAATGCCAAGGGAGTCTTGTTTGACTGGGAATCAGAACTTCTGATTTTTAAAGCCCTTTCAGTTTATGATACTATGTATTTTCTTTTTTTGTTTTCACTTTTGGTTTAAGTAATATTATGTTCATAGTCAAAATTATGTTGTGGCACAAGGAGAAAAGTCAAATAAGAAAGAAACATGTTTTTACGATAAAATAGCTTTCCTCAAAGGTGTGTTATGAGCAGGGCCGGCTTTAGGCCTATTCCACCAATTGCCCCGAATCGGGCCCTGCGCCTAAGAGGGCCTCGCGCCCAATGAGACTCCCTTCTCTGGCTAGAGGCACCTTTTTAATTTTTAGTCATCTGGTAGTGGGGTCTTCAGCGGCACTTCAGTGGCGGGTCATTCACTCTCTCCGAGTCTTCGACAGTACTTCAGCAGTAGGTCCTTCGCTTACTCTGGGTCTTTGGTGACACTTCGGCAGCAGGTCCTTCAGTGCCACTGAAGACCTGGAGTGAGTGAAGGACCCACCACCAAAGTGCCGCCAAAGACTCAGAGCACCACCAGGTGAATACAAGCCCCATGTGTTTTTTTAAGTTTTTTTTTTAAAGTCATTCCTGCCAAGGCCCCGTCGAAACCGTTTGAATTGGGCCCCGCACTTCCTAAAGCCTGCCCTGGTTGTGAGGCTTAATTTATTGGTGTTTAAACATGCATTGAGATCCTCTGATGGAAGGTATTACAGAAGTGCAAAGTGCTAATATTATTACCAAGCAACTTCTTCTCATTACTGTCAGGTTTAGCTTTGAATACATAGCATCCTCCTGCTCCCAGTGGATCAAGGTGGGTGGAGAGGATTTCTAAATACATATGGGGGGATCTTTTCTCTGTTACAGCCTAGTAAAACTGCTCTAGAGACATTAGAACCCTGGAAGTGGAGATGTCCAGTAGAGAATTTCCTCTGGTGCAGAATTTATACAAGACATCTTATTTTGCCCTGCAAAGCCTCCTCTGCAAGACCCTGGATAGGGGTCATATTAAGGACAGGGAAAGATAACATGAGGGGTTTGGAGGGACAGGGCCACAAAGTGTAGTAAAAACAACAATAATATTGAGCACTTACATGGAACTATTTTCAGCTATGTGTAGATTCTAGGTGGTGCTGCCACCCAGAGGGATGAGCTGTCATAACTTTGGCAGTACTTAGTTTTGCTGAAAGGGGCACTCGCCAGCACTGGCAGTAGCTCTGAATTGAGAGTGCGTAGGTATGGCCGAAATCCATCTTAGTTCCCCCACTCCTGGGGTGAGTTTTATGCTATATCTCTAAGAGATTGCATATTATGTAGATCACAGAAGGAGAACACAGCAATAAATAAATACTAAAACAAGCCTAAGATCAACATAGATTTTTTTAAAAAATATTCCAATATAAAAATCAGAAAAAATAAATGCCACCAGATATTATATTCGCTTTGTTTGTTGTTGATGTGAATGCACTGTGACTTTGGATACAATCTTCCATTAAATAACTGTTACAGTTTGCCGGCTATCTATATATTTGAGTAACAATTTTTCAGTTATCTTAACAAAGTCTATAGAACCTATTTTTATCTTGATCTTATTGAGGCAACCTCCTTTCACTTTCTTGACAGTTGGTAACGATATTTATCAATTGTATTGAGTAATCTTATGCTTTCTGTTGCAAAGGTATTTTTCATAGTCTCCTGAAATCAAAATAGAATCCTCCTACACATCACAGTCTGACTTTCAATGTGTAGTTGCTGTAAGCCTCCAAACAGCATAAATATAGAGGGCTGTCTATCAAGCCACATTCTGCTAAATATAACTTCTTTACTCCCTAGGATATTCGGTTGTCTCCAATTTTTGTTGTATTATTATTCAGGTGATCATTTTTAATGTTCCCTAATCATTTTGTATTACAATTACTTTCACCTGGATATTATCCAAGTTCTTTTCTTTCATAGTTACTATAGTATTGTTTCTCATGATTATTGTTTTTCTCGTGCAGTATTGTTTATCTCCTATAGCTACCTTCATTGCTGTCTCAGTTTTGATCAATTCCATACATACCTAGCTGTAATTCGAGCATCTGCTTCTCCCACCTATGCCTCCCTTTGAGTTTTAAATAGCTAACATTTAAGTAGTCATTTGCCATTTCTCTCCTCAATATGCAGCGCTTGTATTTTTAAGTTAATATTATTTGAGCATCTATCCCTAGGGGTCTGGTCAGAATTTTAAGGGCTCATCTGCAGGAAGGAAAAAATAACACCTGTTCTCCAACCTGTGGCAAGAAACAGACTGAAAATGGTAGGATGGTTGTAAAACTAAAAGCCTTTTAGTATTTAATAATATATGATGGAGGAAAGTGGTGAGGTGCTAGCTAAATACCCATTTTTCCCCCATAGGGCTGGCCTGTCTACTCTGCTCTTCAACAGTCTTGTTTATGAGTTTGTTGTAGTTAGCGGTCTTCCTTCTGACTCAGCTCCTCTACATCTGTGTTCTGTCAAGGGTTTCATGCTGAAAAGCAGCAGAGTGTTGAATGGAGAAATTCTTAGATAATATAGAGCCAGGTAGCAACGTCAGTTTAGAAATGAACAGGCACAAGCTATTACAAAAGGGGGAATGAAAAATGTCTGCTGCACTGAAATAAAACCTGACTTGTAGTTAATGATCCCAGGCAGAGTGGCCCTTGGCTGTCCTCCATGTGAGCCTTAGCAGGCAACAAGTGGCTGCCCTGGAAACTGTCCCTTTTAAAAAACCTTTCAGTTATGAACACAAGTGATTTTTTTCCAAAGTGTTGGATTTCAGCTCCTCAAGTCATCTTATTCTAAGACTATCTGGTGTGTGTGTGTGTGTGTGTATGTGTGTGTGTGTATGTGTGTGTGTGTAAAAGTGGGAATAGACTACATTCTATTATAAGTGTTTTGAAATTGTCGAAAATGGACAAAGGTGCATTTGAGTTACCTTTACAGCCTCCATATTCTTGTCCTCACTAGCCCTCAGCATAAATAAGAGCCACCTTGGAGCTGCTGTAACTTACATTCTATCTGCAATGGCTCCTTGCAGGCTGTCAGCAGACATGGCATTACCTAAACCAAAGTGCTTTTTGATCATGTCTGCTCCCTCCCTTTCCTTACAAGGCTACAAGTGGAGTGGCATAGAGTCATTCCAGCAGCTGCCCATCACCTGGGGACCCCTCTTACACTGGCAGTATTCTTAGAGCAGCTTCTGCCCCTCTCTATGGCCCTTTACTCTATCAGAGCTGTGTAAGGGACTTAAGGTACAGTGGAAAATGGGCCTCCAGGAGCTTTATATTTTTTTTCTGTGCAGCAGTTGATCTGTGGAGGTTGCAGGGATGCTAGAGGATCCCATCAAAATTGTGACCAGTGGAAATATTCATGAATTCTTCCCTTCCATTTTATTTTGGTGTCGAGTATTAATTAGGTATTTTATAAATGATCTACTTCCTCCTTGCTACTCCCCCCCGACACACATTCACATGGTCTCAGTCGCATAAATACAGGGATTGCAGAAAAATTAAGAAAAGTTGACAATTTAAATGGGTGTGAATGTGATCATTGGAGAAATATGTGCTAATATTGTGCAATTAAGGTGTGATCCAAAGTCCACTGAGGTCATGGACAGCTTTCCATTGGTTTCAGTGGGCTTAGGATTGGACCCATTGGGGCAAATACTGAGAAATTCCTATTAATTCCAGTGTCTAATACTCAACTGATATCTTGAAACATTGGCTGTGTGTTGTTTTGGCTGACTGGTTGTTCTCTCTCTCTCTTTCTCTCATTTCCAGGGGGTATTTTTGAATGTGTGGAATCTGGCCCAATGGGAGCAGAGGAATTGGCCTTCAGATTTGCTGTGAACACAATCAACAGAAACAGAACTCTCCTGCCAAACACCACATTAACATATGACACCCAAAAGATAAATCTCTATGACAGTTTTGAAGCATCCAAGAAAGGTGATGTTTTGCATATTTAAACTTTTATGGCAGCAGCTAAAACTCACTTGGCTCATCTACCTGAATAAATGCCTGTCAGTAAACTATTGAGAAATGATACTATACAAGTGTAAGGCGAGTACAGCTGACATAAAAGAAAAGCTTTAAAAATTGTCTTTTAAAGGTAACAGTTTGGAAAAAAAATCACATCAGCATTGCTTCCGCATCAGAAGACTATTATTTCCTTATATATTTAAAATCAAATTTGAGATGAGGGTGGTTTTAGGGTATGTCCACACTGCAATTAAAAACTTGCGGCTGGCCTGTGCCGGCCGACTCAGGCTGTGGGGCTGTTTAATTGCAGTGTTGACTTCCAGGCTCTGACAGTAGCCCAAGTTCTGGGACCTCCCACCTCCCAGGGTCCTAGAGCCCAGGTTCCTGCCTGAGCCTGGAATTTTGTAGTGCAATTAAACATCTCTACAGCCTGAACCACATGAGCCTCAGTCAGTTGGCATGGGCCAGACATGGGTGTCTAATAGCAGTGTAGACATGCCCTCAGAGACTAGCAACCTTGGAAACTGAGTGGCCTCTTTGCGCCCAGTCCAGCAAGGAGCTCAACTCTTGGTGAAGTCAGTGAAAGTTGAGGGTGCTCAGCACCTCGCAGGACTAGGACCTTCATGCTGTGGCCTGTTGTGCCACTCTGTCTCTCAGAAGCTGGTGCACCTATTTAGCAGAATGTGAAGCTGCAGGCCCAAGCTTTCCCTGTGCACCTAAAGTGCGTGTTTTGTATGTAGTGTTATAAATTGATTCAACTGACACCACAAACCAAACTTTATTTGAGGCCACTACAGGTATGTCTACACTACAACTGGAAGTGAGTCTCCCAGCCTGGTTCAACTGCAGCATGGATGTTGCAGCATTGGCCGATACTCAGACTAGTGACCTGAACTCAGACTCACTTGGGCATTAGCTCAATCCTCTGTTGATGCCACAATGTCCACATTGCTATTTTGAGCCCTCTAACACAAGTCTGTTTACCTGGGCTGCGAACTTTTCCTCAGTTGCAGTGTATACCGTAGATGAATCACAATGGGGTAAACACATGCTGCACTGAGATTCCAGTTGCTGCTTCCAGGATATGCTAAAATTAGAGACAAGTCTGAACCAAACCCTTTGATTTAGACTGTACAGAATCTAAAGTTCTGAATTTTCTGATAGCATGTCATTTGTAACCAATGACGACTTCCTGTGAACTCGGACTCCAATTCAATTCCAAGCATTTAATTACATTTTTAAGTTCATTCCTTTTTGGCAAAGCATTTAAGCACATACTTAAGTCTCATTAAAGTCAATGGGACATAAACACGGGTTTATAAATTAAGGGATGGACTGCTGTATCAGGGCCTCTGACGTTTGCTTAAAAGTAAATGGATTGTTTTTTATTTAAAACTGATTCCCATGTTGGAGAAAAACAGAGTTTTCACTCTCTTTTTGGATGCAGCAAGTCAGATACTTTATTATCTCTAGCAATTGCATGGAGGGAGAGAGCTAAACAGGTCTCTCTCTAGGTAAACAATTACAGCAAGCATTTATACCTTTTGTTACATACAATAATGAGCAACAGCTGCATTTTGTTTGTACATAGGCCATCCTGATATCTTATTTTTCTCACCTCTATTTAGACTATAGTCTACATTCCATACCTATCTAACACAGGGTCGCAACAACTTCTCACACAGTTCTTTCCCACTTGCCTCACACAATCCTCGCTTCTACAAATCTCGCGTTATTAGGGTTACAGCTAGCCTGACTCTTGCTCACAGAAGAGACTGTTTGCATTGAAATCCCCTTCAAATCCCTGTCAGTTCTTGTTCTACTTCCACACCCATGATTGTGAATCCTGTGTAGTTTCAGACCTTGCTGCTGTACTTTCTGTATCTTTTTATTGTGATCCCTCATACATACTGTAACACTGTAGTATGGTATCGTACATAGTAATGTAAAACAGATAAGTCCTGCTGTGTTCTGAGATTTATTTGTGGTCTTCTATTCCTAAAGTACACAGGTGTTTGATTCAAGCTTGTGTTAGCTCATGTTCTTTTGCAAAAGCATTTTTTTCTGCATCAGAGCGGAAATTATATAGGTTTTTGATTGTTAGCAACATAGTCAGAATGGTAGAAAGTTCACAAATGTAGTGGTCAGCTAATCAGATTTTATCAGAGGTTTCTTGGGAAGGGTGATGTGAGGAAATTAATCGCGCGATTAATTACACTGTTAAAGAATAATAGAATACCATCTATTTAATATTTCTGGATGTTTCCTACATTTTCAAATATATTGATTTCAATTACAACACAAATACAAGTGTATAGTGCTCACTTTATATTTATTTTTGATTACAAGTATTTGCACTGTATAAAAACCAAAAGAAATAGCATTTTAAAGTCACCTAATACAAGTACTGTAGTGCAATCTCTTTATCATGAAAATTGAACTTACAAATGTAGAATTATGTACAAAAAAAAGCATGGAAGCATTTGAAATGGTGGCTGAAGCATGAAGGGGCATAATAATATAAAATACATTTCAATTGGTATTCTATTGTTTAACAATGCAATTACGACTGCGATTAATCACAATTAATTTTTTAAATCATGATTCATTTTTTTGAGTTAATTGCATGAGTTAACTGCAATTAGTTGACAGCCCTAAAATAAGTTGTACCAAACGCATGTACAGGGCAAAATTTACCTTTTATATAACACCTCCTTTAAAATATGTTATGGGCCAGAGTGAGGCCCAGCCTTACATGGCTGAGCAGGGGGAACAAGACCCTCTCTGACAGAGTCTCGCTAAACTGCCACTCCAGATACTAGATTAGAGCAGGCCCAAAGGGGTTGCTGCTCCCTCCTCACTCCCAGAAAACAAGTGGGTGTCATGGAGTGGCTACCCATTCACCAGCCAGTCCTATTGAACTAGCAGGTGGTGGGGGCCTGGGA
This sequence comes from Gopherus evgoodei, assembly GCF_007399415.2. NCBI lineage: Eukaryota > Metazoa > Chordata > Testudines > Testudinidae > Gopherus > Gopherus evgoodei. The sequence continues at coordinate 87,419,940 of NC_044324.1, forward strand.
AATAATTTCCTTTGGACAAGGGTCTATAGTGGAATACTCTGCTCCCTCATTCCACCAGGAAGCAAGGAGGGAACAGGAAAGAAAATGTAATTTTCTGAGTCTTAATTATTTTCCTAGATCAGCACAGTAATTCGTGTTCCTTACATGGGCTATGCCCAAAGACACACTCTATGCTCCAAAACGTCTGTTAGTCTATAAGGTGCCACAGGATTTTTTGCTGCTTTTACACTCTATCCTGTTATTCTTATGCTGCAATTCACAGACCCATGGAGGTATATTTATATGTCCCCTTTGTACTTCAAAATGAGAGACTTCCTCTTTATTTGCAGTTAACTAGACTGTATTAAACTCTGTGTAAAATCTTTCAGCTCTGGTAGTTCATGGCTTCATGAATCCAAAGTACTTTCACATATTTGACAACCACTTTTGTGCTGAAAGGTCTTTTAGTCAGGAATCAAAGGCTAAAAAGGTTAGCATAAAATGGTGTACTTTGTATGATGGCTGAAAAGCAGGTTTTTAACAACTGGGTTTATGCATTTGACTAGTTACATGGTTCATGATTATGCCCATTAGTGAGCAAGCAGACATCGCATCAAAAATATAGTCTGTTTACCTCTTAATCACACAGCCTCTTGGAGTTAACTGCAGATGAGAGATTAATGAGTTTTTAAGGGTACCATACAGAAGAGTAACCCCAGGGAAGATCACAATATTCCCAAGATGTTTGAATAAAGAATTATGCAAATGTAATGCAAATCTCCCTCAATATATTAAAAAAATGGTATGCTTCTTATAGAAAAGTGCTGTATTAAATCACATGCAAAACGATCACATTCTCAAATTCTCAGAAGCAAGCAAAAAAAAAAAGCTACCAGATGGCTTTTCAATGGGCTATCACTGTTGTTATAGATCCCATCTACTGGCATTTGCATAAAGCTTGTGGACTACACGAGGGAAGGGCGATATTAGTAGAAATTGGAGTGCAATGCTGAGTTATGTTTTATAGTGAAATGTAGTCATGTAGGCCTCAGTCCTCCACTCACAGCCATGTGGGTTGGTCCCTGTGCCTACGTAAAACCCCATTTAAGTCACTGGTGCTCTGCAGGGGTGTTCTTGCCCAGTTTTCAGTACACAGTCAAGAACTTGGTAGTATCTCCATCATTTAAACACATGAGAACGATTGAAAAGAGTGATGAGATATGTATATTTCTACTGCTTGCTTCATCAGTGGTCAGAAGTTTTGACTTTGTAACAATATTAATATTCATATCTCATGTAAATACCTTGATCCTGGCAGAGATCTTTTTCGGACCATATAACTTAACTGCTCAATACTATTTTAAAAGAACAAACCTGTTCTGTTTCAGAGATGCATGGCCAAAATGGCAATATTTTCAAATATTCTGTTAGGATGTGTGTTATAATGGACATTGATTTAATTCTTTAATTATTGGTATTCATTAATCTCCTTAAAGAGAAATATTGACCCCCTGCATTCTGCCAGTTAATATATACCTCTTAAAACAATACATCCAAAAGTCCTCTTCAGCAAAAGTCAGTATCTGCTTAATGTTATATTGTCTGAATAGCTTGAAATCCACTGAGTAATTGTGTTCTCTGGGGATGTAGTCTGGGTAGATTGGGGAGGAAATTCATTTCTAAAACTTGGGTTTAAACTAAGATATGGCCCTGTATGGTCCTACATCTGTTGTAAGCTGCATTTGAGTTTGATTCCCGCCGCCCCCCCCATTTTCTAAAAGGCGTGCCAGAGCTCAGCCTTGGCAACTTCTGTTGACGTTAGCAAGAGTTTTAACTGAATGTAGCTTTGTGCTGTATGCATGCTAAGTATGGTTCTTTATCAAATCACAGCAAAAATTGAAGATATAATTCAGCTTGGTCATTATTTAAAGGAAAGCTCTCAGTGCAAATGGAAGTGTTAACATTGACTAGGAAGGGGGCTCCCTGAGAAAATAAGTTTATATTTCACAAAGTGCCATTTAGTTAATGGGAATAGTACAATACTTTCTGGTACATTCTCTCCTCTCATAATTGACCGACTTCTGTCTCCTCTTCAGCCTGTGATCAGCTGTCCCTTGGGGTGGCAGCCATCTTTGGACCTTCCCATAGCTCTTCAGCTAATGCCGTGCAATCCATCTGCAACGCCCTGGGTGTTCCACATATACAGACTCGCTGGAAACATCAAGTTTCTGACAACAAGGACTCATTCTATGTCAGCCTCTACCCAGATTTCTCTTCTCTCAGTCGTGCCATCCTTGACCTTGTGCAGTTTTTCAAGTGGAAAACCGTCACTGTTGTTTATGATGACAGCACTGGTAAGGCTAACCCATGGGACTATGTGCAGATCTATTCATGTGTGTGCTTTGCTTGCTAATTATATATTTTTTCCTTTTAAATGATCAGTAGTAGTTTTAACTGAAGCACAGGTAATTCTGTCTAAAATGATGTGTAATGTGTAACATAGTTTTGCATACATTTATGCTGCATGTGTATGTTTTATATGCTCAACTATATTATTGCATGTGCATAGTTCATATGCACAAGTATACATACACCTTTTTATTTATATATGAATCTGAAAGTAATAGGTACATCTTATATTGTTCAGATAAGCATCTAAAGATCCGGATATTTATCCAAACCTGTCCCAAACATCTTTGGTTAAGAAATTGGGCTGAAAATATCATGAAAACAGACTTTCTTGCAGGGGTCAGATTGCCTGAGGGAAGTGTGCAGGGAAGGTGGCATGTGTGAGGTGGAAGGTCAGATGCCCTATTGTATTTCTTGAGTTTGGCTGATCTTTGGGAAATCTCAGATGCCCCTCAGGCTCTGCATGGCATCTTGGATTGACTCCTTCTTCTTGATTAAGTGTCTGGGAAATGAGCAAGAACTCTCCTAAGCTGAAATCTTATATTGTTCAGATAAGCATCTAAAGATCCTGGTGGTACCAAAGTGAAAAATAGTAGTTTGTGTAGCTCTCCTTAACATAATCCTCCCTCTCCTTTTTTTATGTGTTTTGAGTAGTGAAATAGTTAATCTTTTAAATGTTGACATTGTTATCATAGGACATCTGAGTTAGTCCCAGTTCATATCTCTTTCAACTATTGTCTCACATTCTGCTGACATCACTGCATCAGTTACGCTTGGTCCATGTTTTCAAATCTGTCTCTGCAATCAATATCTAGAGGCTGGTTTTTTAAAAAAAAAATACAAGTTTAGGTTCGGAAGACAAGGAAGGGAGCTTGAAAGGGGTGCTGCTACATGATACACATGAGTGCCTGATGAATCCCAACCCTGCTCACTGATTTCAGCTAGGTAGGAAACATACCACAATGACTATTTTGGTTTCAATTGTGGATAGGGCTGTGTAAAGCCTGCAGTCTCTAAGATTTGCAAAAGAAACCTTGCAACTTGTCTTCTAGGATCTGAAAGCAAATGAACCTTGAATGCTCCTTTTTACAGCTAAATTCAGATTTACTGATTCAGATTTGATAACATCAAACTTCATACCTTCAATGGGGAATTCCTGATAGCTTGCCTTGTTATAGCCCTCCACATCCTCCAGGCTGCTCTGACAGGAATCATTATCCTCAAAACAAACCATGGGAACTTCCTTCTTATTTTAGGTCTCATCTAGTAAGTGGGGGTTTTTGAGGGGAGGAGATAGCTGTTGGGGGTGATGGAAGGTAACCAGTTCTCAAGTGCGGTATGCTAGCTTTATGGCTGAGTAATCAGTTTTGTCTCAGATTTTCTGAATTGTTGATACATTTTGACAATTTCAATACTTTTTTATCAAAATATTTTTGAGTAAAAAAAATTGTCAAAACTGACTTTCCCAAAAAATGTTTTGGTTTCCATGGATTGGCATTTTCCACTGGAAAAAATGTCATTGAAAATATCTTGTCCAATTCTAATACTCTTGTAAAGAATTTTGTATGGTGATTTTATAGTTGAGAGATACTGACACAGCTTGGACATGCAAGAGAAATGAGGATGAAGATTGTCTTACATCTGCTGTGTAATATACATACAGCATTTTGCTTACAAAATGCTTATTTTAAATATCTATAGGAAAAGTTAATCTGAGTTCATTTACATATTTTTTGCTATGTGGTTAGGCTCCTTTTAAAATAACTATGAAGGGGAAACTAGTATGGGTATTAAAATGATTTTTGAATCAATTTCTAAAGATCCCATGAACCTTCACAATGTCAGCTGAGAACGTTCAGTCCCAGTACCTCTGCCTTGCAAAGCTGCTCATGCCAAAAAGAAACCAGTAGTTGTAAAAAGTAAACTTTTAATCTTTTCATTGGTTTGACTGTGCATAAATTTAAAGTCTACACTTTAAAAAACTGTCAATGTCTCTTTGCTGAAAGCAGCTCCCTCGGATACTTCAAAGACTTTAAATCCAAGGGCATGCTGCTGGGAAGTCCACAGCATCTTCTGCTTTTGAAGTGCTTATAGGAGTAACTTTTTGCTAAAAGAAACTGTCTTAAAAACTGGACTTTAAAACTTAAAGCTAGGCTGTAAACAGGTTTAAAAAAACATTTGTTAAAGAAGGTAATTAATCTTGATTAAGAAGGGCTCAGGTCAATTCATAGGTACTTCTAATGTAAAAATTGAATGGTGGAGGCTGGGGCTGAAACCTCCAGTGACCGTTTAAACTGACACTGGAAGATTCAGTATCATAATGATCCTTTGACCATGAAGGATTTTGGTTAATTTCAAATCCATTGAAATGAATGAAGGAAATAAAAACAAAATTAGAATTTGTGTTCTTGTAGATACCTCTCAATCTCTGAACATAGGCAGGATACACATGTGCACTCTTACTTCCCTTCCTTTGTTTCTCTGTGTTTACTCCTTCCCCTTCACCTCTCTCTAAGAGCTATTTAGGATTGATAGCCAGTAATGCCTACTCACTTTCATGATATAGTCCTCTACTAATGGATTTTCTCCTTCTAAATGGACATTTCCTAAATGGACACTTTTCATGGGAATAGCAATAATATGCTCTAGCAGTTCGGCAGCATCATATTTTTCATGTTAAAATGGATGGTTCATTTATTATTTTTTGATAGGACTACATAAATGTAAATCTATTACCTCTATTTACATGAAAACTGCTGGAAATGAGGAGTCTTATTAAGAAAAAAGGGTGGAGGCAGTTGGGGAGAATATATGTAAAAAGATTTCAAGAGTTTTCAAAGGATAAATCTCCAAATAAAGCCAGGATGTTGGGAGAGGGAGGGTCAGGGAGAGGGAGGAGAAGTTCAGTGGATCTTCCCAATGCAGACTATATACTGTGGTGCCCAAAACAAATGGCCATAAAGGCAGAGCAATTGCTAAGGTGAGGCTAGCCCTACCCGACTCCTATAAAATCCCTGCCAGGAATTAGATCGCCCCTGCCCTTTCCTCATGTGATGGGTGTGGGCTTAATCAAGGTGTGCCTCTTTCTGCATCAAACATTGAAACCAGTCCAGCCAGTGCCCATGTCTGTCAATGCAACGCTGCCTCACCACTGCCTCAGTTAACCTGCGTTAGACACCTGCCAAACAAATATCAGAACTGCAATACTCTGTCCCTAGCCCTGTCCCATGTTCTCTGTGGCAGGCAAAATTCAGATACCTGTGGCTACCAATTTGCAAAGTTGGAAAGAACTTTCTTAAAAGGTCATTGGGCAAATCTCTGAGAAAAAAGAGAAATCTAGCAATGAGAAAAACAACAAAGAAACAATCCAAGGGAAGGCTGGGTTAGAGGGGAAAAAAGAAGAGGCACGGAGGCAAATAAAGTAGACACATGAATGGTGGCCAATGTCCAGGTGTAGCAAATTTCTTTCTTCTGTGTGCGTGTGTGTGTGTGTGTGTGTGTGTGTGTGTGTGTGTGCACGTGAAGGGGGTGTTATGGAGCCAGTGAAATGACCCCTGGCCCACAAATGGGCCAATCAGATTATGAGGGTGGGAATTAAGGTCTCTCAAGCTCTGTCCACATGCAAAGCTGCTGAGGTGTGAAGAGAGGGTGCTGTCAGTCACTGCCACTCCTCCTCATGCCAGTTAGGACCCATGCTAGCTCCAACAGTGTGGTGTGTAACAAGTGAGGAGGATAAGCAGTATGGTGGGATATTCATTTCAGATATCTACACACCATAGTGGTACAGTTGGGGTGAGAGTTGAATATACAAAAATAGGGAAGATAAAGATCGAAGGTAGTGAATTATTCTTGGCTCACTTCATTATTATGAAGACATTAATTTTCAGCTAAAACCTAAGGGCTTTATCTTGCAAAGTGCTGAGAGTTCTGGCTCTGATATTAGAGAACAATTAAGCATTCACTTAAGCCCCTTTAAAGTGCATTGCTGGGTCTGGGCTAGAGTGCTCTGCATCTTTCAGGCATGAGCTCTTAATGAGTAGAAGATTGTAGCTGGGCAGATTATAGAAGGGAGGGTATTCCATGCATTGGTGTGGCATGGAAAAAGGCATAGAGATGCTTGTGGAAGAAGGAGACCAAGGGGGTGTCAGTGGTGGGGATGGCAGGGTCTACTACATGAGAAGGGGCAAGTTTAGATAAAGAGGTAGGAGAGAAGATATGCAGGCTTGGACAGAAATGCTAAAAGGCTGAGTTACGTATAGAGTGACCAGACAGCAAGTATGAAAAATTGGGACAGGGGCTGGGGGGTAATAGGAGCCTATAGAAGAAAGACCCCCAAATCGCAACTGTCCCTATAAAATCAGGACATCTGGTCACCCAAGTTACATGTAATGGAGAAGGGGAGCCAGTGAAAAGATTCAAAGGAGGGGATGATGTAATGAGATTAATAGGATAAGAAGAAAGTTATAGCAACCATGTTTTGTATCAGTCAGAGAGAGATGAGGTGGATGCCAGAGAGAATGACATTGCAGTAATGAAGATAGAAGATCTTGGAATGGATGAGAGATCATCACATGGATGGGAATTTTGTTGTAGGATACAGAGAAAGGGTCCGATCTTTTAAATGTTATGGAGGAAGAAATGAGATGGATGAAGATTAAATGAGTGATTTCAATCCTTTTAATTTTATATTAAAGCCTTCTGCTTAGGGAGAATTGTATGGATCAAGCCATGGGAATGGGAGGGAGAGAAAATACTCAGGGAAGAAACAAGTTTAAGGATTGCTGTATGTTTCTGTATCTGATTGCTTGGATGCTAGGTGGCACTTGGGCCCCTACTTTCCTCTGTAGTTCCTCAGTACAGTTTTCTTGTGGCTCCTTGATGTGGCCCATCTGTTAAATTGATGAAAACTGGCACTAGAACTCTCTAGCTGTCCTGATACAGGTTTATAAACCTTGACTGTGTCATACTATGGTTCATATCTGATTCAATGAGAGCTTTGCATAAAAATTGTTGGCAGGATATGACAGAGTGTATTTTTCGTAATTTATGATCCTCTCGTTAGTTAGACATGTGTAAATTATCCATTGGTTTTAATTAAGTCCCCTTTAGGCTTATGGATTTGTTGCAGTCTGATGGCTTTCAGAAAGAAGGGAAAGAATGGCAGGCATGCACACCTGCTGGCTTTCCCTTGAGTTCTAATAGCTCCACAGAGAACAAAGCGACCCAGAGCTTTCTTCTTAGTTCTCAAAAATTCAACTACGTGAGATAACGGTCTCTGAGCAGGAGAAAACACATCAAATCAGTCCTAGAGAGAACTTCAGGGGTACAAGAGCTGTGAAGCAGGCTGACAAGCTTAACTCTTAAAGCACTATCTTGATTCCTGATTTACATAAACCATTAGTTGCTAATACCATTCAATTACATAGTGCAAAGGCAACTAATGGCTTATGCAAATCAATTTGATAAAAACCAGAGCTGTGTTTTTTTCTTAATTAGCTTTTGTTGTGGTCTTTGATGAACCAACATGAAAGATGGAATGGAATTGTCTTCAGAAATGAACCTGTCGTTGGGGGTCTTTGATATTTCATACACTGGGGCTCATTTTAGAGGTGGGTTAAAAAGAAGAAAAAAAGTGTCATTTTGCTGGTATTTTTAATGAGAGTGAATCTGATGTTTGCTAATTTTTAAACAAAGATAACACTGTCTTGTGCATATACTTGTAATAAATTAAAGGCACTTCCCTTGCACTTGTTCTAACTTTTTATTTGGGTAATTTAGTAGTCTAGGAATAACTGGGGGAAAGAAACACTCACCACTAAAAGATAAAAAGACAGAAAAAGTGAATGTGTTTCAGTAGTTGTTGAAAGCGAAACCGAGGTTAACACTATGTTGCTGTATGTTGTTTCTTTAAATGTGTCTTGTAAACATTGTTTGGAGACAGGAAATGGGGTTTGAGACATGCAAAGAACATGTAACTCAGAGAGAGAAGGGGGACAAAGAAACCATGTGGCCTCAAGAGAGACTACTCAGAATTTCTGTTTCTCTCAATATAACATGAGCAAAATATCTAATCTAAATAATGAGCATAGGATAGATAGAAGAGACTGAGGTCAGGGTAGGTTATTGTAGTTATAACAAAGAAAAAGAGTGAAACAGTCCATAAATAGAGAATTAAGGATCAAATTTTTGATGAGTGAAACAATTACAGACTACTTCACTGGGGTCTAGTGGGCCTGATTCTGATCTCACTTATAGCTGTTTTAAATTGATGTTATTCCTTTGACTTCACTGGAGTTACCCCTGACTTAGTGCTCAGTTTAGTATTTGGGAAAGCACATGATCACATGCTTACATAATTGGGAGTTAATATTAATAATACCTAACTCTTTTTTGTTGTGCTTTTTTATCAGTACATCTTAAAGCACTTCACAATCCTCACACCACCGCCTGGGAGGTCCCTATTTTACACAGGAAGAGGCTAAGTGACTCACCTGAGGTCAAACAGGAAGTCTGTGGTGGAACAGGGAATTGAGCTAAGTCCTAGATTACTGGCCTGGCCACTGGACTATCCTTCCTCTCTCATAAGCAGCTGCTTGAATGGTTTCTTGAATCAGAGTCTTAACCTGGTGTACGTAAGATGAGAATGAGGTTGTGACTGTGAAAAGTCTTGTTTCTCGTTACTATTTTACAATAAAGAAACTAAGTTTAGAATGAGGAGGAAAATGTGAAAAGCCCTGCCCTGGGAAATAAAAGTTTGTCAAAAGTTTATTTTTTAAAGTATCGACATAAATCTTTTGTTCAGCCCTCCTAATTTAGAATCAAATTCTCAGCTCCGCTGAGCAGCACTCTGTCTTTTTCCGCAGCATGGCTCTCATGACATATTTCCCACTCATTCCTCCTGTGGAATCCTCACTGCAAGTTCCACAACGGAGACACATGCAGAATCTGAAACAAGGAACTTCACTGAGAGGATCAGGTCTAAATTAGTAATGTTGTGCAGACTTTTTAAAGAGTTGTTTTGCTTTGTGTGACTTATAATAGAGTGGAGGAGATTAGCACTGTGTGATAAGCTAGACGATCCATTGTTGCTCTAGATTTCTTGAAAGACAAAATGTAGTCATTCTGACTTTTAAAATGGAATGGATGAGTATCTAAAGGCATAATATTTTTGACATTATCATCTGAGGACACAGGTATTTCCCCCCTTCTAGATAAATATGGCTTTTGAATGAACTGTAATACTCATTATTACTAAATAATAATTTTGAACTATTTTTAGAGGGTCAGAGAATGTGGATTCAGGCTGATTACATATTATGCAGTACCTTCTAAATACAGAGTATTTCAAGTGCTGTGTGCAATAATTCCAAGTGCAAATACAATTAGCAATTATGTGCTAAACTTAATTACTGTATTTGTATATAGTTGATTACATAGTTTGATGTATTTGTTTCCAAGAAGGTTATTGGACCAGTTGCCCAGTAAAGCTTAAAAGCATTTTTCCTGATGTCAAAATGAAAAAAAAAAACAAACACCAACCAGAGAGAGTATCTTGTGTAGTCATAATTTTACTTTTGATGGTTATATAGTAAGAATTATTTATCTTTTTAGATTAACAATTGAGTCCTTATAGTATGGGAAAGACTTTTTTGGTTATGTTTAATTATTCTTTTTTGACCACTATAAAGCTTCTTTGTGATTATTTTTTTAGAACTGAAAAGTAATGGGCTATTTGAAAAAAGCAAAAAAACTACATCAACTTAGGCCCATACCATACATGAGTCAAAGCACTTCTCTGATTTCAGTCTGAGTCAAATCGGGCCCTATTTGATCATGACTCAAATTTTCTTTTCAGAAAAAGACCAGAATACAAGTTTTTTTTTAAATTATTTTAAAAATATAATGGTCTTGATGGAGTTTTGCCATTGACTTCAATGAGAACAGGATGGGGGCCAATATTTCCAGAAAATATTGGATCATTAAATGAATTTACTCCAGATGGCAATTTAAATTGTACTGTGCCACTCAGAGGAAAACACACACACTTAAGGATTTTTAAGTCTTGTGGAATATTGACTACTTAGAATTGGTTCTTCGAACAAGCCTACTTTCTAGTATACAGAATCCTATAAGTGCCAAATTGAAATTTTGTTACTGATTCAAAACAGATAAACAAAGACAAAAGACAAATAAAATAAGAAGGAGAAAAGAGCTATAGCTCTAACTATAACATCCTGAGTTCATCATAAATTTAAACCATTTACAATTAACTATACTACCTGTATTTTTCACGTACATTTCAGTATCATAAGTTTGTCCTCTAGTTTTAAAGGTTTTAAATATGATTAAAATGTCTAGTACTGTGTGAATCACTGTTCTTTACTGCACAGTCTCAGATCAAATGTTCCCATCTTAATCTTTTTAGCTTCATTTTTAGAATAATTCTTTTCTTCTTCTGTCATCTTTTGCAACAAAAATGTCACTGTTTTGGTCTCCCAAAATAAATTTGGTTAGCCAATATTCCTATTACTCTAGTGAAAATTCCAGTTGAAAAATTTCAATGTCACATGTCCAGCTAGGTCTACTGGAATTTCTAGTAGGTATTTATTTCCTGTAAGCATCCTAAAGTTTTGACTGGTACAGTACTGCTGCCTCTTTTCCTCTTACAGTAAAGGTTGGCTTTATTTGCTCCTTCCTTTGAGCTTGATTCTGAAAGCTGAGCTGCTGAAAGAGTTGACTTCCTCCCCGTACCATAGCAGATCATGCTTTTTTCTCCATGCCTTCATTAATCTGTCCCTCTCATGTTTGTCAGCCATATTGTAGAACATAATTTTCTCAATTAAATTCTGTGCCTGAGACTTTCTCCTTGAAATGCAGAGTAACTTTAGTTGTCATTGTCCTCTTCTGTATTTAGCAGTTTAGGCAGAAGTTTTCGTAACATATTTCAGTTGGCAACCACCGAACTTAAAAAAAAATACCTTCAAAGCCTGTGCTATGATGATATATTCAAAGCCACATGTTCAGCTAAGTGATACATAAACTGACAGAGAACCTGTCTGGAAAAAACATTAAGAATTGTATATATTGTTATCTTGTTTCTCATCTTACTACACAGGATTTATTGTTTGACATTATTGGTAAGAAGATTGTTGAGTTAATTTTTGGTTGCCTTTTCACCCCCTACATAGTTAAAACTGGACATTTTTAACAATTGTGGTTCCTCTGGGGGGAGGGGAGGGCTTTACAATATGGCTCATGCTTCAAGACCAAACTTGCCCCTGCTCCATGATCAGAGACACTTTAAAGCTAGACCAGTGTGGTTGCTTTATGTGGGGGTATAGAAAATGTAGAAAAGTCAGAATTGCTATAACCCAGCACGGTGGATTGATACCCTCTCAGGGGACTGTGTTGCATGTGGGCTTTTTCAGTGCTGAAGAGCCGTGGCTTTGGATCAGAGTTGATGCTAATAATGGAAGGAGTAGGGAATGGCTATTGGAACCCAAACACAAGACAGGAGTGCATATATATACTTTGGTTTGGCATGGAGACTAAAATTCAGCCCTTATACATTTAAGAAAAAATATGGCAGCTAGTTATATTACACTACAATTCACTATGGCTGTGTTGAAATGAAGGAACACAAAGCGGGATTGGAGTTTGACATTAAGTTGTGTGGAAAGAAGGAACAGAGAGATTAAGTGACTTGCAGAACATCATGGACGAAGTCTGTGATAGAGCCAGGATTTAAATCCAGATCTCCTGAGTCCTGGTCCAGTGGCTTAACCATAAAACAATTCTCCTCCCTTGGTATCACAGAGGTCTCAGCACTAGTGTGCATTCCAAAATGTAATTTTAAGTACTCCCCCCCACAACATACACACACACTGAATGGTTCAGTTTTAAAAAGGAAATATTTTCCTTCAAGTTACAGGGTATGTCCCTGGGATAGGAGAACGAACTTTAGATCTAGGCTGGAATAAATGGGTTGTTGAGCCATAACATTTACAGATCATATTTAATTTTCCCTTTAATTATAGTCCCTGTGCCTCCTTTCTGCTCTGTTTTCTCACAACCTTGTACACTGAATCTAATGGTCAGATTTTCAACAGTGCTCAGCACCCACACTGTCCCCAGATTGAGAGTAATGGGAGCTGCTGGTGCTGTGCACTTTTGAAAATCTGATCTTCAGAGTCCAAATCAAACTAAAACCTCTCCAGTGCATCATCAAAGATCTACAACCTATCCTGAAAGATGATCCCTCACTCTCACAGATCTTGGGAGACAGACCAGTCCTCGCTTACAGACAGCCTCCCAATCTGAAGCAAATACTCACCAGCAACCGCACGCCATACAACATAAACACTAACCCAGGAACCTATCCTTGCAACAAAGCCCGATGACAACTCTGTCCACATATCTATTCAAGTGACACCATCATAGGACCTAATCACATCAGCCACACCATCAGGGGCTCGTTCACCTGCACGTCTAACAACGTGATATATGCCATCATGTGCCAGCAATGCCCTTCTGCCGTGTACATTGGCCAAACCGGACAGTCTGTACACAAAAGAATAAATGGACACAAATCTGACATCGGGAATCATAACATTCAAAAACCAGTGGGAGAACACTTCAACCTCTCTAACCACTCAGGGACAGACTTGAAGGCGGCAATTTTACAACAAAAAAACTTCAAAAACAGACTCCAAAGAGAGACTGCTGAACTTGAATTAATATGCAAATTAGATACAATTAACTTAGGTTTGAACAGAGACTGGGAAAGATTGGGCCATTACACTAATTGAATCTATTTCCCCATGTTAAGTATCCTCACACCTTCTATGGGTCATCTCGATTATCACTTCAAAAGTTTTTTTTCTCTTGCTGATGATAGCTCATCTCAATTGATTGGCCTCTTACAGTTGGTATGGCTTTTTCCACCTTTTCATGTTCTCAGTATATATAAATATCTTCTTGCTATATGTTCCAGTCTATGCATCCAACGAAGTGGGCTGTAGCCCATGAAAGCTTATGCTCAAATAAATGTGTTAGTCTCTAAGGTGCCACAAGTACTCCTGTTATTAAATCAAAGTTTGGAATTCAAGATATTCAAGTATGCTTGCAATTAAGCAAAACAAGTTTCCCATTGATACATAGAAGATTGCTCATTTGTTTAGTTTAAAATCCTTTTTAAATGTTAACCAGAATTTTAAGATGTATAGATCTTTATCAATAAGTTAGTTAGGGCAACAGTTAAACCTTTCAAAAACACACAAACAGAGACTGGAAGTAGAGTTTTTTAAAGTACAGGTCTGTTGCATCTTACACTGGGGTTACTTTCCGCAGTCAGCATGTAAAGCAGAAATCGCGTATAGTCAAAATTATATTGAGTGTAATGGCAGGCGGAATCTCCCACACTACAGGTACAATATTAAAATTGTTATTTTTCTCTTTTTTGCTGCTGTTTTTGCCAACCACGTAAAGCTGAAATTGCGCATGTTAAATGCACGTAAGATGCGACAGACCTGTATCTCACAGGATCATCTATCTCAGTGGCAGATTACTCACGTAAAAGTTTCAGTGGCACAATAAAATATTTTTTATGTTAAACTTCCAGTTTGCAGGACTACTGTCACTTGTAACCTATCATTTAAATCATCTTCTATACCAAATGACTGGAGAATAGCTAAGGTGACACCAAATTTTAAAAGGGGCTCCGAAGGTGACCCCGGCATTTACAGACCAGTAAGCCTGACTTCAGTACCAGGCAAACTGGTGGAAACTATAGTAAAGAACAGAATTGTCAGACACATAGATAAACATAATTTATATAAGAGTAAGAATAAATGGTCAGTTTTCAGAATAGAGAGAGGTAAATATTGATGTCCCCCAGGGGTCTGTACTGGGCCCAGCTCTATTCAACATATTCATAAATGATCTGGAAAAAGGGGTAAACAGTGAGATGGCAAAATTTGAAGATGATACAAAACTACTCAAGATAGTTAAGTCCCGGGCAGACTGTGAAGAGCTACAAAAGGATCTCTCAAAACTGGGTGACTGGACAACAAAATGGCAGATGAAATTCAGTGTTGATAAATGCAAAGTAATGCACATTGGAAAACATAATCCCAACTACACATATAAAATGATGCAGTCTAAATTAACTGTTATCACTCAAGAAAGGGATCTTGGAGTCATTGTGGATATGTCACTGAAAAATCCACTCAATGTGCAGCAGCAGTCAAAAAAGCAAACAGAATGCTGGGAATTATTAGGAAAGGGATAGATCAGAGATTGGCAACCTTTGACACGTGGCCTGCCAGGGTAAGCATTTTGGTGAGCCAGGCCGGCTTGTTTACCTGCTGCTTCTGAAGGTTTGGCTGATTGCAGATCTCACTGGCTGCAGTTCGCCACTCCAGGCCAATGGGGGCTGTGGGAAGCAGCATGGGCCTATGGATGTGCAGGCTACTGCTTCCCGCAGCCCCCATTAGCCGGGAGTGGCGAATTGTGGCCAGTGGGAGCCCCCAAATACAACAACTATTTCACTTCCATGCTGCTGTAAAGCTATTTCAATAGCTTGTCTACCCAAATTATTTTCCTTTCATCATAGTGGGATCCTGCAATACCAATAAAATAAGTGGTCAGAATTTCATCTGCAGGGATGTATTCTGTGTGGTTATATTGTAAGTCAGTTCTATTGAAATGCTCAAGGCTGAAGTTTGGAATTAGTCAGCACAAAGATATAATTCAAAATGATAAAATAATCAACTGTTTTGTTGCTCTACTCCAATTTCCTTCTTTTATTCCTCACCTAATAGAAGGCCCCACACTGGGAAATGTATTTGCTGAAAATGGCTGCATGCAACTTGCTTTGAAACATAGGGCATTCATTCCTGAAAATGCTTCAGATGGGACAAAATTCTCAGTTTTATAGTTTTCCCTCCCTTTCCACTGCTGGCCTCAAAGGCAAAGGTGTGTCATTGCACCACCTGCCTGCCCATTTCATTTATTTGTACGAGATACTATAATAAAGTCTATTAATAAACTGAAATGTGTTGGGTTGGGGATCTTCTGAGCTAGTGCAACTTTACAAAAATAACTTTCTTCCTAGTCTTGAATACCTATATTTTATTTTTTGTACTTAAGGCCTGTTTAGGCCTTGTACATGTGCATGAGGTGGGGGATGGAAAGGAAGGGTGGAGAGGAATTATCCTTAAGTATAGCAGCTGGATGCAATTGCAGGAACTGCCCCTTTCTTGCAGGCATAAATCAGCCCAAAGGAGGAGAGTGAGGATGAGGAAGAAGTGGATTGTAGCAGACAATAGTAAATGCTGCATCGTCCTAATGGGTGGTAAACCAGAGGCATGTTCCTCATGCATGCCTTGGAATTCCAGAGGGATGTACACCCAGAAGCTTGCCTGTACAAAAAACTGTGCTCTTAAATTCTCCAAACTAGGTCTCTCTTGGACCCTAGATAGAGAGAGGGAATTATAAAGCTGAAAGCCTTAAAGGCAGCATGTGCTATCACTGGTCCTAGAAAACCAGACTTCAAGCATTGATAGTACAGCAGAAGGCAAAGCAAACCACAACATTTGTAAAAGAACATAAGGCGAGGTAATTTCTATATGAGCTTTGGCAGGACTTTAAAGTGTATCAGAGGTTGGTACCCAAATCATGGGCCACAACACAAGTATTTAATCAGAAAAGGAAAAGACCTAAGAAAACTGAAATGATTAGAAGACAATGTTCTCCAAAAGCTGCATATAGATTATCACTGGGGTGTGGGAATGGGTGGAAGTTATGAAAAATACATGGTATTTTGCACCAGATAAATTATATACTTTGTTCTGAGGATTCCTTTCATGAATTGTATTCCTTAGGAAAATGAAAATTATGCTACCTGGAAAGATATCCATGTGCAAGCTTTTCCTTGCAGCTCTATAAGCAGCCCTCATCCTCTGCTCTGCTTAATCTAAATGTTGCATCACATAAATATTAGAGCTTTTTTGTAGCCTAGTAGTTGGGATCCAAAAATTGTTATGTTAAAAAGGCTCTACTGTATAATAATAATTGGAGATATGCCAATCTCCTAGAACTGGAAGGGACCTTGAAAGGACATTGTATCCAGCCCCCTGACTTCACTAACAGGACCAATTTTTGCCCTTGATCCCTAGGTGGCCCCCTCAAGGATTGAACTCACAACCCTGGGTTTAGCAGGCCAATGCTCAAACTACTGAGCTATCCCTCCTCTCCTATAGCCTGTCTAATCATACCAATGAAATCCCTAGACACAATTTTCAGGCATGAGTTTCAGCCTTCACTTTGTATGAGCACAAGCATGTTTTCTTTCTAAATTTGACCCAAATCTGAGAAACACTGAACAACCTGAATTCTCATTAAAATCTTAGTGAGAGTTGATGTTGCTCAGCAGCTGGCAAGTCTGGGCTGTTATGTACACATAAAAACAATGCGTAAATGGATACTAAGTACTGTATTATCGTTCTTTTGTGAAACATTTCTTTGTAGTAGGAGCTGTAGGGTAACTGTAGTGAGCGCTACTCCTTCAGATTTAGCTTCAATTCTCTGTACTGTTCATTTTCCACAAAGTGATGAATCCTTGAAATCCTAAGCAAGAGATAGCAGCTCCTGCTAGTGAAAGATTTTTGCTCTTCAAAGTCATTCCCCAGGGAGCCTTACAAGCTGAAAACTGTTGAATTAGTGCCAGCATGGATTTATTTTATAAGTCTGAACAGGGATGAACAAATATTTATTGTAGCTTATGGCCCAGTGGACTACCAAAGTGAACCGTTTAGTTCACTGGAACATGTTTTGTGGCCTTCATAATTCAGTTGAGCTTTATAAATACCACTGATGGTGCTTTTTCAGGAGACAATGAAAAATTTCCTTCTGAATTCCTTTGAAAGGAAGTAGCTGTCAATGTTTTACCATTTCTGAGTTGGGTAGTTGTAATTTTTCCATTGATCATCTTCTAATATTATATTTTACATTTATAAGGCAGCTGTTTTCCAAAAGAATCTATGAATACTTTACCTTTATTTATTTATGGGAATCTTTTCCTGAACCACTGAACTGCAATCTTGACAGCTGTTTAATAGCACACACGGGAGCAACATCATATGGCAATTTAGGACAGGAAGTGAAGGAGAATATTCTGGGAAAGTTCTATGGCCTGTGTAATACAGGAGGTCAGAGTAGATGATCAGCCCTTGGAATTTATGACTCCAAGATTAGTATCCAACTGAAATAAACTAGCAGAAACTATCAAATGAAAATGTAAAGCTGGGTTTCCATTCTTAACTTGAACCACTGAGAAAAAACAAACAGTCTGAACTCTAAAATGTCTGCAGTTTGTTGGTTTGTGTCATAGCCTTAATTTTTCATTAAAAATGGTTAAGGTGGGATTAGTATTTATTAAAGATGCTGTGCTGACAACTGTGGAACCACAAGTCATATATTTATCCATAGCATGTATATACATTACCAATTCTTATGCTGTACTTTCCTCATACTGCTCCACCAACTGATTAATTTCCTATCTTGAGGGAATCACAACCAATCAGGAGAGGGTAGTTCAGGGTAATTCAGTGCTAACTGTTTTGTATTGTTGCCCCTTTTGAACCGAGTGCTTAGCCAATATTTGGGATCTTGTGGATTTCTGTTAGGGAGACAAATTGTTGATGGAGTCAGGTATTTCTTTGATGCAATCCTGGTTCTTTACAAGGAAAATAAGAACATAAGAATTGCCATACTGCGTCAAACCAAAGGTCCATCTAGCCCAGTATCCTGCCTTCCAACAGTGGCCAATGCCAGGTGCCACAGAGGGAATGAACAGAACAGGTAATCATCGTGGATATTCCCTGTCACCCATTCCCAGCTTTTGGCAAACAGACACTAGAGATGCCATCCCTGCCCATTCTGGCTAATGGCCATTGATGTACTTATCCTCCATGAATTTATCTAGTTCTTTTTTTGAACCCTGTTATGGTCTTGGCCTTCATAAGACCCTTTGGCAAGGAGTTCCACAGGTTGACTGTGTGTAGTGTGAAAAAATGCTTCCTTTTGTTTGTTTTAAACCTCCTGCCTATTAATTTCATTTGGTGACCCCTAGTTCTTGTTTTGAGAGGGATTTAATAACACCTCCTTATTTATGTTCTCCACCTGAGTCATGATTTTATAGACCTCTATCATATTCCACCTTAGTCATCTCTTTTCAAGCTGAAAAGTCCCCATCTTATTAATCCCTCCTCGTATGGAAGCCATTCCATACCCCTAATAATTTTTGTTGCTCTTTTCTGAACCTTTTCCAGTTCCAGTATATCTTTTTTGAGATGGGGCAACCACATCTGCATGCAGTATTCAAGATATGGCCGTGCCATAGACTTATATAGAGGCAATATGATATTTTCTGTCTTATCATCTATCCCTTTCTTAATGATTCTCAACGTTCTGTTTGCTTTTTTGACTGCTGCTGCTCATTGAGTGGATGTTTTCAGAGAACTATCCACAATGACTCCAAGATCTCTTTCTTGAGTTGATAAGTTTATGGAGGAGATGGTATAATGGGATAGCCTAATTTTGGTAATTAATTGATCTTTGACTATTAGAGGTAAATATGCTCAATGACCTGTGAAGGGATGTTAGATGGGGTGGGATCTGAGTTACTACAGATAATTCGTTCCTGGGTGTCTGGCTGGAGAGTCTTGCCCGCATGTTCAGGATTTAACTGATTGCCATATTTGGAGTCGGGAAGGAATTTTCCTCCAGAGCAGATTGGCAGAGGCCCTGGGGTTTTTTAGCCTTCATCTGCAGTGTGGGGCACAGGTTGTCACTTGCTGGAGGATTTTCTGCAACTTGAAGTCTTTAAACCCTGATTTGAGGACTTCAATAGCTCAGACATAGGTTAGGGGATTATTACAGGAGTAGGTGGGGGAGATTCTATGGCCTGCATTGTGCAGGAGGTCAGACTAGATCAGGGGTAGGCAACCTATGGTACGCATGCCGAAGGTGGCGCATGAGCTGATTTACAGTGGCACTCACACTGCCCGGGTCCTGGCCACTGGTCCGGGGGGCTCTGAATTTTAATTTAATTTTAAATGAAGCTTCTTAAACATTTTAAAAACCTTATTTACTGTACATACAACAATAGTTTAATTATATATTATAGACTTATTGAAAGATGCCTTCTAAAAATTTTAAAATGTATTACCGACACGCAAAACCTTAAATTACAGTGAATAAATGAAGACTCGGCACACCACTTCTGAAAGGTTGCCGATCCCTGGACTAGATGATTATGATGGTCCCTTCTGACCTTAAAGTCTAAGTCTAGTCTAGGAGTAGTAACAGCTAATTTAGACGCCATCATTTTATATGTATAGTTGGGATTATGTTTTACAATGTGCATTACTTGGCATTTATCAACAATGAATTTCATCTGCCTTTTTGTTGCCCATTCACCCAGTTTTGTGAGATCCTTTTGTAGCTCTTCGCAGTCTGCTTGGGACTTAACTATCTTGTAGTTTTGTACCAGCTACTCAAGATAGTAAATAAAATACATAAAAGTCCTGTTTTCCTGAACACAGTATGCATCAAACAGCAGGAGACAGCACATTTGCTTACAGTTCCAAATTTCTTTCAACTAGCTCTCTACCAAAAAGCTCCCTCTCTTAGCTTTTTCTCCGGGTCATGCCACACATACATCTCTAGCAGTCTTCCTTGTTGCCTTAGCTGTGTGCTTCTGTGGTATTTCTGCTCCTTCTCTCACTCGCTCCACACTGCTCCATCAAATATTCACTCCCCTGAATTTGCATTGAGTCTCTAGGGAAACTCCTTTACATCAAATAGCTCAACTATTTCAGCCCTGCATGTCACCCCTGTTTTGAGTGGTGGCTTCTATTTTTGGAGCTATTTGATAAAGTAAACTTACATGCTTTTTTACTTTTGTCCTGAATGAAAGGTGGCTGTCACAGCCACCAGCATCAACAAGGTTTCACCCAACCCCAGCATATCCACACTGCCCATCATCTCGATGGAGTCTAAAATGGTGAGCTCCTGTATAATCCATCCAAAACTGAAAGAAAATAAATATTTTTTAAATTATAAGTGATATAAGTGTAACTAGTTACATGGTGTTTTTCAGTTTCACACCACTGACACAGTGCAATTTCACTTTCATCAAAACATCTTTGGACTTGTTCTCTCTCTCTGCCTGACTTCCTTTCAATCATCTGGAATTTCAGGATCCCAAGGAATGTCTATAGTTTTAGTGAAACCAGCTGGAGAACTCATCTGTCAGAACCATTCCAGCCTCAGTTGCCAAAGCCATGTTATCAGTTATTGGGCAATTATGCTAAAATCTTGTCCCTGGATATCTCTGCAGATGGTCCTTATGGATGACTCCCAACTATATCGAGTACACCATTTCATCTAGTTGGGTTGGTACTGTATAGTGTCCTTCCCTAGGTTTTATCTAGCTTCTCTACTCTTCTTTCTCCTAGTATTGTGGAAGCAGACCAGTTCCCTTCTTTTAAAAGTTTCCCCATATGACCTGTGTCTTATATGCTTAATTTTGCCAGAGGCTATCCTCAGATTTTCTCTAGGGAAGGTATGTGCTTTTTCAGTTTTGGATTAGAGGGTTTCTGCATAGTCCAAATGATTCAAATCTTTGTTCCCCTTCAGGAATACTATACATAATTGTTGCTGGGATTCTTAGCTTATGCCTAAATGTTAGGAGTACTGGGTTACACTTTTGCTTTCTTTGACAGCTCTACTATAAACTATCAAAAGGAATGTGATACCAGTGTAGCCAGCTGAACCCCTAAAGGCCTGTTGAATCTTAGCACTATCCCATCTGATTGCAGGTGCACAGATGTGGTGTCAGTTTCATGGATCCATAGAATCTCACAAACTTCCTGAAACACTTTGGATTCAAAGTTTCTCCCTTGACCTGTGTGTAACACCCAGGATCACAAATCTGGTGAAGAATTAATTCACTAGAACCTCTGCTACTGTCATAGCCTCTTGGTGCCTTATTGAGTATATTTCAGGCCATTTTGTAAACTAGTCTATAGCTACCACCAATTATTTATTGTCAGACTCTATCTCAGGCAGAAACCCAAGTATATGAACACAAATGTGCTCCACTGGTACACCCTTGAGATACTGCTGCACAGGACCTGTCCCTGTAGAAAGGGGACCCTTCTTTGCAATGAAAGGCTCATATTTCCTACACCAGTTTTCTACATCCAATCTGCATTTTACTCAATAGATATTTTCTCTTAGCTCGACTAAGATTCTTACAACCCCCAAATGGTCAGCAGCTTTAAAATAATGACATGATCTCAGAATCTCTTTATTCTGCGTATCTGGTATTACCAGCTGATGGTGGTTGTTGAGCTGTCAGAACTCTGAATTTCCATATGAAAAGTCATTTCAAATTGAAAAACCAGAATATTTCATTTAGAATAATAAAAAAAAATGCTTTCTCAAATAATTCCCAACCAATTCTATCTAAGGGTATGTTTACACTGCAATAAAACAACTGCCCTGAATCAACTGACTCAGGCTATGGCACTATAAAAATGCAGTGTAGATGTTTGGGCTCAGGCTGGAGCCTGGACTCTGGGACCCCAAAGTTGGAATACTTTTAGATAGAACTGGCCAGGAATGGAGCTGGGCAGCAAAGTGCAGGGGCCCAGAGACATACCCTAAGAGATTTTTTGGTTAGGTAAGGTTAGACTGTTTGGTTAGGTTCTCCCAGTATAACAAAGACATACGTTGTATGCATTGGTCCAGCACAAGGTTGATACTGGGGGATGCCAGCCTATTCAAATAGCCACCTCACTGGTTTCCAGTAGCAAAAAGAGGAGAGGCCTTACAGGTCATTGAGGAAAACATAATTGAGGAAGGCGTAACTGAAGCTTCAAGCAGTTCTTGGGTTTCAACCATCATTCTGGTTAAGAAAAAAGATGGCAGCACCAGATTTTGTGTAGCTTATGCAAAACTAAATAAAGTCACATTAAAGGATTCTTATCTATTACCACAACTAGATGATACCTTGGATGCTGTAGCAGGTCCAGTCTGGTTTTCCTGATTGGGTACTGAAAGTGTGTATTGGCAAGCAAAAGTGGATCCAAAGGAGAGAAAAAAAAACCCTGCTTACTGCATTGGAGATATTTATAAATTTAAATAAAAAATAAATATTTTTAAACTAACTTATTCTGTTATTCAAGGCCCTTAAGTATGTGGTTGTGTTACTGAAGTGACAAAGAAATAATTGAATTAATTTGCTCTGGGTGTCATTACAGCATGTCAGGAAAATAAGTATTTAGCCAAGTGTTTAATTTTAATTGTAAAAAGTGCTGGTTTTACAACCCTGTGGTCTGACACCTGCTGTTTACCTACAAATCAGGTATAGCACATCTATCCTTACCCTGTGTTTTAACCTGCAGGGAATATGAGTAGTGGTGAGAAAGTGGTTCAGTCTCCACATCTATTCAGCACATGACATCTCTGCAGAAAGAGTGCTAATGAATGTAATGGTGTTTCTGTGAGCTGGAAGTCTGTCCACTTGGAAGCTGGCAGGGATCACTAATACATTGCACAGAGGCAACTGATGAGTGGTCATATATTAAGGCATTCACATAACTACTGTTTTGGATCGTATTCAAGCCAGAAACCTAAATGTAAAAGGTTCTACGTCTCATGGTGTTTCCTGAGCCATCCAGCATGCCTCAGGCTATTTTCTAAACCAATGCAATGTAATTTATATAGCAATGCTGATTTGAATGTGTAAATATGTACCCAAGGATGTGGAATGCGATAGTTTGTTAAAAAATTTTTTTTTAAATTAATAAAAGTAGTTACAGAGCACAGAAAAATAACACTTTCAGTGTTTAATAATTTAGTTTGTTTATTTTCCTTTGCAAAGTAGAACAACCAATTAAATCATATTTTGGTCTTGGCAAGGTGAATTTTTAAAATCAGAGATGACTTAGAGTTACGTTAGCAGGAAAAAGGTTTCAAATTGTTGGGTTTTTTTAAGTTGCTTACTAAGGATATGTTGTTAAAGGAGGGAGCAAGGGACAGTTTTGCAGAGTCCTTGTGCTGGGTTTGGGGTCTTGGGAGCTTATCTCACCCTTCCAAGGCCTCTGCACCTGCAGCAGTTGTCCTTCTGAACCCCTTGTAAGGGTTTGTCCCAACACAGAAAGGAATAATGGAGGAGGTAGCAGAAGTACTAGGCAGTATTTCCTATTCCATGTAATCTGTGCAGTGGTGTCAGGAGAATGATGTGGCCTTACTCCTGGGCCATGGCCTGAAACATCCCCAGTGTGGTTCTGCCCCTACTGTGTCTGAAAAAGAGAAAATGGTGCCACAGAGGTAACTGATTCTATTTCCTGCATGGAGAAGGTGATATTTACATGCAGATCAAAGAACCAGAGATCTGGGTATTATTTACATATACTTAAAAAGTGCAAAAAAGAATTAAGTATGATGAAAAGAGGTATGTTTTAAGCCCTATGTTAAAGCTTTAATTTTGTCCAGTGGTTTACTCAAAATATAATACAATTTCATGCTAAGTTAAATTGTTTTTCAGTTTTTCAGATAAAATAATTGTGTTTTAGAGATTCAGAGGAATAAAGTACATGGTATTTTGCCTCTGACACTGTTCTTTAACACTTAGCTACATGAAGTATTCAATCAAAACACACTAACTATAGGTGAGGGGCAACATTTTGTTTTCCACAGGTCAAATGAATGTAAGATAGCATCTACTATTGCATAATATCTACATAGAATTTTAAGGTGAATTTTCAGTTTTTTGTTCTATGTTAAGCTACACATGATTATAATGCATGACAGCTAACATCATTTCATGAATAATAATAAACCTTCCTCATTAATATCTCTATCTTGAAAGGAAGTAGGTAATTTCAGGTATTGGAGGTATCTTTTAGGGCCTGATCCTGCTCCAGCTGAAGTCAAAGACAGAACTTTCATTGACTTTTGTAGGTGGAAAATTGGTCCCAAGCATCACATATGCAGTACTGATGGCATATAACAGCCATTACTGCCAGTGAGTTATGCACACCCAATTCTCCACATGCCAGGAGAAAGTTTACCCATAAGAATACATCTTTCTTGCAAACACTGAAATGAACTGTTACTTTAGGGAAG
This sequence comes from Gopherus evgoodei, assembly GCF_007399415.2. Classification (NCBI taxonomy): domain Eukaryota; kingdom Metazoa; phylum Chordata; order Testudines; family Testudinidae; genus Gopherus; species Gopherus evgoodei. The sequence continues at coordinate 87,444,528 of NC_044324.1, forward strand.
AGCTGCTTTTACGCTGTCATTTTCAATAGAGTTAAACAACATGAGGTTTAGTATTGGTCACAGACCAATGATCTGTAAACCAACTCTGCACTGTCACATTGATTTCAACTAAAAGATTTTTGAGAAAATTCCATGTATGTAACCCCTTGGGCGGGGGGGAGGGAGGGAAATAAGTAATTCAAAATGTTTTGTAGTATGTTAAAGAGGAATGAAGCCTATTGTTTATTCTACCCCCTTTTTGCTGTGCTTTTGAAGCTACTTGTTAATTGTACAATTAAGAAAGAGAAATTAACTCTGTTAGTAGCCTGGTGTGGTTTATGTGAAAATGTTCCATGCTGCTGTAATGAACTACAACTGTGTATATAAACCTGATAGATTAGTCATGAGAATGAGTAGTCTGATTACAAACTATTAGTCTGGGATATTGCTTTAATTGAATTAGAATAATTATATATATTCTTTAGAGAGGAATATCATAGTTTTAAGAAAAAGCAAAAGGAAGATTTGTCTGCATTGCTGAAGGTAATCCTAACTCAGGCTGCTTACTGTCTATTAATATTAATGAAGAAAAAAGAATTGTGACAAGAAAGAAATGGGAGCCCAGACATTTCTTTAAGCACAATTTTATACACACTGTAGTGTACGCATAAGAAGGGGGAAAAATCAAGAATTTGCAAATATTTTGTAATAAGCTATTTTCTCTTGCCAGGTTCATTTTATTTGAGTTTCAATAATTTTCCTTTCCTGTCTCTTTCATATTTTCTTTAAGGCCTCATTCGATTACAAGAGCTCATTAAGGCTCCATCCCGGTACAATTTGAGACTAAAAATCCGTCAGTTACCAGCTGACACAAAGGATGCTAAGCCTTTACTAAAGGAGATGAAAAGAGGCAAGGAGTTCCATGTGATCTTTGACTGCAGTCATGAAATGGCAGCAGGCATTTTAAAACAGGTAATCATTGCATCACTTCAGATGGCCTAGTATATTTCCTAATAAATAATAGGAACACCTAGTCTCAACTGATTTTAAAATTGTGTGTCAATTTTACTAAGCTCTTTCTACTGGAAAATCAACCAAGTCCTCCTGAGCTAATGTTATCTGAGATTATAGGCACTTTTCTTTTATTTGGTTGGGATGGAGCAAGAGCTTTATTTACAAGTCCCTGGAGGCAAATGTTACCTGGAAAAATCTTTTATATTATCTTGTAATGATGAATGTCCTGTTGGTTTTACACTCATAGACTGGCACTCTGAACAGAAAGCAAATTTAAAATGTTTGTATAGTGTTATTCTGCACAATGAACAATTTTGATTTAGACTTCTAATTTTAGTATATTCCATAATCAAATGAATAGGATTCCAATAGTGTGTTTCAATAATAAAAAACTCAACCTTGCATTGATTTGACAAACTACTTGAGTATGTATGTTTGTAAATTAAATCTCTCTTTTCCTTACCAGTTGAGCACACTAATATATTCCCCTGAGAAAATTACTCATACTGTCAGTCCCCTTGGGTATTTTCTTAGGGGCCAAATTCTCTCTGCCCTTCTGCCATGAGTGCAGAGGACACTGAACATAGTCAAACTGCTGCATTTCCATTGTGTGCAGGCAGGAAGGCAAGGAGCATATGGCAGAATTCACAAGAGCTTGCCCAAACTTTCTGCACCAGCTGTGCGCTACACAGTTGTAATCCACTTCTTTAGGAATTCTCCAACTTCTTTAGGGAGAAGGCCAGAGAAGTGGATACTAGTTATCCTCCTTCTCTGTCTAAGGTGATGTAGCACATTCAGGGTGTATGGTAGCACTGAGGGTGCAGTAGTGGTCCCTGAGTAGCTCCATTGCTGCTCTATAGTTTTGGTGAATGAGGATTCCCAATGCACACAGGCACTCCTTAGCTGTACCCAGTGGTGAGATTTCATCACTTAGCAAGAAAATGAGGTAATGCTTATAATTTGATCATATTAATAAGCTTGAAGTAAAAAAACTGGAATTGTAAAAAAACAGCTGAAACAAAAAGAAAAATCCTACACTATTAATTCACAGTTTTCAATAGCAACTTTAATGCCCATTTATTTTTACCCCATTTACATTAATAAAAAATAGAACTGGTTAGGAATTTTCCTACATAATATTTGTGTGTTGAAAAATGCCGATTTGTCAAACCCGAAACTGTTTGTGGTAAAGGGTCAGTTTAGAAATATATTCTTATCTGAAAAAAATTGGAAAAATAGTTTTTAATTTGTTGAAATGTTCGATCTTGACACTTTTAAAATGACGGGTTTTGAGTTTTGGTTCAAAATGACTTTTCAAAATTATAATTGATACACACACGCACGCACACACACTAAAAATAAAATAAAAAGTCAGAATAGAAATGAAACATTTTGAAATTATCCATATGAAAGGTTTCCCACAATTATTTTTGGATTATTGGTTCATGAAAATTTTCAATTTTTGAGTTTTATCACAATTTGGGAATGGAAAAAAAATTGAAACCTTGAAAACTCTTGTGGGATATGAAAACTATTTCCCACCCTCCTCTAATAAAAATACATGCATTTGTCTAGAGATAAAGTAAAAATTCATCTAAGGTAGGTTTTTGTATTCAGCTAATTATAACTACCGTATCTCATATTTTAGGGAAATGTGGTATCGCATGTTAATGAATTGATACTATATGCTAGAAAAACCCAGGCACGTGCAGATCTTTCTTTATCCTGACTTCATTCAAATGCCTTTTATGATTCTCAGTAATGTGGCACTTTGTTCTGCTACTGAAAGAAACAATTTTGCCCTTATTTTCTTCTATGTGCAAGCCATTCTCTTATTGGCGGTCTAGCTAAAATCATGTTTAATTATTCACAGACCATAAAGATTTAAGTAGAAAATATATATTAATGCTAGTTGAAAGCCAATAACTTTAACAATAAATCCATCAAGTTGCATTATTGATGTGCACCTGATAATTCCCACAGGAAAAGCAAACTGGACTTTTCACAGTATCCTGTATCAGCAAAAATATGTGTGTGCTAGAGGGGAATAGGGAAAAAAATGAATCAAAACAAAAAAGAAAATGAACAAAAAAAAACCTGGCCTGTGCATTTTATGAGGTGTATCTTCATTCGATCCCCTGTCTTCTCACTAACATATTAGAGGAGAGGATTTATCAGACATAAGCTTCCCATTCCAAACTATTTTAACAAAATTTAAATAGTGTAAGCAAGCTACTGAGAGTGTGACTCTGCTCAGAATATGCAGTAGGAATTCTTTCATAAGAATTCAGGTTTTACATTTAAAAGTTTGCTACTTTTTAGAGTTTTCCATTTCCCTCTCTTTTGACAATTAAGCAGAAAGTCAGCTTAAGCCATTAACTTCATGCACGACTGATCCTTTAAACAGCTGACCTTAGTATTTTGCCAAGAGTGAGGCTCTGCTCTGAAAATTGACTCTATAAAAATGGTATTGTGGGTTTGCATATTTATTGTCTCTCGGTGACTCCTTGCCAAATACATTCTGGTTACATGTAAACACACATACACACGTATATGTTTTTTAAAAGATGCTCTTGCTGAAATGCCAGACAATCAATATCATTTTCCACTGTGACATTCAAGGTGGGTTTTCAGGCCAATGGCAGGCAAGAAGGTGGTAAGGAAGACCATCTCTTCTTATTATCTCCCTTGTAGCTCCCAGAGCCCTCAGAAGCCACATCCTCTCTGTGAGCAGGAAGTTCTTCGCAGCAGCAGCTCAGAAGTGGCCCCATTGGCTGATGCAGGGGGATAGAAGAGAGAGTAGTTCTGGCTGCTTCACTGCTGGGAAATGGGCACCTCAGGCACCCTGCAACAGGGAATAAAATAGGATTTCTATTGACTCTGCCTGCACTTGGGCAGGGAGCACCTTCTTCCCTCCCAACACACAACGACATTTCCTTGCATTGGGGAGGAAGGAGATTTGTCCTAAGCTTAAGTCTTTGTGGGGCAGAGACATTAGAACCTGCATATAAACTGGATGTGGCAGGGGTGCTGGAACAATTTGTATAGTGGGGGTGCAGACAGCCATTGAACCAAACAGTAAACCATGTATATAATGGAAACCACTTCAAGCTAGGGGGTGCTGCAGCACCCCTTGTGCTCCTAGTTCTAGCACCTTGTGAACATAGGTTCATTTTTCCCTTAGAAGGAAAGCTTGAAAGGGAGGTTAATTGTTTGGACTATATAATGGATTCAAAAGTCTGAGGAGGTAGGGAGTTTATACTAAGGCCAAAAAGAGAACTGTGGATGGATTTGGACAAAGAAAGAATTGAGAGTGGAAGTGGGAAAGAGGATGGATAGGAAACAAAATGAAAGGACTGTGGAGAAGAGAAATAAATACAAAGAGGCATAAGGAAGCCCCAACATTGTGAAAAAGAATGAAAAAGATGAAGGAAACTTTGTGAAAGAAGTTGGAATACAGAGAAAGGAGTTGGAGCAAGGAGACAACGTGGAGATGGAGTGAACAGAATGGAGAATAAAAAAGAGAGCCAGCAGAAATAGTGTAGCATGGGGGCAGTGAGGAAAGAAAACTCTGATCGAGGGCTTGTGGGAGATGAGGGGAGAAAGAAGTGCACTCATAGGAGGAAAAGTGAGGAAGATAGAAAACTGGGAAGAGAGAGAGTTCCCCCATGCCCTCTGTACCTGGAAGACATGGGTGCCAGAGACAGAAGGTAGTGGAGTGAAGAAAGAAGATAAAAAAAAAGAGAGAGAGAGAGAGAACATAGCAAAATATAAAACACGATGTGTAGGACACTTTTCTGTGAGGAATTTGATAACTTTGCAAGACCTGATTGTGGGCAGGGCAGTCTAATGGCTTTACATTACATACGGGAAAGAAGGCATCCTGGCTTTATGTTAAAAAAAATGAAGCATTACCAAAACATATAAATCAGTGCTGTTTTAGTTTCAATGTTTGTGTGAGTGTGTTGATGAGAATGATATGTGTATTTTTGGAGCCCAGGACTTTTGGTATTTTAACACAATATAACTTTCTACTGGTGAATTATACTAGAATTCTAAATAAATTGCAGGTAGACAACCTTTTGTGTATTTAGTTTATTTTTTTGGCCTAAATTTCTTGTCTAAAATCTTCTAAAATTCAGGAAATAACACCTGATATGTCACAATTTCCCAGGACACTGAATCCCCGTTCAAACTTGTAGACTCCTAACTCCCCCACTCCCATAACTACAGTCTTGTTGTGTCTTGCCTTCTCATGCAGCATCACAAGCAGCAAAGCTTCTGGAGGACAAACTAGGATCTCACTTATATATCTGCAAATTTAATTTGTTTCCAAATTGTGTTCACAGTGACTCTTGTGTAGTCCTCTTGCCATCAGTGGGTTTGAACTGATGTAATTGACAAAAGAATGCTGTTGATTCAAAAAGAAACAGAATCCAAATTCTTATCCCATAGCTATGTTATCTTTTCAGTGCTAAAAAAGTAACTAAAAGTTTAAGTTACTAAAATGATTGGCTATAAATCTTAATATGCAAAGGAGGCTGTTCCACAGAGTGCCTTTTGGATTGGAACTGCCCTTCAGGGTAGAAGACTAATGTATTAGAATGAGGACAGAGCCCCAACCCACTGCTTTAAAACTGTATTTAAGAATTCTTTCCCTTATTTTGCCAGCAAAAATATATAAGAAATTGAAAATACACAGCTGAGCTGAAATTATTAGGTGATGTGCTTTTAGGAAGGCAGGAAGACATACTTGTTAGTTTTCTGTACTTTTTGAATAATGGTATCGATATTTAATGTGCTCCATTAATGCTAAAGAAATATGATAAAAGTGCCCAAAGTTGGATCTGTTGATCTGTCTGTCTGTGTATCAATCAATGTCCTACTTATTTTGCTAATACTAGTTTTTAATTTAGTAATATTGTTAATCAAAGTAGAATTGTGTTTCTCATGAGGTTATTATTTAGTGGAGACATTATAAATAGAATGAAGTAAAATATTCTTAGTTCAGATTTTGTATGGCAAGTTAATGCTCCCATTAATATGTAAAACTATAAACCTCTTTCACAATTACAGCTCTAAACATTATAGTAATAATCTTTCTATCAGAAGATCTGGTTCATAAATTCCTTTAATAGTCAGTAATCTGTTCTAACTATTAAGAAATGATTTGCTTGACCTACTTCTAGTATAATTCCTACCTTATAGTCTGTTCCCAATAGTGTTCCACTTTTGCTTTTTAATATGCTGTAAAGGTGCAATTAAAAATGTTATGTGACCTCAGAAATATTAAAATTTTGTTTATTTTTTTAGGCTTTAGCTATGGGAATGATGACAGAATACTATCATTATATCTTTACCACATTGGTAAGTAGCTTATAAAAAAAACATGCTAACGACATCGACCAAAGGCCTTAGCCATCTTAATTGCATTACTTGACAAGTGAAAGAGATCTCTCAGGAATGGTGTATGAGTGTGGGATGTTTAATCGATTAAGTTTTGTTATGTCCAATGAAAACTCATGAGGATATATTAATAAATGTTCACCACTGTACACTGATAGACCTGAGAAAACTATTGTAGGATTAGAGATGTTAATTTTTGAGTAGAGCTGAGAGGATAATCAATCCACAATTAATAATTATTCTATGAGTCCTGTCCTTTTTATCCTTACTGTTTTTTCCATGAACAAGTTGTAAAATTCTCAGAGATATTCATTATTCCAAGTTAGTTATTAATTCCTTCAGCAAACAATTCTTGATCCACAGATGAGTCCTAAATATTTCATTATGAATAATTGCAACCCACAATTTAAAATTTCCTGTGTGGCATTGTTTCTTTTCCTTTATGTAAATACCAACTCGGCAGGAATGGAGAGTTCTGGAATTAAATATGCAACACAAAAATCAACTTTGATGAATATTGGCGCATTCATGCTGAAAATTCTGTGCTAAACTCAAGAACTGGAAGCACTGAATCTAAATATGCTTTCAAATGTAAACAAATATTCATGTGACAATCTTTTTCACAATTCACTCAGCTCTACTCTCAAGCAATGTGTTCTTGCGTTACTTCTGAGCTATATATGAGAAGGCTATCAGGGAAGAATTTAGAAGTATTTTAAATTCCATCCTGAGAAATGGGAAAACATTAGGAAAAATCAAATTATATACATTCTTTTATCTTACTACTATTATGGATCAAATGGGCACATTTAGTCCTCAGTTCAGCAAGGTTCTTGATTGTGTGTGTCATTTTAAGCATGTAGGTGTTCCCACTTCAGTGGGTCTACGTAATGTGTTTAAAATGAGGCACGTGCTCAAGTACCTTGCTGAAATGAAACCTTTACGTGAACTCAATGAACAGTCATCACTGAATCACGGTATAAAGATTGCAAAACATGGAAAGGAGCAGCACTGGAACAGCCTGAATACTGGCCTTTAATGAAACAGCTCTTAAAGATGAACCTCATTAGGTTAGTAACAGCAGAGATCTTACATAACCATAACTTTTCTTTGGAAAAGTTAATGATAGAATGCTTAGGGCCTTTGTGGAACTCAGAGATGCTGGAGCTGCACACAGTTTATAATTAACCTTGTCAGAGATCTCAGACTGACCAAATGATTCCAGACATCTCAGTTTTAATTTTGTATATTGTATTTTCATTTGGTTCATTGGTGAGAATTTCTGGTTTGAGCAACTTGAGCTTTTTATCTCATTGTATTTAGTTCTTTGCTTTATATTTTAGAATGGACTTTTACTAAATTTTAAAATTGGGATTTTGCTGTAATTAAATATTTCCATTTGCTTCTTGGAACACTAGTTTCTTTAGTGAAGGACCAGCTTGAATCAGTGACAGCAAAAGATAATTTGCCATACGCCAGCAGATGATGGATTTTGATGTTGCAGTGGAGCTCTGTAACTTGCAACAGAGTTTCAGCTGCTTTGATTTATTAATTGCTTCTTACCTGACACAGTGAAAGTCCTGTCAAATAAATTTTCCAATCACAGCATTTAAAGCAGAACTGTATTCTCCAGTGATTGATTCAGGGGCCTAATGCACTAGCTCATTAATACACTGAGCTGTTGTGTATATTTATTATACTTTCTATAAACATGAATGTGTTTGGATTAAATAATTAGTTATAATGTTGGTTTTTTTGTGTGCAGATGTTCGAAAGCATCTGAAATTTGAAAGGAAAGAAATCCTGTAAGAGTACAGAATTACTGCAACATAGTTCTCATTACATTTAGCTATTATTCTAAAATCTACGTCTTTAGAATAAGGACACAAGTATGGAGATTTGTAAATAGATGTCAAACTGCAGGCACATTCTGAATTCCTACATATCCAGCACTTAATTTGTGATGAGCAAAGTGCCGGGCCTCAAGCAATTAAGTGCTGAACCTCAAGCAATTTTTTATATTCATAACTGATGCAGCAAGCCCAGAGGTGCTGGGGCTAGGAACTGCCAAGCCTAGAGATGCTGGGGCTCAGCCCAGGTAAGCCTTGGCACAAATTAAGCACCGTACATATCCTATACATTGTATATGAAAAATAATACCATTAGCCCTAATTGGAATCTGGAAAGATAACTCTCTTTGAGATTAGGTATGAGTTCTAATGTTAACAATGACTAATTCATATACTGCTTTCCCAGTTATTGCTCTCCTGTCTCTTCAATGGGTAGATAAATGTATTCTGATAAATATCAGCCCTAACATTACAATTTCACAGAAAACTAGAGTATATTAAATGGGCAATTTAAAAAAAAGGAGATGAAGTACAAACACTGTAGGTTGAAATGTATGGAAGATGCAGTGTTTGTCAAAACATAATGTGGTGCAGGACTGCTAAATAAGGGTCTGTATCACCTTCACTAAACACATTACTAAGGAAATCGGAAAAAAGTACAGTCTTGGTGCAGCCTGCTACATAGTACTGAAGCACTTTCTGCTGGTTGAAGCTCTGCTTACTGAGTCATAAAAGTTCTATTTTTCATGAACTTCATATTTAAGCCTCAACATCCAACTGCAAATGTCTTAATTTAATAATGAGCGTTTAACATTTATTCTGTTTTTGAGACAATGGAGACTAATTCTCTACAAGATGTTCTGTAGCTCGTTAAGGTAAAACAATGTTACAGAAGATAGAGCAAGATAAAAACTGGAAGAGTGGATAATGCTTAGCAGAGAGAAATAATCTGAGGAGAGTGCAGAGAATCTGTCATTTTATTTTACTTTGTCATTTAAATTCAGTATCTGAACTACAGAAAAAAGGATTATTAAATTAGCAAATAATATTCAAGTTTGATTAAGTTTTATGGAGTATTTGTAACTAGACATTTCAGCCGCTGGGCTTTAGGAAAAAATTATGTGCTTTGTTTGTGATTGTGGGATATGTTCTTTCCTCTGTACATACAGGGAACTCCCAATAGCATCAGCATCAGTTGGAGTTACGTGTGTATAAGATGGAGGAAATAGACCACAACCAAGCCTGTACATGGAATATACAGCACTTTGTAGCATGTACAATACTGTTGATCATGGCACATTACAGTGCTTATCTCCATGGAGGTGGTTAAATGCCTGAATTAAGAAATGACATATATAAAGCACTTATGTGACAAACATGTCTTTCAGGACCTTTTTGCTCTTGATGTGGAACCTTACCGGTATAGTGGCGTTAACATGACTGGATTCAGAATCTTAAACACAGAGAACAGCCAGGTGGCCTCCATCATTGAAAAGTGGTCCATGGAACGATTGCAAGCACCCCCTAAACCTGATTCAGGTTTGCTGGATGGATTTATGACGGTATGAATATCAATTTATAGTTTGTGCATGCCTGTCTAATTACAAAACCGTTAGAATTGCAACCTGCAGTCCAGTCACTCAGTTGTTCTAAAGTCATGAGACCAAATTTCATTTGAATTATTGCCTATAGATTAGTCAATAGTTGCATTCACAATTGATAGACTAAAAATGTGACTTAGTACTGGACAGTCATACTAATTTTACCTAAAACAAAATACCATATATATATATTTACTTGCAAACTAATTTCTAAACAGTGACTGTTGTTGTTGCTTCTGTTTGTATCTTTTGAACTATGATCTTTACTTACTTTCATTTAAAAGTGGAGATATTCTAGATTATGCTAATTCCAGAACCATTTGGTCATAGCACAGAGAAATATTTGTCTGGTTACAGTGTATTTCTTTAAAATGTGATTATGTAATTTAACACCAAAACATCACCTTTATAATAAAAAAAAATAGTTTGTTTTCTCAAGTCAAGTTAACGTATCACTAAATAAGAGAGTTTTTTGGCCTATTTTAGAAATCTCTTGCCCTATAGATTTCTGATTATTGGAAATCATTGGATAAATCCAATAATAGCATTCCTAGGATACGTTAATACTTTGCACAGGGAGCGCCCTTCCTCCAATGATCTCAATGTGTTTTATAAACATTATTTATTCTTCACACTGTCCTTGTGTGGTGGTGATTATACCTATCTTACAGATGAGCAAAGTGAGGCTGAAATGAACACCCATGTTTTCAAATGTATGAGCAGAACCCGATGCATACTGAGGAGTTACACACTCATATTTATGTAGAACCCACAGAATATATAGCATGTGGGATTGCCCAATGGGGACTGTTAAGGAGGAAGTTTGATTCCTTGTTCAAAATGGCCTTTTATATTTGCATATGCATAGTAATGTTTTAGAATAGAGTCATGTGTGGTTTAATAGTAGGTATTAATTGATCTGGCATGGAGGATAACATCATTTAGTTTGTGAAAAAGAAATATGATGATGATATCTTGGCCCTCTTTGAAGTCTTTGGGAGTCTTGCCATTAACTTCAGTGGGGCCTATGTGATTTTCCTTATGTTTATAAAAATATTATCCATATATTATGTTCTTGTCCAGAGCCACACATACCTATGGTGCTCTAAAAATTAACAATAGTGAGTTTTAGAGATGTTTTAAAAATATGTAATATTTAAAGGTGCCATTAAAGTTAATGACATCATAAAGGTTTTTATAGTAAGAAGTGTATTTAAACTCCATAAGCTGTAGTTACTCATTCAGAAGTTTTGCTAGAAGTCTGTGGAAACTATAGAACTGATTATCTTACCCCAATTTTAGATCAGTGTTACTCATAGACTCATAGACTCATAGACTCTAGGACTGGAAGGGACCTCGAGAGGTCATCGAGTCCAGTCCCCTGCCCTCATGGCAGGACCAAATACTGTCTAGACCATCCCTAATAGACATTTATCTAACCTACTCTTAAATATCTCCAGAGATGGAGATTCCACAACTTCCCTAGGCAATCTATTCCAGTGTTTAACTACCCTGACAGTTAGGAACTTTTTCCTAATGTCCAACCTAAATCTCCCTTGCTGCAGTTTAAGCCCATTGCTTCTTGTTCTATCATTGGAGGCTAAGGTGAACAAGTTTTCTCCCTCCTCCTGATGACACCCTTTTAGATACCTGAAAACTGATATCAGGTCCCCTCTCAGTCTTCTCTTTTCCAAACTAAATAAACCCAATTCCTTCAGCCTTCCTTCATAGGTCATGTTCTCAAGACCTTTAATCATTCTTGTTGCTCTTCTCTGGACCCTCTCCAATTTCTCCACATCTTTCTTGAAATGCGGTGCCCAGAACTGGACACAATACTCCAGTTGAGGCCTAACCAGCGCAGAGTAAAGCGGAAGAATGCATCCCAGAATCATGTTTGCTTTTTTTGCAACAGTATCACACTGTTCACTCATATTAAGCTTGTGGTCCACTATGACCCCTAGATCTCTTTCTGCCATACTCCTTCCTAGACAGTCTCTTCCCATTCTGTATGTGTGAAACTGATTGTTCCTTCCTAAGTGGAGCACTTTGCATTTATCTTTATTGAACTTCATCCTGTTTACCTCAGACCATTTCTCCAATTTGTCCAGATCATTTTGAATTTTGACCCTGTCCTCCAGAGCAGTTGCAATCCCTCCCAGTTTGGTATCGTCCGCAAACTTAATAAGCGTACTTTCTATGCCAACATCTAAATCGTTGATGAAGATATTGAACAGAACCGGTCCCAAAACAGACCCCTGCAGAACCCCACTTGTTATACCTTTCCAGCAGGATTGGGAGCCATTAACAACTACTCTCTGAGTACGGTTATCCAGCCAGTTATGCACCCACCTTATAGTAGCCCCATCTAAATTGTACTTTCCTAGCTTATCTATAAGAATATCATGCGAGACTGTATCAAATGCCTTACTAAAGTCTAGGTATATCACATCCACCGCTTCTCCCTTATCCACAAGGCTCGTTATCCTATCAAAGAACGCTATCAGATTAGTTTGACACGATTTGTTCTTTACAAATCCATGCTGGCTATTCCCTATCACCTTACCACCTTCCAAGTGTTTGCAGATGATTTCTTTGATTACCTGCTCCATTATCTTCCCTGGCACAGAAGTTAAACTAACTGGTCTGTAGTTTCCTGGGTTGTTTTTATTTCCCTTTTTATAGATGGGCACTATATTTGCCCCCTTCCAGTCTTCTGGAATCTCCCCCGTCTCCCATGATTTCCCAAAGATAATAGCTAGAGGCTCAGATACCTCCTCTATTAACTCCTTGAGTATTCTAGGATGCATTTCATCAGGCCCTGGTGACTTGCAGGCATCTAACTTTTCTAAGTGCTTTTTTACTTGCTCTTTCCTTATTTTCTCTTCTAAACCTACCCTCTTCCCGTAAGCATTCACTATACTAGACATTCCTTCAGACTTCTCAGTGAAGACCGAAACAAAGAAGTCATTAAGCATCTCTGCCATTTCCAAGTCTCCCGTTACTGTTACCCCCTCCTCATTTAGCAGTGGGCCTACCCTGTCCTTAGTCTTCCTCTTGCTTCTAATGTATTGATAAAAAGTCTTCTTGTTTCCCTTTATTCCCATAGCTAGTTTGAGTTCATTTTGTGCCTTTGCTTTTCTAATCTTGCCTCTGCATTCCTGTGTTATTTGCCTATATTCATCCTTCGTGATCTGACCTAGTTTCCATTTTTTATATGCCGCCTTTTTATTTTGTAGGTCACGCAAGATCTCAAGGGTAAGCCAAGGTGGTCTTTTGCCACATTTTCTATCTTTCCTAACCATCGGAATAACTTGCTTCTGGGCCCTTAATAGCGTCCCTTTGAAAAACTGCCAACTTTCCTCAGTTGTTTTTCCCCTCAGTCTTAATTCCCATGGGACCTGGCCTATCAGCTTTCTGAGCTTACCAAAATCCGCCTTCCTGAAATCCATTGTCTCTATTCTGCTGTACTCCTTTCTACCCTTCCTTAGAATTGCAAATTCTATGATTTCATGATCACTTTCACCCAAGCTTCCTTCTACTTTTAAATTCTCAACAAGTTCCTCCCTGTTGGTTAAAATCAAGTCTAGAACAGCTTCCCCCCTAGTAGCTTTTTCAATTTTCTGAAATAAAAAGTTGTCTGCAATACAGTCCAGGAACTTATTGGATAGTCTGTGCCCCGCGGTGTTATTTTCCCAACATATATCTGGATAGTTGAAGTCCCCCATCACCACCAAATCTTGGGCTTTGGATGATTTTGTTAGTTGTTTGAAAAAAGCCTCATCCACCTCTTCCGCCTGATTAGGTGGCCTGTAGTAGACTCCCAGCACGACATCACCTGTGTTTTTTACCCCTTTTAGCCTAACCCAGAGACTCTCCACCCTTCCGTCTCCTATGTCCATCTCCACCTCAGTCCAAGTGTGTACATTTTTAATATATAAGGCAACACCTCCTCCCTTTTTCCCCTGTCTATCCTTCCTGAGCAAACTATACCCATCCACACCAACATTCCAGTCGTGTGTATTATCCCACCAAGTTTCAGTAATGCCAATAATGTCATAGTTGTATTTATTTATTAGCACTTCCAGTTCTTCCTGCTTATTACCCATACTTCTTGCATTTGTATAAAGGCATCTAAGATACTGGTTTGATCTTGCCTCCCAGCTTCGCCCTGACCCTCCTTCCTCTCTGCCATTATAGCCCGTGCTCCCTCCTGTTTCCAACCCATCTCCCAGGTCTTGTTCCCCACTTACCTGTGGGCTTTGCTCACCTGTCCCCGTCGAACCTATGTTACTCCATTAACATACATTGACTTACACCTTACTTACACTGATGTGAGTGAGGTCAGCTCAGGCTTTATCGTTATAAGTACCCATCCAAAGCATAGAGCTTTTATGAGAGATGTCTCTTCACTAATCCTATAGGAAACATTTAACGTACTGTGGCTTTTTCCCAACAACGGTATTGAGCAATTGTCACATCTAGGTCAACAGGCAAAAAATGGTGTCAGCCACCCCCATGGCACCATCTCCTTCTGCCAGAGATATTTCAGAAAAAACTCCTTGGCTCTGAAGTTCCACATATTGTGAGGCAGGTCAAAGGCAGGAGCATGTATTGTTCCTTCCCAGGACATCGACTAGGAACTGCATAAAAAAGATAATACACTCTCAGGCTGTGTTACCTCTTCTGTTTCCCTCCCTCTCCAACCCTCTGCATAGTGTAATCCCCTTCATTAGAGGTTCCAGGGGCAGACAATAGTAGAGGAGATCCTATTCTCATAGGTCCAGTGCACTTCCAGGGACAGCTATGTTAACCATGGAACCAGTGCTCAGCACTGAGCTTGAAAGTGGATCAACACAGAGTAGAAACCAGAAGTTAAATCCTGGTCCCACTGAAGTCAATTCTGCTTCTTCCCTTGGAGAGGTGAGCCATAAATAGAAGATATTACAGGAAATTACAGGAGGAATCTCAGAGTTTTTATTCATCTGGTTCCTGCACCCCAAGTTTTGCTGTGAAAGAGGATGATATAACTAATTATAATTATACTTAATTTTTAAAAAGGCCTACTTTTAAATGGTAGATAACCAAACAGATGTTTTCCTGTTTAAAAAAACCCAAACAGCCCTGTTGTCTTTCACTCCTACTATTATTGATTTTTATTATTTATTGTATTATTATAGTTTGAATGTTTCAATTTGTTGACAAAAAAGTTGAAGCCCCACAAGTGTCTCATTGGTTTGAAATCAGGAGTCCTTACTTTATGCCTTCAGTCTGATATTATACACATTTTTTGACAAAGATAGAACTTTTATAAAACTATGCTGACAGAGCTTCACCTCTTCTGCTTTTATCAGATATTGCGTTAATATTTAATTTGAAAAATATCAAATTCTATATCCTTTGCTGAATATTCCTATCTTTTTCTCTCTCTCTCTCAATGAGCCACACAAGTCTAGGTAGTTTCTTGAACTCTTTTTTTATGCCATGGAGATTATTAATATATATTAAGGATTTTACAGGTACTGAATATTATAAAAAAATCAATGGATAATGTAAACAGTTAAACATTTTTCAAGTGTGTCAATCTGGTCCCTCTTAAGCAGAGCTGTGATAAGTTAAATATCAACACAGCTGGGATAGCTAGAGAGAGAAGAAAATTACATCCTTCCATGTACTTGTACTTTGTTTGTTATTAGTGTACCACATTTATTAATTGGAAACAGTGATTTCAAAAAAGTTTTTAATTAGATTTCATTTATTATGTATTTTGAGTGTATTGCAACTTCTAAGTATTATCATGTATGATGGTGTCTATAAAAGTATATTGTTTGTCCACTGATATTTGTAAATAACAAATGAAACTTAAGTGGCTTTAGAAATAGGCATAAAGCAGAATTTAAGATTTTGAATCTCTTCTCACCTGTTCTGACTATACTTTATGTCCCCTTTGAGAGAGACCAAAGAAATAATGGGCTTCTGGTTACTAGACAAAGAATTATTACTGGCAATGGCACCATTCCCATTTGTCAATACATGGGACCACAGTGCTTATACATCTCATGTTCTTTCTTTTTCATGATATTATAAAGAAATGGGAACCTCAGCAAAGCGTCTAGTATCTGGGACAAAGACCTATTATTGCTAGTAGTAATACAGCCATTTGTCACTATATAAACCCATAGAACTTACACATTACACCCTTACTTTATCTTCAGGATATAGAAAGAAATAAGGGGAAAGGAATTGGATTCATTTATGAACTCTCATGGCTCAGTTAACCCCTTTAATTGGCCCTAGAAGCGACCACCAGAGTCAGCCATTCATCCACACTGTAATGAATTGTTCTGTTTCTTGTGGAGATGGATGGCACTGGTGAAAGGGCATAATTTCAAACCTTTTCATCAAATGTTTCTGATTGGCTTTAATCCTTAACAATTCTAGTTTAGGTCTGTTGAAGTTATTCTCTGTTTGTTGTCAGTGGTTGAGGTGATTGCTCTGGATTTAACAATGTGAATTGTAGATTGCCCTTTCGGTGTAAATAGTCATGAGAAGGGGCCTGAAAGGAGGGAAAATCAGTGTCCCCACATGTAATTTCCTGCAAATCATTCAGGAGGAGGGAAAACTTGCCTCTTTCCATAGAATGTGACCCTATTCTCCCCCAGTCTCTTCAGATGCTTATGGATTAGGGTCCTTTATGTGGAGGAACAGCATTTGCACCAGCTTTTGGTGAATTACCTTAAATTGAGTCAAGATCCAATCTAACCAGAGGCCCACAACAAATCGAATCTACTCCCCTTTCAGCAGGAAAGAGTTTGTGACTCTCTTGTGCATCTCTCATTGATTATTAAACATCAGTTTCGTTTATCTGAACATATCCTCACTATTTCAGAAACACCAAACAGAAATCACCCACCCATAAAGTGCAACTATCTAATTCACACTTTGCTAGTCTCCATGCTTTGTAATGTGGCTTCTACTAAAAACAAAACAAAACACCCAATTCTCAGCAAAAATTTAATATCAGACATGGAACTGTTGTGCAGTCTCAAATTAGTATGTACTATTCTTTTTCACAAAAATACTCATGTTATCTTTAGAAGCACATTATGAAATACTCTGAAGTAATTTAGACTAAACTACAATTGTTGACTGTCTTGTTCTGAGAATAAAATCAGTCAAATAATTTTGTGATAAAGAGCAGGGAGAAGATCTGTGTGGGTGGGGGGAAGTCTATATTGTGATAACACACAATAAGAAGTTACATTCTGTGTGCACAGTTACCAAAAACCTCATACTGTGTACAGTATGTTGCACAAACTGAGGGGTGGCTAGATGTTCTCTCTCTCTCTCTTGAGTTCTTGGTGTCAGATAATGAAACAAATGTGGTGCATGTAAGTTAGGGTTGGTATGGGAAAACAAAGACCCTGTGGATATGTCTTCACTACCAGCTGGATCGGCGGGCAGCGATCAATCCAGCGGGGGTTGATTTACCACATCTAGTCTAGACGCAATAAATCAATCCCCAAGCGCTCTCCCATCAACTCCTGTACTCTAGCTTGGTGAGAGACAGAGGCGATGAGGGAGCGGCAGCAGTCAACTCACCACAGTGAAGACACCACAGAAAGTCGTTCTAAGTACATCGACTTCAGCTACTTTATTCATGTAGCTGAAATTGCGTAACTTAGATCGACCCGCCCCTCCCCCTCCCGCCCAGCATAGACCAGGCCACAGAGAAAGAGATGTAACTTGCCTGGGAAACATGTGGTGTAGTGGATTGGGTGGGGGAGGGGACAGGAATTCAAGAAATGTGGTTGTAGCCTGGATTCTGATGCTGATTTGCTATGAGACCATGGACAAGTCACATAACCACTCTGTGACAATCTGTAAAATAGAGATATAAATACTTATTTACCTACCTCAAAGAAAGTCTGGGAAGATAGATTAGCTAACATTTGTATAGTAGATAGAAAATCTAAACCACTGTATATAGTCATTATTAACACTTAGCCTGAAGGAGCTGAGAGCACTCCTTTCCAGGACGAACACCACTCTCCCCGATCCCCTATTAGCACTACAACCCTGGGAAGAGACTGGAGGTGGGAATAGCAGTTTCTCAGCATTGAGAAGGAATGAGAAGGGTTGATGCACCAGATGTTTTGCAGAACCATTTTCTGCAGAGAGAAGCAAATGGAAGATCAAGTAACCAAAGTAGTAACAGAGCTTTTATGCTCAGTTGGAGGGGATGGCTTAGGGCTTTAACATCAGGTATAAAATATTAGTTTCTCTGGAGCCACAGATCAAATCTCCATCCTCAAAGTAGATAAAAATTAGTTCAATTTGGTTTACTGTATGACTTTTTGAAACATAGAGAATGATTTTCAAAAGTGTCTAGGTGACTTAGGAACCCAAGTCACATTTTTCAAAAGTGACACTTTAGAGACTAAGTGCCAATGACTTTCAATAATTTAGACAATTTTAAATGTTTTTACCCAGGGCCTTAAAACTGAAGTCCTGTCTGATCTATGTGGTTATTAAAAAGTTTGTGGTGCATTTTGTAAGAGACAAGAGTGTCTCAGTATAACTGTATGAAGTTTCACCACTGGCAAGTGATTCATAGCAACCTGTATAGCAGATGGCTGCTGTCCTCCATTTGCTGTTCATTGATGCTGTTGTTGCTTTTTATGTAAAATAGGTAAAGTATTAATCTGTAGAGCATATCACAGTTCAAGATCTAGCTAACAAAGGTCCATCTTCTGTTTTATGCACTTTCATGATACCTAAGAGCATTTCCTTTGCTAACACACCCTAGTGCGCACTTGGAGGGTGAGTAGAGCCACAGTATTTCTGTGGTGGGCCCTTGGCTGTGGAACTTGCTTCCTCTGCCAGGGCCTGAGTTTGCTGAACTTCAGAGTATGCGCCAACACACATCTTTTTGGTCAATCGTTTGTCTGATTGTAGATAATCAATGGCTTATTTATGGTTGTGTGATGGTGTTGAAGGAAGGGACTTTTGTGCTTCCTGTTGTGGACCCTTGAATTCTTTTCTGCATTTAATCTGACATATGCCCAGAGGCTATAGCGATTAATGCATATAAATGATGAATGAAACAAATCCAATGAGAAAATTTGTTCTGGCAATATTTCTGGTGAAACCAGAAAGTACAAGATATTTTGCAAGAAGTCCTGCTCATACTTGGTTTTCAGATCAAAGAGGTTTTAATAAAAACACCTGAAGGTCTGGAAGAATATCTAAACAACTTTTGGAGCTGTATGTCTCCCAAATTAGTTTTTCTTTTACTAACCCTTCATGTACATTTGTTGTACAAATCTGCTTCTGCCTTTCCACTCCCCAGTGAATAATTATTTATTTCAGGAACGTAACCTTTCTTGATAGCCTAACCAATATTCTCTTATCAAATATGTGCACTTTAACAATATATCATTGCAAAGGATAACATCTCAATACAGGTGTCATAAACAGACAGTAAAGGGTTAAGAAGTTCACCTAGCCTAGCTGACACCTGACTAGAGGAACTAATGGTTGGATAAGATGTTTCAAGAGGAAGGAGGGAAGTTCTTCCTTTGTTCAGTCCATTAAGTTCTGTGCCAGAGCGAAAAAGATCAAGGAATCACCCAGGATAGTGAGTATTAGAGAAGGAATGAATTATCTTATGTTTATTTCCTTTTGTGACTTTGCATTAGAGGGATAATCAGATTGGGTTTTCTTTTGAGTAACTAAGGTTTTGCCCAGGGGAACATCCTCTGTGTTTTGAATCTGTTGTCTGTGAGAGTAGCTTGTATGCTAATCTCTCAGAGGTATGTTTTTACCCCTTTTCCTTAATTAAAAGTCTTTCTTTTAAGAACTTGATTTATTTTTTCCTTGTTTTAAGATCCAAGGAGTTTGGATCGGTGTTCACCAGGAAATTGGTGGGGAAGTCGCTCAAGGTTACCCAGGGAAGGGTTACAGTACTTGGGAAGGAGAGATTTGGTGGGGGGCAGAGTTTCCCAAATGACTCATTAACAGCTGTTTTAAACTATTTGGGTGGTGGCAGCAACCAGATCTAAGCTGGTAATTAAGCTTAGGGGTTCTCATGCAGGTCCCCACATCTGTACCCTAAAGTTCAGAGTCGAGGTGAAACCTATGACAACAGGTAAGTGTCAAGTTTCTGAACTTATTTAAAAAATTAATTAGAAACTTGTAAAGCCATCAGACTTCATATTTTGTATCATTGATTAGAAAATAAATGATGCAGACAACTTAACTGGCAACATCCCTTACCTAATAAAGCTGGGGTCCTGTTCACATAGCATAGACAGGTGCTATACAAGTTCCCCCCTCCCCACACATATAATTATGCCAATGCACCTCAGTTCTAATCTATGACAGTTATTCTAATACTGAAGATCTCTTGAGCAGAGACTGTCTGTCATGAAATTTCACAATGGGTTTTGGTGGGCACAATTGTGGCCTCAGATGAGATTATCAGATTTATTTTCACTTGTTGTCAATGCAAAATTCTGAGTTTAAAGCAGCATTTTCAACCGTTTTCACACTCTGATATCTGAGATACCCCATTTATTTAATGTTCTATGTTTTTGTCTTGCTGTCTGGAGTGGCTCATGACCATGAGTGCCAACCTCAGGACAGCCTGTCAAGAAGTATGAGCCAATTGTATGTTCTATAATTAGATTTCTCCAACCCAGTAACAAATGTGTACTCCTCAGTCACTGTATCAGCTTACCATGGAGTCACAGGTGGTCACTTTGGGGCAAGCTAGACTTAGTGATAGTTGGTAGTTGCAATACACCAAATATACAAAATGTTCACGTTGCTCCCAGTCCTAAGAGATCAGTCACTTACCCCAGGTCAACCTGTACCTTAGATCTCATACTAGAGACAATGCTATAGTAAACTTTCTAAGGATTTATTATTTAAGAAAAGAAATGGAGAGTTATTTATACGTTAAAGAAGGAAAGCGTATATACACAAATGAATTACAATCTATGGTTTTAAAAGGTGACAGAGTTGTAGTAATCTGTCAACTCTGAACGTCTTAGTCCCAGCGATCTCTCCTTGTGTTTGATAGCTCTGGCCCTGTGAGAGTCCAAACAGCAAAAGAGATGCAACATTTTCTTATCAGCTATTTTTATTTTCTTCTTCCAGAATTCCCTTCCCTTCCCTTTTGTACAAAACCTCTCCATGTTGTGTGGGGGGCAATTAACAAACTATATGTATTGTGGTGTTCCACAATGGCCCATATAGTTTTGTTTACTCTTCTTGATGGGCAGGAGATGATCCCTCCTGACTGGATTCACAATTGAAGAGCAAACATTTTTAAGCAAAACTTTAATATTGCTTTACAGCATGTGCTAAAGATATTATAAGTGAGATTAATGCATGTAGTAGCTTACAAGCATTTCATAAAGGCTAACCACATTGTTATATGTCCAGCTTTCATCTTTATCATACTAACACACAGGTTAAACAGACTGGTTTCCAGCGATGAATTTGTCAGTGATCTGCTGAGGCCTGAAGCCTTGACAAAACCAGAATCAAAGTTATGAGGAGGTGTATACCCCACACAGGCCCTGAATGGGTTAATGTGGGACAAAGAGGCCAATTAACATACCTGGCAGTATCTGCAAGAGAGAGAAAACCAGGCTTAATTGATGATGAAGCCAGGTGGGGATTAAAAAGCTAGGGAATTGAGAACAGAAGGAACTGTGAGAACTCTCTGGAAATAGAGAGGTGGTGAGGAGGAAGCCTGAGGGGAGAATAAGTCCTGGGATCCTAGCCTGACCTAAGTAGGCTGGCAAGCAAGGTATAAAACAACCACTGGGATGGAGCAGGCTCTGGTGGGGTGTCCTGAAAGAAGGGCAAGATTTGGATTGCCAGGAGGAGTGAGGGATGGACTAAACCATGATCTCGTCAGAGGGCTAAGTTATGGGAAGAGAGACTACCACATCCGTGGAATAACTGTCCTCAGGAGGCACCGTACAGGGAGAGACCCTCTACACCATCCCTGGCCATGAGGTGGAGCTCCTGCAGTGAGTGAACCCCTTCACATGTGTACATAGGAAAACATGCATCCATGTATTAGGAACATAGGAATTGTCTTACTCGATCCAACCTACCATATATCTAGTTCGGTGTCCAGTCTCTGAAAGTGTTCAGCAGCAGACATTTCACAGGAATGCATAAGAACCTCACTGTAGGCAGATGTGGGATAACATGCCCCCCAAATTAGGTCTCATTCTCATCTAATTGTTAGAGATTGGCTTAGGATCTGACATATAAGGTTTAATATCCAAAATATTTATTATGCTGGATATTATTATTATCCATGTAAATGTCCAATACCTTTTTGAAGCATCCTAAATTCTTGCTCTCAGTGACTTCGTGTGGCAGTGTGCTTTACAGGAAGGCACACATGCATGCAAACTTTTTAAAAATAGAGCTGGTCAGAAATTTTTCTAACATTTTTTTTCCATTGCAAAACGTCAATTTACCATAACTGAAACTGTTTGTGAGAAAGAGTTGGTTTTGATGGATTTCCCATTTTGGAAAAAAAAAAGGCTTCACATTTTTCAAAACAACCCACTTTGAAATGAAAATGTTCTGGTGTAGCATTCTTGGAGAATGCTATATCTAAGATCAATATTAAAGTATTCCCTCAGAAAGTTAGGCTTGAATTCAATATATTTTCTAGGCCATATAGAAAAATGAATCATGATAATCTCAGTTTGAGCTCTGTGAATATAAAGTATCTGCAGTTTTCTCTTTTTCTAAATTTTCTTGTTTATCTTTTTTATTTTTATCTTGCTCTTTCCTTTTCCTTAACTAACTATGTGGATTTAACCTCATTTTCCAGCTCAAATTCTTTCCACAGTGAAGCATGATGGTATTTCTTGGCATGTGAAAACTAATCGTAATACAAATGTACAATGCCTTTAAATACTCAAGCCAAAAATGGGAAGATTTACTTCACCCTCATTTTGGGGTTCAGGATGTATGTGTATGGGATTGTCTTCTGTTCCACAAAGAAAGATTAGGTTTTGTGAATAAAATTTTCATTTTTTTTTAAAGCCAGCATGCACCCTTCCTCAGACCAAGTGAACAGATCTATGGAGAGTTTCTCACAATATAGAATATCTGTAAAGAGATCTGATAATTATCAAGAGAAATTTTTAATACCATTATACATTCTCCATATCAAAAGAAATTTTTAATATTGTTATACATTCTCTGGAGTAAAAAAAATATATATTGCATGCCCTCCTCTTAGCTGCCCAGATAATTCATTTTCAAACTGAACATTTGGCAGATCCAGCGGAAGTGCTGAAGTTATTAGAGCTTTGTTGTTTACCAGGAAACCAGAGCAGAATCATGTTGGTTTGGGGAGTGCAAACCTAAGCTCCCAAATACTCCTCTGTGTCTCTGCACCCACAGCATAAGGGAGATCTGTCTTTGCTGCATGTTCACTGTTTTCCTTGACCATGACAAAGCCCCCACAAAAGTGGATTAATGGAATCCAGATGCTGTAGAACACTGATAATGTGAACCCATTGTGGACTCTTTTTCCTCTGGATATTTCTTATTCCAAATTTACATGGAAACCAGTTCTAGTTAATACACTCTGAAACTTCATTACATGAAGCTACTAAATAAAGAATAACTTTAGGGTGAATCTCTATGAGCAGAAAATGTGGTTTTTTTCAGCTGAGTTAGTTTAACATAGTTGAAAAGCCCTTATAAGATGCAGGTTAACCTATGTAAAGTCAGAGTAGCTGGCCGTATTGTATGTAGTGCAGGAGCCTAGGCATCAAATGCATTAGCCTGCATTTTTACAGAGATTTTTAAATTGTATTAAACTAATTTAGCTGAACATGAAGATCTGTGGGATTAGAACCCCAGTCTACAGAGCCTGGGACAGATGATGTTCCTACATTACTACTGGGAGGATATGCAAAGCCTTATCCAAGAAGCTCTGTGGAGATTAGGTGCTACAGGAAGTACTCCACATAGGTTTTCAGAGTAACAGCACTCAGCGGTCCACTGATTGGCCCATGCTCACTATTTAACCCTGGAGGGTAGCCCAGGAAGTTGTCTAAGTAGCCACACTATTGGTTTTCTGTGACTCAAGACCTCACCTTGCTTTCTGGTCTCCAGTCTCTGACCCCAGCCTGACTCTTGCTTATTAATCCTGGCTCTAGTGATTACTCCAATCCTTGCCAATGACTAATGTATTGTGGCTGTCAATCGTTGAACACCAGCCCATTTGTGACCACTAGATGAGACTGCATATGCCCCAGTCCCTTACACTGAGCTAACACATTTGGAAAACATGCCCTTTCTGCCTATCAAGACCTTATTGAAACTGGGAAAACCAGAATCTGGGAAGCTTTGGTAAAACAGCTCTTGCTGTCCAGGGGCCAATGGGAGCTGGTAGATGTGAGCTGCAGTAGTCTGTGAGTAAAGGGAATGGAAAGCTTGGTTTCTTCTCTTGGCATGGACAAGGAAAACAAAGACCACACTTCCAAGAGAAGATTGGAAATAAGAAAAACAGAAGATTTGCCAAGCTTGGGTCAATGCGCTGTACATACCTTTCTCCCTGCCTTTATTACACCTTTCAATCCCTTTGCCATTTCTCCTCTCTACACATCTTTCTCCCTTTGACTAGTGATCCCAGATGCTATGGTAATACAAATTCATAACAATGATAGCATCTGTGTTTCTGGAATTCTGATCTGCACATTTAGGGTGACCAAGTGTCCCGATTTTATAGGGACAGTTCAGATATTTGGGGCTTTGTCTTATGTAGGTGCCTATTACCCCCAACCCTGTCCCTTTTTTTCACACTTGCTGTCTGGACACCCTATGCACATTAGTGCACTAATAATGCAATGTATGTTGCTACATTATTGCTGTCTGCTGAATGGTCTTTCCATGGACTGGGGAGATTCTGTACTAACCCCAGTGTTTGGGCCTTTTGTTCTGATAGTGAGACCAACCTAGGGGAGAGTTAAATCTTAGTGAGTCCAGTGCTACCTAATTCCAGGTCATAATATTTTTATGTGGATTTATCTATTGGTTGGTTGGATTATACATATTATATGTATAATATGTGTGTGTGTGTGTGTGTGTGTGTGTGTGTGTGTGTGTGTGTGTGTGTGTGTGTGTGTGTTTAAAATTAGGCTTGTATTCAATTTGTTAATACACAGTTATACAGTTCTCCTACTATTTGTATCAGGGAACCATGAATCTTATATACTGTGTAAGGATCCATCAAGAGCTGGCAGAGAGAGAGTACACATTATTTAGACGTAATATTTTTGGTTGGAAAGGATATGAAACTAGAGAAAAAGATACTTAGAATGTCTGTTTTCTGAATGAGACTTTGATCTTCATATGATAATATATTATATTATCTAAAAAGGAATAATTAAAATACTTACTATTGTCCAAATCCTGAAGTCCTCCTTAAGTGTTTATTGAAGACTTACTTGGGCATGATAGTGGATTAAAAGAGTCTCATTGACTGTATGACTAAGGGACTTATTAAGGGCTTCATGATTTATTACTTATTTATTTATTGCTGCTGCTACTGTAGCAACTAAAAACCCTAGTCAAGAACCAGGAGGAGAGTAGTCATTATTTAAAATTTGGCGTATGCATTTATACTTAGGGATTACAGGTATGAATACTTGGAAATTATTTTTGTTGAATTCCTGGCCAACACATTATTTTAGGAGTAACAGTAAATGTAGCTTCAGGGCTTGTCTACGTAGGGACATCCAGGAAAGTTAACTCAATTTAACTAAAGGTGTGAATTCGAAGAGGAGTAGTTAAACCACATTAGCCCCAGTGGAAACAGTCTCATTCCAAATTAAAGTGGCCTTAATTTTGGTTATTGTAATTCAGTTCCGAAGTGACCTACTGCTGTCTTCTCAGGGACATAGGTCGGTTTAACCACTTTGCTCAGGTTGTGGATTTTTCACACGCCTGACCAATGTAGTTAAACAGCCCTAATTTTCTAGTTAGACTGGGCCTAATTCTTCTTCAACTTGTCTTGTTAAATCTGTGTAGAATTTGTTCTCCACAACAATCAAATTGTAGTCTTCTAATCACAGAAAATATATGTTTTCCCAGAAGCTGCCTACATATAACAGAACTCTTTTTACTATTAAATATTACTTAACTTTTCTGAAATCTTTTCTTTTGGTAGCAGGAGCTAAAATCAGAGATATAGATATGTTTTGTAATTGCATTCAGAACTTCCTCTTTGTCTCTCAAATTACTTTAATGGTAACCCCTTTCTTAATCCCATCATCCTGCTTCCTTATGAGTACCTGGTCATTTTTCTCCACACATTAAACATCATCTTTAACTAAGCAATTTGGGCAGTAGCTTTTCCATAAATGCAACATTATATGTATTTTCCATTCTCTCTGGAATGCCCAGAATGGATACAACTTGCAGGAACATGTTGAAGTTTTTAAATATTGTTACCACACCTTCAGCACGGCATTATTTTTCATCAGAATGTATTTGAGAGGTGTGGTGTTGCCAATTTCTATGACAAGAGTTGGTGTTTTTTGTAAAGGTCCAACTCCTAAAAATCATGACTGTGGGAGAATGTCAGCTTTTATTATTTTTTAAAGTAAATTTCTAGCTCTGATAGCTGCAGAGAAAAAATTGAATACACAATCCTTATAGGTGATAGAGGAAGGAAATTTCAAATCTAAGCTCATGATTTTTCAAGGGCTAGGTGTTTGCAATCCTAGGGGTGTTTATCTCTAATTATAAGGCTCATAGTTTGTATTCAGTTCTGCTGATTTTCTATCTGCCTTCTCCATCACTTCATTCATTCCCTTTTTGTGGAGTTCACAAAATAATTTATTGCTTCAAATTTCTCCTCCAAGGATGTCACCATTCACTGTGCCTGGTGAAGTTTTCTTTCAGCATACTTCTGAAGGTTGGTTCACTCTCTTCTTCCTTACTATTAATGTCTTAAGTGAGTGCTCTAATTGATGTAGATGCTTAGCCTATTACACTATGTGTGGTGCATACCAGACTGTGGCCTGGTCCACGCTACGCTGTTAAACCGATTTTAACAGCGTTAAATCGATTTAACGCTGCACCCGTCCACACTACACTGCTCTTTATATCGATTTAAAGGACTCTTTAAATCGATTTCTGTACTCCTACAAAACGAGAGGAGTAACGCTAAAATCGATATTACTATATCGATTTAGGGTTAGTGTGGACGCAAATCGACATTATTGGCCTCATTCTTTTACAGTAGCTACCCACAGTGCACCGCACGAGAAATCGACGCTAGCCTCGGCCACAGACGCACACCACCGAATTAATGTGCCTAGTGTGGACGTGCACAATTGATTTTATAATATCTGTTTTATAAAATCGGTTTAAGCTAATTCAAATTTATCCTGTAGTGTAGACGTACCCTGTGATATAAAGAATTCTATTTCAATTCAATTGTGTTTTCCTTTAGGCAAATAGACTTTAATAGTAGCCTGGGGGTAAAACAAAATAAATTTGCTGCAAGCCTGTTGCTTTTAAGCAAACTGAATTAGTGCTATAATGAGAGTTAGTTGTTCGATGAGTGGAGTTGACTGAATCTACAGACACTCTGCCTTTTACTGAGCTCCACACTTTGTATGCATTATTGAATAGATGTGTGTGTATATATATTTGATTTAAATGATAACTATGAAACTACAGTTTCTTATCTTTACTCTAATACTATGAAGAAATAACTTGTATCTCAGATACTATTGGAAGGTAACTTTTGCTTAATAATGGCTTTTCTTTGATGACCACTATAGGACTCTAAGACTTTCCTGAGGAATCATACAGGTACCTGCCCTCAGTTTCCCTGTAAGGGAGGGAGTCTTTCTATTGTTCTCTGTAGCCCCATTTCAGCAAGATATTACATTTTCTAATTTTAAGTATATAAGATTCCCATTGAAGTCGATAACATTAAAATTAAACACGTTTAAGTATCTTTTTGAACTGGGAGTTGCAGTTTAAATCCAAAAGCCACTGAAGTTAATGAGGGCGGGGGTGAGGGAGAATCCACTGACTTCAGTGAACTTTGGAGCAGGCCCCAAACCAATGGCTCCTGGTGGGCTTTGAGGAGGGTAGTAAATGATGTAGTCAGCCTTATCATCTGTCTGGCTATGGGGAAGTTTCTTGGTCTACTTATGGGATGTATTGAGTAAATTATACAGTTGGACATTTTCACTTCAAAGGGAGACTAAACAATTTCTTATTGCTGCATTACAAGCTGACTAGAAATCTCCCTTAGGCACAGTTAACTTCACAAGTTGGGAGACTATACAAGGAATCATTTTCACAGGGTGACATTGAGGGATGAGGCCAGTCCACCCATGATTGGCCAGCTGACTGCCAGGTCCCATCTGAGGACTTAAAAGAAGGCACCTGGGCCCTAGAGTGGGGAGAGACCTGGTGAGTCAAAGCTGCTTGACAGTGCAGATGGAGTCAGTCAGGAAAAGGGAAGTTGAAAGCTGCCTGGGAATGAAAGTTTTGGCAAGTGACGTTGTCTGAGCACAGGATAGAGACCAAAGGAGCAGCAGAGAGCTGCCTGGTGGAACCTGCAGAGAACAGAAAGCACTGTAGGCCTTCCCCATGAAAAGGAAGGAATTGTCAGGAAACTAGCAGAGGTGTGTTGAGAGATGCTGGAGCAATACCTGGGAGGTGAGTGTGGTGGAGCTGCAGAGACTTTGAGCATAGGGTGAAATTCCAGGGCTGTACGTTTATGGATTCTTGGGGCTTGGTTTGTCTGGTTTATATACATGGAGATTATTTTTGTATAAATTAACCCCACAAGGACTATTTATACTCCAAGAGTTGGACTATTTCTGGGAATTGCTGAAGGGGAGATAGAGGCTGGCTGTGCAGCAGCTTGATGCTGGAGGGCACCCCAGGTGAGGCTGCCTTGTGACATTCATATTGCAATACATTTTTAGAAAGAGTAACTCAGCTGTTTTGAGAATGAAATTTATAATTTAATTGACTGGATGTAAGAATCAAATATCTCATTCTTATTGTTTAGGAGCTAAGATATGTGTCAGAACTTCACAATCCTGTCCACTAAACCACTATAATATACCAAAAAATAAATGGTAGCGTTTTTTATATAATGGTCAGTTATACAGACATTCATTTTATATATAATATAAATGATTTCAAGGATTTCAAAATATAATAGAATAAAATTGTTATTATATAGCTGTTTTCATTCTTGAAGCTCTCCCAAGAGAGCTTTACAAAATAACGAATAAAAGATGTTAGTGTAGCAATGTGTAGGCAAACAGCTGAAATTATGAAGTCTGCAAAAAGCTCACATGCAGCCTTGAACACTAAAAGCTGTTTTCCTGAGTCAGGGAACATTAGCTGTTACTCCCTACTTTTTTTTCAAATAATGCCCTAGGATCTTTAACTTCCAGCTGACAACCACCTGAGACAGGCCGGAGGGAACTGTTTAATAAGCTGCCTTTGAAAGTTGTCACTTTCTAACAGTCCCTGAGCTCTAGACTTGAATCCTGGAGTCAATATTGTATATGAGCCCAAGGTGTAGTGAAGAACTTAAACCTGCAGGCTATAATCTATTGGTCCAAAGGGGAGTTCTTCCAACTAAAGCATTCTGAAATACATGGTAAATTCCTTGCTGTTTGGGTAATGACCCAAACTGCTTTTCCTCTTCAAATATCATGAAGTCCCCTTATATCATAAGTTCATGAAAATAATGAGTTTTTATTTCTGGTCAAAAGGTAGGATGCCAGCTGTCCTGCATTAACAGGGATATTCCACCACTCATGTGCATTGAAGATGCAGTTCTTGTCCATTGGATTTGTTGATCAGAATGCTGTTTTCTGGCTGATCTTATTAAGCAATTAAACTAATGCAATGTGTAAGCTGCAAAAGATTGAGCTGATAGCCAGATAGCACAATTTGAGATAATTTAAATGTTTAAGTGCTATTGTTGTTTATAGTAATTCAGACCATTTTCACAGAAAGTATGTTGCCTCTCAATAGCATTGTCTTTCACTTTCTAGAAAAGTGATTGTTGAACACAAGATTGCCCTTAGCAAAATCTTTCATCAATGTTCAAGGATCTGAATGGAACAGAACATCTTTAAGAATGCATTAACAAAAGAATACCATGAAAATCAGACCAAACTGTGTATATAGGAGTATGTTAAGTAGAAATAGGAAGCTTGCAGTTGGTTATAAGTGAGAGCTGTTACTTACCCATTTTAGTATGTAGTAGAGTGACATTGTAGATGAAATTCTGGTCTTATCAAAATCAATGACAAAATTCCCACAGACTTCAGTGAGGCCAAGATTTCCTTGTGTGTATGTTAAATATGGAATATCCTTATTTTTGCAAAGTGACCACATAGTTCAAGAATGGTAAGCCACCAAATTGAAAAATGGGTTTGTTTAAATAATGTTCAAATACTGTTCATTGTCACATGTTCTGTTTATACTACATTAGAGGAAAAAGATGTGTAAATCATCTCTTGGGAGGAATATTTTGCCTATGATTCCTCAGGAGGTTGGTATCCCAGGTGGACATTCTTGGGCAAGTTCTAAAACATCCAGATCCACTGTGGTTATGCCCCTGTGTTCTTACTGTTCTGTGAAATGTCAAAGTAAATGATTGTGTTTATACTACTAAACGTGTATTCGGTCATGCAGTCCTTATTCAGGCAAAATCTCCATTTACTTCACGTTGATTTTTGCCTGAGTAAAGTTTGCAGGATCCGTCCCCATCCTGAAGTTATAACTGTAGAAATGCAACTTGATTGTTTGATGTCTGTTTGAAGTAGGAAGTACAGCTAATAATTTATATTCCAAGACAGAATTGGCACTGAAAATGTATTACCTTTGAAAACAATGCTAATGGAACAGAGTGGTTGCAAACAAACAGCACCCCACACACAACATATTAAAAATTCAGGTAAAGTTCCAGCACCTGGATCCCTCTATCTGCAGGACAGGAACACACACTTGCCCTCTAACCTTATACTCATCTATATTTTCTTCACGGGCTTCTAATTACTGCTTTCCTAAGCCATACTCAGCATACTCATGGATTATCAACACACCCATCTCATGCAGGCCAGAGACTCAACCCCTGTCCCGTCTACTGCAGAAAGATTTCACCATCTTGCATTCTCTTTTCCATGCAGTCCAGGCATTATGGGTTGGAGATGTCACTTTCAGATACTTTTCAGCCATCCATCTTTACCCCATTCACTTTAATTAGAGGTCATATAATACCTTGGAAATAGGCTGTTCTGTTAATGTGTCTATGTTAACTTTCATCTAGTCCTTTTCAGTAATCTCTGCTACTTTTCATTATGTTTGACCACATCTCTACTATTGGTTTTACTTTACTTAGCTGTTGGTTAAGGTTCCTGTGCACTTGACAGATAGTAAATATGTAAGTAATCCTACTGAAGCCAACAGAGCTACTTAGATACTCCATATCAAAGGGATACTTTTTTAACAGTGAGAATAATTAACCATTGAAACAATTTACCAAGGGCCATGGTGGATTCTCCGTTGCTGAGATTTATTTTTAAATCAAAATTGGATGTTTTTTTCTAAAAAGATGTGTCCCGGGAATTAATTTGGGGAAGTTCTATGGCCTGTGTTATACAGGAGGCTAGATTAGTGGATCACATTGGTCCTTTCTGGCCTTGGAATATATGAAAACATATATATTGTTGTTTATTATATCTTAAAATAAGTTTATTAAAACATCTTTGCGCATTCGTGCACTCACATAGTACTTTTCAGATAAACTCACACAATTGCAACATGTTTTTAAACTACCAGGGTGAGATGCTATGGAATCACTTCAGATCTTTTTCAGTCTCTTAGTACTAAAGGACACAGTTCACAAAATGCTGGGGTGCACATGGTACTCTTCTGGGCATATAATTGCTGTCAATACCATTTGTAAAAACAAACATAAAAGCTTATTTGACACATTGATTTTCCACAACTGCTATGCTGGAACTATTGTGATCTCTTCAAAGTATTTTGTTGTTATAATAGCTAAATAGAAATAAGTGTTCAGTCTTCATTTGTTATACTATTAAGTATCAAATTACATCTTAAAATCAATAGTAAACAGTAAGCGTTGTTAGTGTAAGACTATTTTAGATTTTAAAGCCTATATATATATATAGAAATACTACAGGATAGCTATATTGCTAGAATTCTGGTTGAGGATAACCACCAATGTAATCAGAACCCAAGAGAAAATAACTGCTTATTTAAAGTGTTTCTGGCTATTAGATTACTTTTAAAGAAACATCTTTTATTATCTCAATGCTGAAAAGTTTCTGCTCTTGAAACAATAAGTATTACTTTTGCGTTTGTCTGAAAGGTGTATCATGCAGAGTGTGTTCCATACTTCACCATCGTATGCATTGGTATGAAGAGATCTTCTGTAGGTAGTGGTTCAGAAAGTTTCATTTTTCTAACCTACTATGTAATTAGAATTGAAACCAGACAAATTCTGGCTGTTATAGGAAAGACTGCTGATCCAAGTGTTTCAAGCATTTGCTGGGCTAGTCCTGAAGGAGTTTTCTACATAAATTTTGTGTGAACTTTCTCTTGATGGAGCATGCTGAATTCTTTGCAGGTTTCTTTAATAGTTGTAGACACTTTTTGCTCACTGGGATTGAGGTGTGAAGATAATGAAGATAAACTGCTAAACTGTGGGGGAGGAAAGCAACTCACCAGCATACTCTCTTGTAAATTTATCAATCTCAAAGCATAGTGTCCATTGATTAAACTGGTAGAATATGCATAAAATTAAAGCAAGTACAGTGGCTACCTATCAAAAGAACAAGTGCAGTGGCTATCAAAAGAGAAAAGGAATGGATTCACAGTCAATATAGAGAAAAAATGTCCATAAACTCAGACCAGACTACTTGATGGTGTTCTGATTGGTTTTGCCTTTAATAAAATGTGCTTTGAGAAGCACAGCTGGATGGAACATTCCTCTCTGATCTTTAGCAGTTATGTGCTGACCTATGAATGACTGCCCTAGTCAGTGCCTGAGAATCTTTCATGCTTAGATTCTTCTTTTTTTTTTTTTTTAAAGGAACATTCTGAGGATAAGAGTGCCTACTGTTGAGAGAGAAATAATGACTTTGTTTTCTGCGATGCATATTTTATATGGAAATGTAAGCACTGACATATTATGTTTTTTCAGATGTGTAAGAATATACTGGTATGCATTTAAGACCTTGATCTTTTAATGGACTCCATGCTGATGAGTCTTGAATTAAAGTCAGTGCGGGTCTTTCATGAGCACAGGGATCAGCTCTCGGAGATCTGATTGCAAGATCTATGGAAGCACCTAGGAAGGATGAGAGAGGTTTTGCTTTTCTTGAACAGAATCATTACAATCTTCATTTTCTTTGTATACAACAACCAAGCACTACAGTGACAGGTGTTAGTAAAAACATAGATTTGATAGAATGTCGTTTTTTTTTTAAACTGGAAGACAAGCAGCAACACAACTTTTTCTTTAGGGTTAAAACCTTACTTCTATTACTACACTTGGTATTATGCATTATCTCCTGTTGTGAGTGATCCTACGGAGACATTGTGGTATGTGATAACCCCATTTGTGGATTTGTCCTAAATAGAGAAAAGGAAGATCATTTAAATTTAAGACTAACAAAATTGCGTACATTTTTACTGTCTAGTGTGTCCACTTTAGCTTTGATTTATATTTGTTTTTTCTTGAGGTGTCTTATGTATTTTTTAATTTATTTTTTACAAATCCAAACTTTTAGCAAAGATAAAAGTGAATTATAATATCCTTGGTGGGCTAAACATTTTTATCATTAGATGATTTATGAGATATACATAGACAAATATGTCAGGAAAACTCCTTAAATAGTTAAAACAGATTAAATGTGAAGATTTTGAAGTTAGCTATAGCTCTGAAAGAATAATGATAATTAATAAGGACTCAAGCAATGTTGTGTTGCTCAAATAGTATCTTCTGTAGGGCTAGTATTTAAACTGCAGCATATAGGGGTGCTGGAACAATTTGTATAGTGGGGTTGCTGAGAGCCATTGAACCAAACTATAAACCCTATATATGATGGCAACCACTTCAGGCCATGGGCTGTGGCGGCACCCTTAGTTCTAGCACCTATGGCATTTGTGCTAGAACCTATTTGTGTATGGAGCTTTGAAAACACAGAGGGAGTACACAGCCCAATTTAATTTAGTTGCAGTTTGTTCCTCTCAACAAATTTCAATTGTTAACATACACAAAGATATGAAAGCAAGCTTTTAAGTGAAAAGATCATCTGTTCTTTGACATAAATGTGAGATTCTGACTGAAATATGAGTATTATTATTTATATTCTCTATTGATATAGGCCAGCAGTGTGTTAGGAACATCATAGATAAGTATGAAGACCAGGGGCCTGAATTTGATATCTCCTACACCAATATAAATCGGGAGTAGTTTTAATTAAATTGATTGGGTTACATTGATTTTACACGTGTGTAACAGTCTATTTAAGTGAATCTACTCCCAATTTACACTTGTGCAAGTGAGATCAGACTAGGACTCAAGGTTCTTGCCCCAAAGAGTTTACAGAACAGGCAATATACAAATAAAGGGAGAGAGATGGGGAAACAACCAGTCAGAATGACTGGATGGAGACATTTAGTACATCTTGATAGTTGCATGATTTTTGATTGACATCTTTTTAGTTAGATTTTTATGTATTTATTTACTTTTGCATTAAAGTTGTTGGCACCTTGTTATATACATCAATGTTTGCCTTTCTTGTTCTAGGGATGCAATTTCTTGTACACTGTAATTTTGTTTTGGCCAGAAGTGGCTCTGAATACCAATCTTGTGAATCAAAGTGTCATACATCATCCATATGAAGTTTCTTTAATGTTGCTGGTTAGAATTTGAATGTCAGAGACCTGTATTGATTTACATGTAAGATCAAGAGGGGAAGTCAGTCAGCAGAGCAGTGGGAGGTATCAGGAGGAAATCTTCTCAAGTAATCTGAACTCCAAACATCATGGATATTAGACAGAAATACTTGTACTTAAGAACTCCTCCGGGCACACAAATCAGTAACAACTGATCAACTAGTTCTTATACGAGATTTTTACAGAGTAGGTTATTGCTTGGGAAAATGCAAGGTATTTTTGTCAGTCAGAAGTAACCTTCTTGTAGCTCCTGTTTTGCTAACTTGCTGGAGTGCATGCTACTTTGCAGCACTGCTGGGAAAATTAAACTGCGTAATATTTCCCTTTCTCTGAAACCACAAAATATAGTGCCTCATTTCCTGCTTTGTATCCAGTGAAAGGCATTCATACTAAAATAATAGCACATATTAGAAATAGATTTATGAAGACTGGAGTAAGTACTGAACAATGCAATATGCAATGAACCTGTTCACATCATTTTCCCATGAAAGTTATGAAAACTATGAATACTTTCATGATATTTGACTGTAAGGTTTTTGTGACAGGGATTTTTTCCCATATATTATACTAAGCTTAGTGTAAAATGTGTGCAGCTGCAAGTTATAATATTTTTAAATGAAGCAATCTGGTAATTTCTCCCTCCCAAAATTAGTGCTTCATTTGCAATTAATTTTAGGTGCATTTTGTTATCAGGAAACGGAGATGACTGAAATCTTGACTATAGTTAGGTGGAGCCATCCTTTATTTCTTTTTTCACTGAGAGAATCCTCAATTCTTTGACACTAAAACATGTGTTTCTTTGTGTGATGAACTGTCCACAACTAAACAAAAATAAAATCTTGCCTAAATTAAAATGTACCCCATTAATTATTTTAGATAAGATAGTGCATACCTTATATTCAGCCTGTTAAAGTTTTGGCTCTGTTGTGAGAGCCAATGTAAACAACCTCAGGGCTAAATTCACAAGTACACTCCAAGCGCTTTTCACTCTTCTGGAAATACAAGGCATCCATAAATATGGCTTAACCAATGCCACAGAATGCTGCTAGAAAGAATTTTCCTGCTGGACATGCTGTCTTTTAGATAAAATGTAAAGCTGGGGTCCTGAACACATGTAGTGATAAAAAATCACACAGGAAACTTTTCAGAAAAGTTCCTCTGGCTCAGTTAATCATGTTTATGGCTACTTTGTATCTCTGAAATAGCCGTGGGGCACTGAAATGTATTTTGAATCTTGCCATCAGTTTGGATTTAAGAGCTTTAACTGTGTAGATGGTGGTGCAATGATGCAACAAATTAACAAACTCCCATTCTGCTGAACTGAACATTCTAAATAGTTTTCTCTTCAAAAATCTCATTAGTCAAAGGTTTTATCAAATGCATAAATAGGTATCTTGACCAACATCTCACAGGACTGAGTTTTTTGCACAGTATGAAGTCCATGTAGTTTCTAAGTATTTAAACTCTGATCTTCAGGTTTATTTTATCCTTAATTTAATTACTTAAACAATTGACAAAATTATGACCCATTGCCACTTGACATTTCAGGAAAGATGTGGACAATTTGAAGAAAGTCCAGAGAAAGCAACAAAAATGATTAAAGGTATAGAAAACATGACCTATGAGGGAAGATTGGGAAAAAAAGGGGTTTGTTTATTCTAGAGAAGAGAGAATGGAGTGGGGACATAACAGTACATAAAAGGTTGTTACAAGGAGGAGGGTGAAAAGTTGTTCTCCTTAACCTCTGAGAATAGGACAAGAAGCAATGGGCTTAAATTGCAGCAAGGGTGGTTTAGGTTGGACATTAGGAAAAACTTGCTGTCAGGGTAGTTAAGCACTGGAACAAATTGCCTAGGGAGGTTGTAGAATCTCCATGGTTGGAGGTTTTTAAGAACAGGTTAGACAAAACACCTGTCAGGAATGGTTTAGTTATTACTTAGTTCTGCCTTCAGTGCAGGATATTGGACTAGATGACCTAATGTGGTCCCTTCCAGTCCTCAGCTTTTATGATTCTATGGAGAAATCACAACTGGAGTAACTATGACTATTTTTTAATTTAACTTTACCTTTCATGCAGAACAATCACAACATTCTATATAAACTCTATGTTGTATGAAGGGATAGCCTCACACAACAGGGCATTGCGGTGTTCTGTAGGATGAAACTTAGTAACTGTTTGGCAGCAAGAAGCATCACAGGTAGAGACATAAACAAGTTTAAGAGGAAGGGAGAAACAGCTTATCCAGCTGAGACAATATAGGGAATTTTTTACTGATATAGGTGATTACCTTACCAAAATTAAAATTTGCCAGGAAATTGGGGTTGACTCTTAGTCTTATGAAAAATGCTTTGAGATCCTTAAAGTCCACTTGTGATTAAGACCTTAGTTTCACATCTCATTTGAAAGAAAGTACATCCAACAGCAAAGTACTTCCAAATATTATATTATTGCAAAGGTTCAATACTAATTAACTCTTTACTGAATGGAGAACAGAAAATGAGCATCAATTATATCCATCATGATTTTCATAGGTATTTGGTGGTATTTTCTAAAAAGGATAGAAGAAAACATGCTGATGGCAGTGTCTGAGTACTCGATAGTGTCAGCCTTCATCAGGGCCACCCAGAGGAGAGGCCAAGTGGGGCAATTTGCCACAGGACCTGGGACCTGCAGGGGCCCCACGAGCCACTCCAGATTTTCGACGGCACTTTGGTGGCGGGCCCTTCACTCACTCTAGGTCTTCAGCGGTGGGTCCTTCAGTGCAGCTCAAGACTCGGAGCGAGTGAAGGACCCGCCACTGAAGTGCTGCCAAAGCCTCGGAGCACCGCCCGGTGAGTACAAGCACCACCACAAGCGGCGGGGGAAAAAAAAAGCTGTGATTGGCAGCACTTATTAGGCTGCTCTACCGCTGCCTCTTCATTCTTTGGCGGCAATTCAGCGGCAGGTCCTTCCCCCCAAGAGGTACCCACCACTGAATTGCTGCCGAAGACCCAGCCCTGCTCCAGGCCCTCTGAATCCTCTGGGCAGCCCTGGCCTTCATTCACAGATACTTTACTGAAACACAGCAGGAAACATATGGCAAAATTATCCTACTCAAAACTATTCAGGAATACTCACAGAAAAGAAGAACAAAACTAGACAAGGTAACAGTGACATTAATGGATTTGGCCCCATGTAACTTAGAGCAGAATCTGACCCAATCTGTGTCTGCTATAACCACATTTTATAAGTCTATTAAATTGATTTCCTTTAATCTTAAATACTAAGATCTAGACTGTGACTTGGACCACACCTCTGCAGGGGAAAAAGAAGGCTACTCAGACTCTCAGCTAAATGACTTATAAAGTACCACAATTGTAACTGAATATACATTTAATAAATATAACCCTGTGTTGTCAAATACAGGTGACTACATGACTGAAAATGATTTTGCATTATTGCTTTTCTGGCTAGCTATCATCATCAAACTGACCAGCTATGTATTCCAGAATCAAAAGACCTCATTGACCTAAAAGAGGACACATGCAACAGAAAACTGCTGCTGACGCAGGGTTTGGCCAAAAATTGCCTTTGATTTGAAGATATTTAAACTTAATCAACATTAGGAAGTTGAGTGGGAGTTGGGGTGCTTATCAACTCTTTCAGATCAGTTCCTTAATGTAGTTAGTTAGAACATATGTTTTCATCTCTTCTTACTTTTTGCTTGTCTGATAGGAAACAATGGCAAATAAAAATAAATATTACATTCCTTCTTGGAGTCAGTGGCGGCTCCAGGCACATAGGGCAGCAAGCCACGGGGGGCTCCCTGCCAGTCCCTGCAAGGGCGGCAGTCAGGCAGCCTTCGGCAGCACGCCTGCTGGAGGTCCAATGGTCCCGCAGATTCAGCGGCAATTCGGCGTCGGGTACACTGAAGCCGCAGGACCAACGGACCTCCTGCAGGAAGCCGCTGAATCTGTGGGAGCGGGGACCTGCCGCAAGCAAGCCACCGAAGGCAGCCTGCATGCCATGCTTGGAGTGGCAAAAAAGATAGGGCCGTCCCTGCCTGGAATTATGAGGAGATCTGCCTAATTATTTTTGCCCCCAATCTTGATTGGGGTATTTTGGAGTAAAGATTACATTTAAAGGTGCATGGAAACCAAACTCTACTTACTGTATGCTTAAACAATACAGTAACTATAGACTGCTCCAGCTAGCTCCAGGCTAGCACTGTGGGACAGTGTTCAACTGAAAGGAAGGATCTTAGCCTATTCAAAGGGACCAGTGGAGAGTGGAACTAGGGAATTGCACTCTTCTTCAACCAAAACTCCCAGATAATTCTGGTTTTATGTCAGATTTTCTTTTACTTCCACTTGCTGAGAGAAGGACTCCTGCTCCCTGCCTCCACACCGTAAGTAACTAAAGTGCCTATATAGCCTGATATTTATTTTACTTTGTCCAAAAATCCCTTTTTGACCTAACAGGGCTGTATGTTCCCCAGTTGCTGTGATGTGTCTGTTTAATCCACATGGCTATGTGACTGAGACAAGAGCAGGGATCCAATATTTATAGTGTACCCCCAATACAGTGCTTAATTTAATAGTACATTGAGTGTTCATTGTCATTCAGTCACTAGGGATGTGAATTATCCAGATTCCAAATTATAAAACTGGAGTCCTGCCTGTAATCAGGATACAATTAGCAGCTCATCACAAGCAAAAGGTTTATTCATGCTAATATAAGTGTGTTAGAATGAGTCATGCGTTGGAGAATGAGCATAACCAGACTTTAGTGTTGGCTGTAAAGAGTCTAACACACTGCTGGTGCTGTATAACAAGTGATAATCATGATGATGGTCACAGCTCTATCTCTTCCAGTGGATACCAACAGTGTGTAATGGTTGGATACCCTGAAGGAGGTTATTGGATAACTTCTGTAATTAAAGCTTACATTTTACAATTTCAGCAGAAGATGTGATTGTGAAGAGACAAATATAGTTATGGTCAGGAGCAGTGGAAGCTCCCTTAAAGTGGGGGACCCCTGCACAGAACCCTTTCCCCCAAGGCCCTGTCCTCTTTCCCTGAGGCCCCACTCCTGTACCGTCTCTTCCCTCCTAGACTCCTACCCCCACTTGCCCATTCTGCCCCCCTTCCCCCTGTCATTTGCCCTTATAACTAGTAAAAAATGATGGGTCCATGGTCCCGGTCCCCCTGTTCCGGCACCCCTGGTTACAGTTGCAGAATGTTACCACTTTTTATATAAAATACAGATCCTATGAAACTACATTAAAAGAACATTAAGCGATGACAGCACCATAAAAAAGAGGAAATTAATAATTTGTGTTCTGTACTAGGGTTTGAATGGTGTGCAGTGAGGTAATGTATGGTGCCCACACACTGAATGATGAGGATAAAAATTGAATAGTTTACTTATTTAGAAAGTGCCATCTAACCTGTGCATTGAAGAAGCACAGGTCCTGTGGGGAAAAATAGTATGTGATCATGTAATTAAAGACTGTTTACAAGAAACATATGCACAAAGCGGATGATTTAAGATTGCACAGATAACTTTATATCTGGTATTTGCTAATTTTGAGTATTTGACTTTGCCAACTTAAGGTTCCTTTACTGTAGTCTCTTTTAAAGTTGTTAATAGACACAGTATTGCAACATCTTAACTTGAACTTTTCAGTTTTGTTACTAATAACTTACTACAGCTTGGTGTATAACTAGAAAATACAGGCTTTCTCTTAATACTGCAACTTAAAATATAACAATATGTGTTTGAATGAAATCCAATTAGAAACAATAAATAAATAATAGAATTAGAATGTTCCTTGGACTTCAGATTAGATCAAGTGTCCCTTGAAAACCAGGAACATCCAACGTGTGCCCCATGTCACTTTTTCTGAAACAATTTTGTCTCAATTATGAAATCCCAGCAAACTGCAGTCACCTGAAGGTGCTGTTGCAACAGCTGAACTAGTGTGGCAGAGAAGTATCATCCCCACCAAAGTCAGCAGCATGTCACTCCTTTGCCTTCTCCCCTCCCCATGATGCCCTCAAAGTGAACATCCACACTTCCCACATTAATAAATCATTTCCTTAGCTACCAAAAACCTTCTTGTGCAAATTTCAAGAAACGCCGCCAAAACCATCCCCCTGTGCTGCCCTCCCTCCTCAGTTGTCCTCACTTTTCCACTTTGAAAATCAAGTCACCTTAATGTTTGCCTGGTGGAGAAACCAAGAAAAAGAGAGGAAAAGTGCTTGCCTGTCATCTTTTTCTGCAATTCCCTCAAGGCAAATTTGTTCATCGGAAAAGGAGATAAAGCTGCACAACATTTCTTTTAATAAGATCCTAATTGTGTTCTTAGAATGTGTATGTGGCTTCCCAGCTTTCCCCGATTAGCTAGCAGCTGTACTGCTGAAACTTGCAAACCAAGTCTCCGCAGGCCAATTTGTTGTGATGTTATGCTTTCAACATGTCTTCTCTCAAGTAACTATACAGCAGCAGGAACCTAGGATTTGTTTAAAATAAAAACAAAAACAAAAAACTTCAGTCCTCATCAAACAATATAGATGACCCAGAGGCCTCTGTAACTATTAAGATTATATATTTACCTATTTTTGTTTATGTCTTATACCAATGGGATAATACCCTGTGGGAAGACTAGAGGAAAAAAAATCTTTCTCAGTAACTAGGAGCCATCAAGTAGGCCAAGATTAAATAATGAGGCCTTCAACAGGCTGTAATGGAATAACATTAAGCCTTTGGAGTTCAGTGGGCAGTTAGATACACTAATGGAAGCACCATGCTGGGAAAGCACACATTTTAGTTGGAATTTCTTATGAGGGAGTGATTGCACATTATGATATGAATAGCTGTGCTAAATGCATGGAAATTTTCTGCCAGAAAATGAGAAGATTAAGGCCCCCTCTACCAGATAACGGCTCACTGGAGGAATGTAATGGTGGTGAAGTAAAATCTGAAAACAGATGATTTCCCATTTAATAGTCCATTGACTTTCCTCCTAGAGTCATCGCCTCCACTGCAATGGCTATACTCTTTATTTTCATTTCACAATCAAGCTCAAGCTGTTTTGATATGGCTTAGGAAGACTCTCTTTCTTTAAGGTTTCATACATTACAGTTTTATGCTTTTGCAACTCAGGTTTAGTTACTGATTTCAGTAAGGTTTTCACTAGAGTATTTTCTGAGTAGATGCTGCATAATACATTAGCTTGTTTCGTTCAATTTTGCCATCCATAAACGTCACCAGTGTCTCTAACATGAATTCAAATACCTTCTGCTATCCATTTGTGTCTTAAAATGCTTAATATTTCCTGGATAATTTTCTTTAGCCTCTATAAATTCTGCCTGCAATTTAATTATTAAGCTTTTAGCAGACACAATCTATTGGCTTTTTGTTTGACACTAATGGAAAAGATTGCCATTAAAATACAGCATCTACTGATGTACAATTTTGAGAAATTGTGGTAAAGCTTTCTTTGTTCTAGACATTTTGTTTCTCTCTACTTTTTTCAGGCATCAGACTAGATAGTAACCAGACTCCTCAAGTATAAACTACTGTAGAAAAGGCCCTGGGGATTGCCCCCTCCCCCTTCATACTGGGAACCATCACTTCTCCCTTTGAAATTCTGCCTCTCCTCTCTTCCTCTCAATAAAAGTTGTTTGCAGTGGAGATATAGCTACTATCCCTGCATAGACTGTGCAACCAGTAACTGGTCTAGGTGGGTCATCATCATTCACTTTAGGAAGCCCAGATGGTTCTAAACCTCAATATTCCATGCTTCAATATAAAAATCAAGTTAATCTTCATACTGTAGGGTTCAAAGCATAATTTATTTAATGATATTTCTCCTTTTCAAGATGGTGGAAGGGCCAGATGATTGGTTTCAACCACTGGAAGAAGATTAAGCAAACTGAGTGACGCTATGTGTAACATGAGAGTTAAAGTAGTCTGCATTCCTCAGGATAAGAAATGCATCTTTCCACTAATAACTTGTCTATTTATATGGATAAATAAAATGGCACATTATACAGTAAAACAGAATGAAACAATATAGCTGAGGTGTACCTAATACAAACAGTTGAACAGTAAGGGCTCAATAGTACTTGAGGTATGTCTAAACTTACCCGGGATTGACGCTGTGGCAATCGTTGCACCAGGGGTTGATTTAGTGGGTCTTCACTAGATCCATTAAATCGACCACAAATCACTCTCCCATCGACTCTGATACTCCACCTGAATGAGAAGCGTAAGGTAAGTCAATGGCAGAGTTTCTCCTGTTGACCTAGTGTGGTATAAACACCATGGTAAGTTGAACTAAGCTATGTTGACTCCAGCTACGTTATTCATGTAGCTGGAGTTGCATAACTTAGGTTGACTTACTCCCGTAGCGTAGACCAGGCCTTGGTCCTTGCTAGGATGAAAGGTGTATTCTGCCTTATTGCTCCCCTGGCACAACTGTATTTGGAGAAATCCACTTGGGGAAATGAAAGGCGTGCTCCCTTCTACTGTCCCCAGGGGTGAAAGCCACTCTAAAGGGGGCAAGGAACAGACAGGGACATGGATCCAACTGTTCCCAGGTACTGCTGCCCAGCTGAAGAAGAGAGCACATGGCATAATAAGGGAAAGTGCTGCTTGCAAGCTTTCTATGCTCTCTGAAAACTCCCTTTGGGATGATGATGCCAATCCCTGGTACCTCTTGGGCATCATACATTCTATTAATATCTTTTATTTTCTTTTTCTTTCCTCTTTCTCTCCACTACTCCTCCCCATTAGCTCAGTATTTAAGGATAGCGTTAGTACTTTGTCAATCTTTAACTGCTAATATTTGAAGGCTTGTAACATACTGATGAGTGATAATGTCTACTATGTTCTCTGACACCATTTATTCAGTGGGTATTGAATAGCTTTATAGGCAATACACTGTCTAGGCCCTCCCTCACAAAGGAGATCATATAGTAGGCAAATCTGTTACACTTTTGCTGAACGCAACATGGCCACAGTGATTCATTTTGAAAATTGGTGATTTTTTAATTGGGAGTGATTCTGATGGCGAGCATTTTGGATGAGTGATGGGGAAGGCCCAGGCAGAGGGACGTGCTGGCCGCCACTTCCTGCAGCCCCCATTGGCCTGGAGCGGTGAACTGTGGCCAGTGGGAGCTGTTATTGGCCGAACCTGGAGATGCGGCAGGTAAACAAACCAGCCTGGCCCACCAGGGTGCTTACCCTGGCGAGCTGTGTGCCAAAGGTTGCCGATCCCTGGTGTAGAAGAGGAGATATGTTTTCAAGGTGGCTTAGCAACATTTATCCACATCAGCATAATTTACATGCACAATCAGCAAGAAATTTTGTTTGCCTTTTGATCCAATGTATTTGAAGGATTCTTCTTCTGGTGGGAGGATAGGTGACCTGCCACACTAATGGTATTTTATGGATTATCTAGCAGGAGGACACTCGTGAAGCCAAGGTCTGCCCTCTCTCACCCACTTTGCAGTCTCCCATTTTGTCACTTGTGAAAGCTTTAGCTAGTTAGCATTCCTTCAACAGTGTTGTAATAATAATAATACACAGCACTAACCTGACCTTATACATAAAAGCAAATGGAGTGAACCTAAAAACTGTTTCACTGATGTAGCAAATGTGCTAACTCCCCTTGAAGAGCTAAATTTGATTCCTGGCAGGGTCTTGAGATTAAGGATTCACTCTGATAATAATTGCCTTGTCTTTTCTTTAGATTCAGATCCCCTGTAAACATGAAGGGATTATTACAAAAGACAGTTGTTTCTTATGAGGCCACGGAAAACATAAAAAAAGAAACACAGCTGGCAGTTACCTTTATGCTTTTTGCTTGTCGATTGGCAG
Organism: Gopherus evgoodei; assembly: GCF_007399415.2. Lineage (NCBI taxonomy): Eukaryota > Metazoa > Chordata > Testudines > Testudinidae > Gopherus > Gopherus evgoodei. The sequence continues at coordinate 87,489,287 of NC_044324.1, forward strand.
CTGGATGTGACAGAATTCTGCTGCAGGCATGATTTACAATGCACTCACAGTCTTGGCAGCATTGGTATGTCTGTCATAGTAAATATCTCATCTGAAAAATACATCACCAGGGATGATGCTAGGTTTTCACCAGAATCAACAAGTACTGCCAGTTGCTTCTAATGCATCAGTGATGCCTGTTTTCATCCTGCTGATCAAAAATACACCCAAGAATTCAACATTTAGTTAATTGAAAATGCAGTTTCATCTCCTAGAAGTATGAGAGGATGATAATTTTTGAAACATTAAAACAAATCCTGATGAAAGTAGAAAGTTTCTCCCCCTAGAGAGATTTTATCTAAAGAGATACTTACTTGAGTATTAAAGAATATCTACAAGTGTCATAAGAGAATTTTTTAATAAGTTATTTGAGGAGAAAATTACTTTGTTTAATTAAAAAATAAAACAAACACGTCTCTACAACCCAAAGGATCCCTCCCTGCTCTGAAATGTATACATCACACATGTCATCTATAAATAAGTTTATTGCACTTGAAGATAAATTTTGTTTTAAAACCATGTTAAATTGATATAATCCTTACAGGAAATTTGGACAGAGAAATATGTTCTCCAGTACTAAAAGTGCTGAACAGTGTGAGGTTGAAAATTATCTATCCATCTATCCCACACTTTGATTTCTGCAGGAATTGAACTTTCTTTGCCCTACAGCAAATGTTACATATTCTGAACTACTCTACTTTCAGCTGTTTAGAGTCACAAAAATAATATAGTATGTTGCTGTATTCTTTATCTTAGGTATTTAGGCCATTGCAAGTTGGCACCTAAGTAACACAGATGGATGTGCCTGTTATTGCGGATGCTTGCGCTGTGAGTGTGACTATATAACAGAGCTTAATTCTATTTCATCTGTTAAAGGGCAAAATACAAGAATCGTTTCCATCTTACAGTAGTACTTGGGGTGGATGACACGCACTTTCCTCCGATACAGGGAGAGATCATTGACATATAATTTTCCTTTCTTCTGTTATGAAGGGAAAGTATAGTACACTTCACTTAATAAAACAGTCATGGCTAATGCAGGCAGTCATTTTATCAAGGACAAAAACAGACGTCTCTAAACATATGTTAAAATGAATGTTGTTTTAATGACTAGAACAGAGAGGAAGTTTATTTTCTGGACATTACTACTGCTCTAAGACACAAAGAGGAAATTGATAAGGAGATGGACATGTAGAAAAAAGATACTGATTATTCTTATTGTGAAAAATATGTACTCTAAAATTGTCATATCTCCTTCCTCTTCTTTCGTTGAACAAATCAACAGAACATTCTCCACCCCTTTATTGTCCTGGACACAATTAAAAATTCTTTTGCTAGTGAGTCCATTATTCTACCACACTCAACAGAATGCCAAAAATAGTCTGAGATTTTTTTTTTTTAAAGAGTTCCAAATATTCTGGCAGCAAAGTTACCTTAAAAAACTGCCAATTTTGGATCAATAGAGGCACAGGGTTAGCAAGGATGTTTCCAAAAGGGATTGAGGTGTACCTGTAAAGTTGTATGAGAGAGTTTGTACAATCTACATTGTGCCTGGCGAAACAAACTACTACTTGTCATTTGTTTTAATTTTGAATTCATGTAATGCTCATGAAAAGTCTGGCTTCTTACAAAACAAACAAACAAACAAAAAATACAACACACTCACAAACACCACACAGGTTAATTGGCAGCTTTTTCTTTAGTTGTTTTATCTGTTAAACAAATATGTACAAGTGTAGCTTAAAGGACCAATGAGCCCACGTCCAGACTAACCCGCGGCATCGGCGGGTTAAAATCGATTGCTCGGGGATCGATATATCACGTCTAGTCTGGACGCGATGTATCGATCCCCGAGCGCGCTTACATCGATTCCGGAACTCCATCAACTCGAACGGAGTTCCGGAATCGACACGGAGAGCCGCGGACATCGATGCCGTGCCGTCCAGATGGGAGAGTACCTCGATTTTAGAAATTCGACTTCAGCTACGTTATTCCCGTAGCTGATGTTGCGTATCTAAAATCGATTTTAATACCTAGTCTGGACGTGGCCTGAGACAAAACTTCTGTATTCATAATATCAGTGTGGCATCAATCAAATTACTTATTTGCTATAAACTAGGAAAGCCCTTAAAGTACATGATCAAAGAATGCAAAATTGAAGGAAAGAACATAAAGAGAGACAATGCTAACACAAGAATGTAGACATTTGCTGTAGATAAAATATTGAAAAAACTCTGAAATAAGGCTTAGAAGTAACGTTAGCTTTGAAAAGACTGTGGGCCATGTTCCTGTGGCATAAACTGATGTAGCTCCATTGACTTCAGAAGACCAGCTCACATGGATTCATAGAAATGTAGGCCTGGATGGAACCTTGAGAGATCATCAAATTGACTCCCTTCCGTTTTAACCTATTCTTAAAAACCTCCAACACTGGCAATTCTACAACCTGGAATAAGCTTCCAAGTGAGAACTTAACTACCCTTATAGGTAGAAAGTTTTCCCTTACAGCTAACCTAAACCTCCCTTGTTGCACGTTAAGCTCATTATTTCTTATCTTATCATCCGTGGACATGGAAAACCACCATCCTCTTTGTAACAGCCCTTAACATATTTGAAAACTTATTGGGTCCCCACTCAATCTTCTTTTCTCAAAACTAAATATGCCTTGTTTTTTAACCTTTCTTCATGGGTCAAGTTCTCTAAACTTTTTTTGTTGCTCTCCTCTAGACTTTCCAATTTATCCACATCTTTTCTAAAATGTGGTGACATAGTACTACAGCTCACTAGTGATGTGTAGCATGGGACAATTTATCTCTTGTGTCTGTCTTATGACACTTCTGTTAATACACCCCAAAATACTATTAGCTTTTTTCGCAACTGCATCAGTTTGTTGACTCATATTCAGTTTGTGATCCACTATAACCATCAGATCTTTTTCGGCAGTATTACTGCCTAGCCAGTTATTCCTCATTTTGTAGGTGTGCGTTGTATTTTTCCTTCCTAATTGTGATACTTATCTTTATTGAATTTCATCTTAATGATTTCAGTTCAATTCTCTAATTGGCTGCGGTTGTTTTGAATTCTAATCCTGTCCTCCATAGTGCTTGCATGCTCTCCCAGCTTCTTGTCATCCATAAATTTTATGTGAATAATCTCCACTCCATTATTCAAGTCCCAAAAGGGATGAACAAGTTTAGGACATCTGGCAGTTTTTTAAAGAGACATTATTAATGGCACAAGAGTAAACTATACCAATTCATAGAAAAGAAAGGAGGTGTGCTAAGAGGCCACCCTAGCTTAACCAAGAGATTTTCAAAGACGTGAAACTCAAAAGAGAGTCATACAAGAAGTGGACATTAGGTCAAATTACAAAGGATAAATATACAACAACAACACAAGCATATAGGGACAAAATTAGAAAGACCAGGGCACAAAAAGAGAAGAGATTAAATAAACTAGAGATATAAAGCATAACAAGAATCATTTAACAAATACATGGGAATCAAGAGGAAAATGAGGAATAGGGTAGGCCCATTACTAAATCTGGAAAGACAATAACAGAAAATGCAGCGATGGATAAAGTGTTACATTTCTTTTTTACGTTAGTTTTTACCAAAAAAGAAGTGATCAGATGACTAACAAAGACAACATCAGTGAAAATGGGGTAGGATCTGAGGCTAAAATAGGAAAAGAACAAGTTAAGAATTACTTAGACAAGTTAGATGTCTTAAACTCAGCAGGGCCTGATGAAATACATCCTAGAATACTTAAGGAACTGGCTGAAGAGATCTCTGAGCCAGTTGTGATTATCTTTGAGAACTCATGCAGGACTGGAGAGAGACCTGAGGATTGGGGAAGGACAAATATAGTACCTATATATAAAAAGGAGAATAAGGCCAACCCAGGAAATTATAGACCAGTCATCTTAACTTTGGCACTCAGAAAGATAATGGAGCAAATAATCAATCAATTTGTAAGTACCTAGAAGAAAATAAGGCTATAAGAAACAGTCAACATGGATTTGTCAAGAATGAATCATGTCAAACCAACCTAATATCTTTCTTTGACAGAATAACAAGCTTTGTGGATAGGGGAGAAACAATAGATGTCATATATCTCTGCTCTAGTAAGGCTTTAATACTGTCTGACATGACCATCTCATAAACAAATAAGAGAAATATTGCCTAGATGAATCTCCAGTAAGGTGAGTGCACAACTGGTGGAAAACCATACTTCGAGAGTAGTTATTAATGGCTCATAACTGAGCTGGAAGGGCATTTGTCATAGGTCCAATTCTATTATAATCATAGAAGATTAGAGTTGGAAGGGGCCTCCTGAGGTCATCTAGTCCAACCCCCTGCTCAAAGCAGGACCAACCCCAACTAAATCACCCCAGCCAGGGCTTTGTCAAGCCAGGCCTTAAAAACCTCTAAGGATGAAGATTCCACCACCTCCCTAGGTAACCCATTCTGGTGCTTCACCATCCTCCTAGTGAAATAGTGTTTCCTAATATCCAACCTCGAAGTCCCGCACTGCAACTTGAGACCACTGCTTCTTGTTCTGTCATCTGCCACCACTGAGAACAGCCAAACACCATCCTCTTTGGAACCCCCCTTCATATAGTTGAAGGCTGCTATCAAATCCCCCCTCAATCTTCTGTTCTTCAGACTAAACAAGCCCAGTTCCCTCAGCCTCTCCTCGTAAGTCATGTGCCCCAGCCCCCTAGTCATTTTTGTTGCCCTCTGCTGGACTCTCTCCAATTCAATATCTTCATAAATGATTTGGATAATGGCAGGGAGAGCATACTTATAAAGTGGGTGGATGATACCAAGCTGGGAGGGGTTGAATGTGCTTTGGGGGACTGCATTATCTTGATAAACTATAGAAATGCTCTGAATTAAATAGGATGAAATTCAGTCAGGACAAATGCAAAATCCTACCTTTAGGAAGGAATAATACAAAAGGGAAAATGATTGCCTAGAAGGAATACTGCAGAAAAGGATCTAGGGTTTACAGTGGATCACAAACTAAATATGCATCAACAATGTTGCAAAAAAAGCAAACATCATTCTTGAGATGTATTAGCAGGAGAGTTGTAAGCAAGAAACAAGAAAAAATTCTTCCATTCTACTCAGCACTGATAAGACCTCAACTGGAGTATTGTGTCCAGTTCTGGGCACCACTCTTCATGGAAAATGTGGACAAATTTGGAGACAGTCCAGAGAAGAGCAAAAAAAATCATTAAAGGTCTAGAAAACATGGCCTATGAGGAAAATTGGATTTGTCTAGTCTGAAGAAAAGACTGAAGAGGGACATAAGACTCTTTAAGTGCACAATAGGTTGTTATAAAGATGGTGAAAAATTGTTCTCCTTAACTTCTGAGGATGGTCTAGATCAGGGGTTGGCGACCTCTGGCATGCCGCTCACCACAGTTTGTTTACCTGCTGCGTCAGCAGGTTTGGCTGATCATGGCTCCCACTGGCCACGGTTCGCCGCTCCAGGCCAATGGAGGCAGTGGGAAGCCGCATCCAGCACATGCCTCAGCCTGTGCCACTTCTCGCAGTTCCCATTGGTCTGGAATGGTGAACCATGGCCAGTGGGAGCCTTGATCAGCCAAACCTGCTGACACGACAGGTTAACAAACTGGCCTGGCCCGCCCCCGCCAGAGTGCTTACCCTGGCGAGCCGCGTGCCAGAAGTTGCTGACCCCTGGTCTAGATTATACTTAGTATCCTGCCATGAGTGCAGGGGACTGGACTAGATGACCTCTTGAGATCCCTTCCAATCCTACATTTCTATGATTCTGTTATTCAGATTCACTATCAGTTCCTCCCTGTTGGTCAGAATCTAGTCTAAATTATCTGACCCCTTCAATGATTCCTTCACCTTCTAAAACAAAAAAGTTGTCCCCAATACATTACAAGAACTTACTGGGAATTTTGTGTTTTCCCATATTACTTTTCTAACAGGTCTGGGTAGATAAGTCCCCCATTGCTACCACATCCTGAGTTTTTCATATTTCTCTTATTTGCTCTAGAAATGCTTCATTCTCCGTCTTGTCCTGATTGGTGGTGTCTAGTAGACCCTTACTATGACATCTTCCCTAGTTTTCCCTTTATATCTTTACCTAGAGACTTTCAACTGGTCTACTTCTCATCTCCTTCTGAACCTCAGAACAAGTATATATATTCTTGATGTATAATGAAATACTTCCTTCCTTATTTTCCCGCATGTGCCTCCTGCACAAACTACCATATGCTCCTCTGTACCAATATTCCAGTCATGAGAATTATCCCCCCAAGCCTCTGTGATGCCAGTTAAGTCATAATTTAGTTTATGTACTAATACTTCCATTTCTTCCCCATACTTCTTGCATTCATGTATAGATATCAAAGGTGATGAGCAGCTCTGACTACTCAGAGATTAAAGGAGACATGTATAGGAAGAAAGAGGGTATGTACTAGTCAAATTCTACTCCTGCAGAAGTGGTTTGCCTCCTAAGAAATAATTTATTCCATCTCTTAGTTACATAAATTAGTAGAGATGAGAGGAGACAGATTTGGGAATGAACAGGGGAAGGATATATCAGACTTAATTAGGTGAATGGCCGTCCTGAATGCACAAAAATCATGAGTCAATTTCTTATTAAGTAAGTAAATAAATAGTGGCTTAAAATCATGAGGGTTTTGTGAATTTTTAAAAATAAACTTGAAGTCTTCTGGTTTCTGAGCCTCTGAAGTTCCTGCTTTTAAGCTGTTCTTCACAAGCATGAGAGCCAGAAATTTTATTGGGGGGAGGGAAGAAAAAGAAGCTGAGATTCTCATGAAATAACATGACTCCAGGTGCTGGGGCTTTAAGAAAAAATGCCAAATATAGAAGACTCATGATAAAATCATGCGAGTTTGCAACACTGAAAAAGTGACTTCCTTGACATGTGTCTGAATTATTGCTGGAATCAGCTTTGCGTATGGGCCCAATAACTATCTTGTAGAGCACAGCCTATGTTGTCAGGTGGAGTTTGCAGCCCAGGCTCCAGTTGGCTTCATAGGCACATGTCCAGCTGGAGGAACCAGTGGCTCATAATCTTAGATGCTCTTCTCACCTTTCAGTTCTACTGTTTTCTTCCAATTGTGTGCTCTTTTGGTACATATCACACTGAAGTTAACATTAAGTTTTCAGAACTCGTTGTTCTTTCTCAGAATCTTTTTGTAACAACCCTAAATTAAAGATGATCAAAACGGCATTTTATTGTGGGGGTAAAAGGGGTTGATGAATCATCTGGTCTCATCACAGTAGGAGACTGTTGCTGTGATGATTTGTGTTCCTTTTAAGAACTTGTGATTCATTTTCAAATTTGCAACTAGCAGCATTGAAGTGATCATTTCAACAGGAACTCAGCCATCCAGCTACCTATAAAAATGCCTTGAGGATGCTGTTGCAGTGTTCAGATTGCAAACTCTGCAGGGTAACATCTAAATCCAAACACAGAGGGCTATTTTAATAGGAAAAGAACAACAACTTTGAACAAGTGAGCTTAATATTTTGTTTCCTCTTGTTTAAAAATTTACTGTTTGTGTTTGCAAAACCTAAATGTTGACCCTAAGCTATAGTACCTGACAATATTGCTTTAAATACATCTTACCTGCGTATATATGGAACTAGCTCCTTGAGGTGCAGAATATCACATCCAAGGTGCTACATTCCCTACACTCCCATGGAATGTCAGCCTCACTGGCTGGCCCACCAGCTGGCTTCAGTGACTTACCTGGAGCTAAGGATATTAGGCTCACGTGAGACTAAGCTTTGCCCACGTATTGGCAAATGGTTATATAATACAGAAGTGTATTAATCACAGTTAACTGAAGTGATTAACTCAAAACAAATTGTCAAATATAAAGTTAATCACAATTAATCAGTTTTAATTGCACAGATAATAGAATACCAATTGAATGGTATTACAAATATTTTTGGATGTTTTTCTACATTTTCAAATATATTGATTTCATTTACAACACAGAACACATTGTATAGTGCTTACTTTATATTTTTATTATAAATACTTGCACTGTAAAAAGAAACAAAAGAAATAGTATTTTAGTTCCTCATATAAGTATTGCAGTGCAATCTTTTTCATGCAATTTACAAATGATTTTTTTTTTGTTACATAACTGCTCTCAAAAACTAATCAATGTAAAACTTTAGATCCTGCATGTCTATTCAGTCCTACTTCTTGTTGAGCCAATTGCTAAGGCAAACAAATTTGTTTACATTTATGGGAGATATTCTCTCCGCTTCTTATTTACAATGTCATCTCAAAGTCAGAACATGCATTCACGTGGCACTGTTGTAGCTGGTATTGCAAGGTATTTACATGTCAGATATGCTAAACATTCATATGCCTCTTCATGCTTCAGCCACCATTCCAGAAGATGTACTTTCATGCTGATGACACTCATCAAAAAAATATTGTGTTTAATTAAATTTGCGACTGAACTCCTTGGAGAGAATTATGTCTCCTACTCTGTGGGTTTTACTCACATTCTGCCATATATTTCTTGTTATGCCAGTCTCGGATGCTAACTCTGCACTTGTTGTTCAATTTACAAACACTGGCTCTGCAGATTTGACAAAACCCAAAGAAGATACCAATGTGAGATTTCTCAAGATAGTGATAGCACTCCACCTAAGGTTTAAGAATCTGAAGTGCCTTCCAAGATCTGAGAGGGATGAGGTGTGGAACATGTGGTCAGCAACACTCAGATGTGGAAACCACCAAAAAAGGAAATCAATCTTCTGCTGGTGGTATCTGACTCAAATAATAAAAATGAGCATGCATTGGTCTTCACTGCTTTAGATCATTATCGAGCAGAACCCATCATCAGCATGTACATAGGTCCTCTGGAATGATGGTAAAAGCATGAAGGGACATGTGAATCTTTAGCGCATTTGACACGCAAATATCTTGCGACACCGGCTACAACTGTGCCATGTGAATGCCTGTTCTCACTTTCAGGTGACATTGTAAATAAGAAATGGGCAGCATTATCTCCTGCAAATGTAAAAAAAACTTGTTTTTTCTGAGCAATTGGCTGAACAAAAAGTAGGACTGAGTGGACTTGTAGGCTCAAAAATTTGACATTGTTTTATTTTTGAGTGGTTATATAAAAATAATTCTCCATTTGTAAATTGCACTTTCACTATAAAGAGATTGCACTATAGTATTAGTATTAGATGAACTAAAAGATACTATTTCTTCTGTTACTTTTTCACTGTGCAAATATTTGTAATTAAAAATAATGTAAAGGGAGCACTGTGCACTGTATATTCTGTGGTGTAATTGAAATCAATATATTTGAAAATGTAGAAAACATCCAAAAATAATTAAATTAAATTATATTATTGTATAGCAGTGTGATAAAACTGCAATTAATCATAATTATTTTTATCTCATGATTAAATTTTAAATTGTTTGATAGCCCTAAAATATATTTCACCATTGTCAAAGATGCTACATATGGTATAGACAATGTACAAATTTTGTTCTCATATTAATGTAAAGCTAGGAAATATTACTGCTGAATTCAGTACAGTTACTCTGGTTTTACACCAGTGTTACAGAGATCAAAGTTTGACTCTGTGCACACTGATACATAAGGGCCAAATTCTTCCCTCATTAAGATCATGCATGTATGATTAAGGGCAGAATATAGCCATAGATGGTTACTAGAAACAACATACACATGTTAAATTATCTTCAAGAAGACAGATCCTATTTTCCAGACCATATTATGTTGTTAAGCTGCCAAGTCCTAAAGGTCTGTCACATGGTTGGCACAGGCTCTCCCATTTTTGTGCCTGCACCCTGTGTTTAGGCTGGTTTAAATAAAGTGTTCACTCCCTCTTTTGTTGAATCACCCTAGTGTCTTTCTTTACAGTGCAAGAGCAGTTCCCAGATCCCCCAACAGTTAGTGCCCCACAGACCCTCCCCAAGGTCTCCTGGCCCTTGAAGCTTCCTTGTTGGTAAGGAGACAGAGATACTGTCCTCCTATCTCTTCCCAGGCTAGCCTCCCCACTGAGGTTTGCCCAGGGCTTTTATAGCCTTCTCCTGTCCCAGCCCAGCTGTCACTAGTTAGCTCAGCATGTTCCTCTGAGCCAGCCCTCATTAGGGCTTGCAGCTGGGCTCCCTGCTGAGTACCTGCATCTCTACACCTGGCCTACTGGCCAGAGAGCAGGATGTCGCCAGCATTTTGGCAGGGCTTTAAAGGGGTTTTACCCCTGCTCTGCCACAGGGTCATACACAATTACTACTCAGTACACAAGTAAATTTCCATTGGCCCTTGGATCTTGCACCCCTCCTCCCCATCTCTTTGAGATGAGGACTAATGAAGCTGGTTAAAGATATAACCTGACCAGGTAATATTTTCTAGGTATTCATTTCAGACTAATTGCATGAAAGCAACTATTTCACTTTTAGCCATCAAGATTAAGGGTAGTATTTTACTAATTGCAGTGCTTTTCATCTTCATGGACAGATTCAAGAAGTAAACCTTGTAGGTCGAATAACCTCTTATGAAAACAATGTCCAAAGAAGACATCCAATCCTCATTAAATATAGTTCTGCTTGGCTGCATTACACTTTTAATAGGAAACTAAGAAAAATTCTGTGAAAGATGCAGTCTGTTGCTTCATAGCAATATGCCAATGATTTCCCAGCAGCTAATAGAGGCCAATGGAAAGGATGTAGCTAATATAACTTGTGCTTTATCTTTTATGCTTAAAGAGAACTAACTGCATAATGTCCTTATGAATTGGTCAGTATAGTGCTTTGATAGTAACCTGGCAATTCATATGGGCATACAAACAGGGAATCAAGTACGTCAGCATAGAGTATAAACATTCATAAATGCAACTGGATTAAAGGCAGTTCCACTGATTAAGATTCAAATGAAGATTGAAATTTTTATCTGATAGAAATTAGTACACATATTGAAGGTAACATATTGCCAAAAATGCTGAAGCAATGGTAGCATGTTTGAACAATACACATAAAGAGACTATATCATTATGCAAATACTCAGTATTTTCAGTGTTTTATGTCCTATATTTGGCTTCTGGTTTACACAGCTACATATTTCGTCTACATATTAATTTTTTAAAAAAATATATAGAGCATAAGAAAATTCCCACATGAGGAGCTTCTCTTACTAACAGCTTGATATCTTTGTTAAAGGTTCACTACAAATAAGATAAAAGGACAGTTTTGCAATTTAAGTCCCATAAAAAGCATTTGTTTTTATTTCCTTCACTTTTACCATGGAGTAGCTAGGCTTAATTCATATTAGGCCTTGCAAAGAATCTATCACCTATATCTGAGTTACATCATAGGGTTTGAACTGCTTTATAACGCTGTTGGCTAACAGTTATTCCTGGATGTGACATCTGACAGATGATGCTATTTTAGATTTGTAGTGAGAACATTACAGAGGAGTTAGTCACAGAAAATAACCTTGAATAGAGTGATCATGAGTTGCTTCAATTTAAATTATATGGAAAGATAATCAAAAAAACAGATTGGTAACGAAGGCTTTTTATTTCAGAAGGACAGGTGCTGAGAAATGAAGGGAGCTAGTTAGTGAAGTCACCTGGATTGAACTGCTCGGGGAATTAAATGAGGAGGAGGCTTGGATTTTGGTTAAGTCAAAGATGCAAAAACTGTCTGGAATTCACATACCAAGCAAGGGTGGGGGAAAGAGGATAAATAGGGAAGGGGCCCAGGCCTAATTGTATGAATGACCACTTCAGTAACAATATTAGAAGTAAGTGGAGAATCCTAAGAGGAATGGAAGAAGGGATTGATCAGCAAAAAAAGCAGTGTCTTGGAGGTCAGAAGGTACATGGGTAAAGTAAGAATTACTGAAAATCAAGCTGAGTTAGACTTTGCAAAGAAAATTAAAACAAATAGTAAAAGGTCCTTTAGCCATATAAACAAGAAGAAAAGAAAAGTGCTTGCTATGCAGAAGATGGGGTAGAGATTCAGGATAATCTATGTGTGGTACAAAAGCTAAATAAACACTTTGCTTCAGTTTTCAATAAGAATGATAATGTAGAAGATGGGGGCAAAGGTAGGTGAGCTAACGGGAATGAATGTATAGAAATGGAAATGACTACATTCAAAATGGAAGCAAAACTCAAAGAGTTTAATGCGCTGAAGTTGAGGGACCAGATAATCTCCATTCCAGAATACAGAAGGAACTGGCACATGAAATTTCAAGTCCAATAATAAAGATTTTTAATAAGTCTATCAAATCAGCAGTGGTGCTGTATAACTGGAAAATAGCAAACATAGTACCTGTATTTAAGAAAGAGGAAGGGGCAACTACATACTCATTAAATTGCCCTCAATAATATGTACGATTCTAGACAAATTTTGGAAGAAAAAATAATTAAGGATATGGCGGTAAAGGAAAAACAGAACATTTGATGAAATGCACCATGTGTGTTCACTAAAAGTAGCCAGACTAGCCTGATATTTTTCTTTGATAAGATAACTGAGTGTTTAGTCAAGAGAAATGTAGACCTATCACACCTGGACTTCAGTAAAGCATTTGATCCAGAAACTCCTGGGAAATTATTAGTTGAATTGGAGAAAATAGAGTTTAGTACAAGAATTGTAAGATGGAAAAAGAACTGGCTAAAGGGAAAGGGAGAATAGGTTGTGCTGGAAAGAGAACTGTTGAGCTGAAGGGAGATTACTGGTGAAGTTCCTCAAGGATCAGTCTTCAGATTGATCTTATTTAATATTTTAACCATAGGCACAGACAGGGAAAAACTAGTGGGTGCTCTTCACCCACCGGCAGCCAAGCTCCCCTCCCTGCCCCCCCCCTCACCTCATCTTCGCTTCCACTTCCTCCCCTGAGCATGCCACGTCCCTGCTTCTCCCTCCTCCCTCCCAGTGCTTGCTGCCGCGAAACAGCTGTTTTGTGATGTAACAATCTCCAGGAGGGAGGGGGAAGGAGTGGGAACACGGCATGCTCAGGGGAGGAGGCGGGAAGAGGTGGGTCCAGGGTGGGGACTTGGGGAAGGAGTCTAATGAGGCAGGAAAGGGGTAGAGTTGGGGCAGAGACTTTGGGGAAGGGATTGGAATGGGGGTGAGGTGGGGAGCTGGGAGGAGGCGGGGCCAGAGGCAGAGGGGGGTTGAGCTCCCTCCGGCACCAGCAGAAGTTGACACCTATGATTTTAAATAACGACCTTGGCACAAAAAGCTGAGCGGGCTAGTGAACATTTGTTGATAATGCGAAGTTGGGAGGCAACCTCCATACAGAAGAGGATCAGAATATTACAGAGAAAGAATAGGATGGCTTTTATGAGTGGAGTAATGGAAATGGAAAACAACATGCAATTTAGCTTAACGAGTAAGGCCATACACTTAGGGAACTGCTAACCAGAATTTCTGCTATGAGATGTGAGCTCATCTCATAAACATGAAACAACAGAGGAGAAGAAAAACCTGTGTGTAATGTAACACCAGTGTAATGCAATCCTGAAAAAGGCAAATGTGATCATTGAATATATCAGGAGATTTCTTGTACAGATAGGGGAATATTAAAGTCATTGACCAGGACATTGGTAAGACCTCACAGAATCATAGAAATGAGCCATAAAGTAAAGTTCCCCACACTGAGGTACCATCAAGTATATTGAGACCATCCCTGACAGATGTTCATCTAACATGTCCTGTGATGACAGGATTCCACAACCTTCCTTGATAACCTAATCCAGTACTTAGCTATATTTATAGTTGGAAAGGTGTTTTTTTGTTTGGTTTTTTTTTTCATACTATCTAACATAAATCTCTTTTGCTGCAGTTTAAGTTCATTATTTATTTTCCTCCTTCAGTGGACATAGAAAACAGTTGATCATCATGTAACAGTCTTTAACATATTTGAAGACTCATCAGCCCCCCCTCGCCCCAATTTTCTTTTCTCAAGACTAAACGTGCCCAGCTTTTAACTTTTTCTTATATGTCAGGTTTTTAAAACCTTTTTTCATTTTTGTTACTCACCTCTGGTATATCCACATCTTTCCAAAAGTGTCAAGAATTGGACACAGTACTACAACTGAGGCCTCAGCAGTGGTGAGTAGCATGGAACAATGAACTCCTGTGTCTTACCTACAACATTTCCATTAATATATCCTAGAATGATATTAGCCTTTCTTGCAACTGCATCACATTATTGACTCATAGTGGATCACAGACTGAATATAACCCCCAGATCCTTTTCAGCTGTACTACTGCTTAATCAGTTATTCTCCATTTTGTAGGTAAGCACTGGATTTTTCCTTCCAAATTGTAGTGCTCTCCACTTGTCTTTATTGAATTTCATCTTGCTGATTTCAGACTGACTTACTAATTTGTTCAGGGTTGTTCGGACCAATTCAAATCCTGTTTTGAATTCTAATCCTGTCCTCCAAAGTTCTTGTAACCCCTCTCAGCCTGGTGTCATCTAAATTTTAGAAACAAGCTCTCCACTTCATTATCCAAGTCAAATATTGAATAGTATGGGACCCATGACAGAGCTCTGCAGGACCCTATTAGAAATGTCCTCCCAGATTGACAGCAAACTTTGTGGTTTTTTTCAACCAGTTATGCACCCAAGCTTATAGTAATTTCATCTAGACTACATTTCCCTAGTTTGCTTGTGAGAAAGTCATGTGAGACTGTATCAAAAGTATTACTAAAATCAGGATCTATCACTTCTGGAGTTCCCCTCTATTCACTAGGCCAGTAACCCTAACAAAGAAGAAAATAAGTCTGTTTTGGTTAGCTTTGATTGAATTCTTATTATTATGTGTTTGTTTATTATTAATATTACCATATTGCGTAGGATCCCTATTCATGATCCAGGACTTGATTGTGCCAGGCACAGGACAAACAGAACAAAAAATGGTGCTTGCATTAAATTGCTTACAATTTACGTATAACACGAAAAACAAAAGGTAGGTACAAACAGACAGGAGAATGCAAAGAAAAAATGAGACAATGATGGTCAGAGTGGTAGGCAGTGTATATGTTTTTAGGTTTGTTTTTGATCCCTGATTGGGGGTGAGTTTCCTGGTCCTATAACACATAGTACAATAGGTATTCTGGGATGTGGAGGATGCCACATAAAAGCCCATGGCAGTCTTTGGCTGCTCTAATTTACACCAGGAGCGATCTAGAATCCAGAGATGCAAGAAGTGGCTCAAAGCTACCTTTGCCTACCTTCCCCCAGGCTGCACCTCCTGTAGGCACCACACAGGTTCTCAGCCACTAAACAGATTATACTAATATATAGACTTTTGGGTCACCTGGTGCACTGGCTATGTTTCAGGGCTGATAAGCATGTAATATTTAAGGTATGTGAGGACTTCTCAGCTGTTTACCTTGATAACTGTGTCATCTACAGCATAACTGGCTTGGAACATCTTCAAGAAAATATTTAAGGGGATCCAACAAGTTGGTTGGCTGGTACATCCAGAGAAATGAGCATGGGTTCAAGAGGCAGTGAGATATCTGGAATATGTCTTGCGTCTCATCAAAGTGTAGAAAGTCCAAATCTATTAAAGAAAATTTTGCCCCCATGGAGTAGAAATTCTTAAGCCTTTAAAGGGTTTGATAGAACAGGATCAGGAATTCATAGCACACTTCGCTACTTTGGCAGCACCTTTAACCAATTATATTAAACACTCAATTGGACTTTACAGGAAAAATATTTCCAGGGTGAGCTAGGTACATAACTATAAAGAAACAATGTCTAGTTCATTGCCTTCATATCAGCATGCAACTAAGCCTGTGTAGACATTTGCACAGTAAGAAACTGCTCCTATCCACCCTCAGAGTCCAGTCCCTCAGGTGTAGATAGTAACCTTAGTTTCTGATGTTGCTAGTGGAATTTGAATACATTTAAAATCATCTTTTTGACAACCCTTTATTAGCAGTCAGCAATTAAATGTATTAAGAGCCCTTGTTGTGCACACTCTTCCAGCCACAGAGCACTAAAAGATGTATATGTTATAATTACAATTATCCATTCTCCTCATTGTCCTGCTGAGGAATGCAACTGTAATTCTGGCAGCCAAACTGCATAGCTGGCTTGCTTTCCTTGGACTGCAGATGTCTAATTGTAGGCAACCATTTCATTTCAAATGGCTCATTAAAGTAGAAGCCATTTAGCACTGGTAACATGGATCTGCATCCATGATTATGCATTCAATTAGAAAAGTGATTTTTTTTTCTTTGTACGCAGAGTTTGTAAAATTTCTTCCAAGTGATCTAGGTTGGAAGAGCTCAAATGGCTGAGTTAATTTTTTCACAGTGCCTCTAGATTTGTGACCTTCATCTGAAAACTTGGTAATCCAAATATTAACCACAATAGTGTTATCTGTTTTATTCCTGACATTTGTTGCGTATTTTCTGGTTTATCTACATTTGAATTTTTCTCCACTTAACTAGCCTATATTTTATATAGGCTCCTATACTTCCATCATCAACATAGTATCTCAGTGCCTTCCAGTAGTGACTAATGCTTGCCTGCAGTCTCAGAGGTGGAAAGGCTTTGGGTCAGCTGAGGACAGAAAACCCTTGGCTCTTTTAAGGATTGCATGCCCCCGTCTGTTGGAGATTGATTGATTGAAGGGTGCAGCATAAATGTATTGTCTCTGCACAAAAAAGGGAGTTCCTCCCCCTGCCTCGGGCACCATTCTGTACTGGGAAGAAACCTATCCCACCAGGAGCAGCGCCAGGGTTTTTGGTGCCCTAGCCATTTCACCACCCCAAGCACGGCGGCACGCTGTGGGGAGCACTTTGCCGCTCACCGGTCCCGCGGCTTCGGTGGACTTCCCGCATGCGTTCCTGTGGATGCTCCACCAGAGCCATGGAACCAGCGGACTCTCCACAGGCATGCCTGTAAGAGGTCCACCGGAGCCACCTGTTGCCCTCCTGGCAACCGGCAGAGCGCCCCGGCCCTACATAGGCGGGAGTCCTTCTCGCGCTTCAGGTCGGCGGCAATTCTGTGGCAGGGGGGTCCTTCCGTACTTCTGGTCTTCAGGGCACTTCAGCAGCGGGTCCCGGAGCGAGTGAAGGACCCGCCACAGAATTGCCGCCAAAGACCCGGAGCGCGGAAGAACCCCCGCCGCCGAATTGCCGCCGAGGGTTGCAAAGGGCCACCCTCCCAAATCCTGGTGCCCTAGGCAACCGCCTAGGTCGCCTAAATGGAAGCGCCGGCCCTGTACCCCACTTCTGCCCCTTAGGCTTAGAGTAGGACTGGGTCTTGGGGGGGGGATGTCTTTCAGTGGGTTCATGCTGGTCACCATTTCTCATCTTTGTCAGATTGACAGCCCTCTGATAGCCAGCAATTAAATGTATTAAGAACCCTTCTGGAACACAATCTTTTAACCATAGAACATTAGAGATTTTTATGTTATAGTTCAATTATCCATTCTCCTCATTGTCCTAAAGAAGGTGAGGAATGGGACTGGGAGTCCTAATATCTGGTACAGAGAGGAGGAGACAATCCTTTCTTCTGCACCCCTTAACCCTCATATGCGGGGAGAGTCATAGGGTCCTCGCAATAGTGCTCGGACTAGCTGAATGAGATAGAGTGCTGATGGCAGCCCTCCACGCAGTGGTGCAGATTACAAAAGAAGGATGGATGCACTGGACGAATTATTACAGGGTAGCTCCCAGATGTATTACTTAATAAAGATGCAGCCTAGTTAAGCCACATTCCTGGGGTTTTGCCTGTCTTCTCAAGAGTCTGGGACAACATGTTGTGTGGTTCATTCTTTCTCTCAGGAAGTATGAAGTGTAATGTTTTGTTATGGTAGGATGTTGTTTGTGTTTACTGATTTATTTCAGAGTACACACTGTTATGTGTGTGTTAGCAAAGGCAACATCAAAGAACTGCACCTTATACTTGGAGCAGACATTGGTGAGCTTTACGGTGGTCATTTGTTCCTGTGGAAGTTCATTCTCAGACCAGCCTCCAAGAAAGCTGTGTTCTGCACAGACAATCTTTACTACAGGCGTGGAAAATTCCATTGTACCATTAGTTGTGCCACAAGTGCCACTGCTCTTCTGTTAGTGTGAGGGCTGCTCCTCATCCACTCAGCTTTCTTCACAGATTGTATAGATTCTAAGGCCAGATGAGAGCATAAAGCCAGACTAGATCATCTAGTCCTCTATAACTTCTCCAAAATAATCTCTAGAGTATATCTTTTAGAAAAACTTACAATTTTGATTTAAAATTTGCCAGCAATGAAGAATCTGCTTCAACTTCGTAAATTGTTCCAATGGGTAATTACACTCACTGTTTAAAAAATATATGCCTTATTTCCAGTCTGAGTTTGTCTAGCTTCATCATCCAGTCACTGGACTGTTATATCTTTATCTGCTAGATGGAAGAGCCCATTTTCAAATATTTGTTCCCCAGGTAGGTGCTTATAAACTATGATCAAGTCACCTTTTAACCTTTTCTTTGATAAGCTAAATAGAGCTGATCTCCTTTAGTCTTTTCTCCAAAAGACAATTCTCTAGGCCTGGGTCCTTCTACCACCACTCCTCCTGATCCACTGTATACTGCCTAGGTATAATTACTTAACAGAGAGATCCTACCTAAGCAGATGAGCTTTAATAAAAGGATGTAGGAGAAAACAAAATTTGAACTGTGGGCACCACAAACAGAGAGAGAAAGTGGGACAGAAGAAGATCCTTGCCACAGGATTTCATGTAGCTGCATGGGAGGGAGTACAGAGAATACTAAGCAAATAGGATAATTTTCTCTCCATCCAAACACTTAGGAGCATGGAGTTGAGGGGAAGAAAGTGAGATGAAGGAGAAACAGCCAAGTTGTTACTTGTAGCAAAGAAGAAGTGGGGGAGGAGTGATGAGCTTGAGTCTAATGGAATCCCAGAGAGTCACAAAATGATATTAATAATAATAAATTCTTGTGCACTGTTTTCCATCCATAGCTCTCAATGCATCCTACAAAGGAAGGTAAGTATATTTTGCCTCATTTTACAGATGAAGAAACTGAGGCACAGATATTTGATGTGATTTTACCGAAGTTCATTTATCTTTGCACTAGACTATGCTGCCTCCCTTTCAAAAGAAGCAAAGTAGACTTCAGTGGGATTGCTCTCATGTTTACCATTAAGCAGATATTTAAGTGCTTTCCTAGATCACAATCAATGACATAAAGGTTTATTCACAGTGTGGTATTAATATGTGATGGTGTAATATTGCAGCATGATGGGAAATTTGATTTATTTTTGTAATCTCTTTCACGCTCTCTCACACTCATGTGCACATGTACCTTTCATTAGTTTCTACATTTTCAAAATATTCCACTGAACTGTTGAAGAGGTTGAAAATGAGAACAGTGTTATGGGAAAAAATCCACAGAAAAAATGTTTTCTATTTTGTTGTCGTTTGTTGAAATGTTCAAAGTTTTCCAAGCAGCTTTGGTTGACTTGCTGCTAAGACTTTGTCTACTCATGGACTGTGGACACTCTTATTCTGGAATAGGAGTATTTTGTTTGTGTTTACCTTAATCCACAAAATGAATTATTCTGGAATTAGTGGCCACACATGGAGTTATTCCAGAATAGCCACTGAGTTTTAAATTTACCCTCTACTTTATCCAGATTAACTTTCAAGACAAGTCCTTAGTGTCTGTTTGGGACTCCATTCTGTGATGAAATGGCTTTCCAGCTCTACAAAACTAAAGGCCACTGGAGACTTTTGTTAATGTGGGTAAATTAATACATTTGGGAAATATTGTTCAGGGGCTGCCAGCTCCAAGATGTGTTGTGTGTGTCTGCCTGAACCCAAATGACACAATTCTGACATTTTCAGAAGCACACATATGGGGAAAGAGGCATGATATCTTTTGGAGATCTCCCTCATGAGCACCAATCTCTGAAGGCACTTTGGTGGTTCAATTTTTCTGAGATGCATTTATATATATATATATATATATATATATATATATATATAAAACTATTTGAACAAAACATGCCCTCTCAAAAGATCCCCAATGCTGTTTTTAAGCAAGAAAAATAGTAGAGTCTGCATATTTCAGAACAAATTACCCAGACCTTTAGCAGTGTTGATTATATAGTCTTTCAGTTTGAATTTCCTCTGTAAAAGTACTTTCATTTCATATTTATGCCTAATTTTCATTCTTTAAAAAAAAAAAAGAACAGTGCATAACTGTCAATTTTACTGAGTTGGATTTGTTTGAGAAGGCTAACGGTTCCCAGAGGAATTTTAGCATGTCGAAGAGTACTTTACAGTCTTGCTTTGTGGCTGACTGAGAGAGCTTTCCTGTCTTGGCCTTGCTAGTGGTGTTTTTGTTCCCTGAGGACTGATTGTTAACAGTACTGTACCAGTTCTCTGAAATACACCAGAGCTGATTGCTGGCCCACCCCTACTTTTATTTTCAGAAACAACCTACTTTTCTCGGTTGTTTTTGTTGTTCTGCTAGTATTATATACTACTCAGTGTATTGTAGCTGCAATGGTGGCTTTCTCAGCATTTTAATGTATACTTAGTTGAGTAAATGCATTTTAAGTGATGAGAATCCAACTGTGATAACCTACCAGTACTGAAAGTCAATTGTTTTTACAGGTTATAACAATGTAAAATGATTTAAAGTGCTATTTTTTTTTTTAGAAAATGTAATCGGCTGCTCTTGTTTTACTGGGGAAGTGTAGACTTTGTTTGGCTGGTTAGCTAAACTAATGGCTAGATTCAACACATAAGTACCAGGGTTGCAATTTGTACCTTCTCTGGGATGGAAAGAAAGGGTGTTCGCTCTTGAGAAGGTAAGCAGCAGTACTGCCAATGAATCCAGAGCATGCCCTCCATTAGGGGCTGCACAGATGAGGTGCTGACTCAGTCCATAACTCAGCAGTGTGCCTCTCCTTCAGGCGGGCTGTACCAGCCCACTTCTTGGGTTTTATTAGCCAGCTCTACACCTCCTATTTTTTATTTCACTTAATACAAGTACTGTAGTGCAATCATTTTATCATGAAAGTTAAACTTACAAATGTAGAATTATGTACAAAAAATAAATGCATTAAAAAATAAAACAATGTATAACTTTAGAGTCTTCAAGGCCACTCAGTCCTACTTCAGCCAATCGCTCAGATAAACAAGTTTGGTTAAAATTTGCAGAAGATAATGCTGCCAGTTTCTTGTTTACAATGTCACCTGAAAGTGAGAACAGGCATTTGCATGGCACTATTATAGCCAGCATCACAAGATATTTACGTGCCAGATCCGATAAAGATTTATATGACCATTCATGCTTCAACCACCATTCCAGAGGACACACATCCATGCTAATGATGGGTTCTGCACAATAAAGATGCAAAGCAGAGTGGACTGACAAATGTTACTTTCACCCTTTGATTCAGATGATGAAAATTAACTTATAGGACTTACTGGTACTCCGGAAGGGGTACTCAACTGAAAGGGGTGTGGCCTCAACCACAAAAGGCGGACCCTTTAGAGCCCCAAGCCCTTTAAATTGAGATTTAAAGGGCTGTGGGCTCTGGCTGCAGTAGTGGCAGCTGAGAACCCTGGACCCTTTAAATCACTGCTGGAGCTACCAGCTGCAGAGGCAACTGGGAGCCTCGGGGGCCATTTAAAGTGCCAGGGGCTCCAGCCATCACTACCACAGTGCAGCCCCAGGCCCTTTAAATCACTGCCTGATCCCTGACACCAGAGTACTGAGGTAGCAGTAGCGGCCAGGGGCTCCGGCGGTGATTTAAAGGACCAGGGGCTCCCAGCCACTGCTACCACAGCAGAGCCCCAGGCTCTTTAAATTGTCAATGGAGCCTCAAGGCTCCAGCAGCAGGGCTCCGGCCACAATTTAAGGGGCCCAGGGCTCCAGCCACTGCTGGGAGCCCCAGGCCCTTTAAATTGCCACCTGGGAAAGTCTGGCACACCACACTGAGGCATACTAGCTTACTTTCACTACTATCTGAGTCAGATGCCACCAGCAGAAGGTTGATTTTCTTTTTTGGTGGTTTTTGGGTTCTGTAGTATCTGCATCAGAGTGTTCTTTTAAGATTTCTGAAAGCATGCTCCACACCTCACCCCTCTCAGATTTTGAACCGCACATCAGATTCTTAAACCTTGGGTCAAGTGCGGTAGCTATTTTTAAAAATCTCACATTCCTACCATCTTTGCGTTTTGTCAGATCTGCTGTGAAAGTATTCTTAAAATGAACATGTGCTGAGACTGCTATAACATGAAATATATAGGAGAATGTGGGGGAAACAGAACAGGAGACATACAGTTCTCCAAAGAGTTCAGTCACAAATTTAATTAAAGCATTATTGTTTTAATGAGCATCATCAGTATGGAAGTATGTCCTCTGGAATAGTGGCCAAAGCATGAAGGGGCATACAAGTGTTTAGCATATCTGGCATGTAAATACCTTGCAATGCTGGCTACAAAAGTGCCATGAGAATGCCTCTTTTTGCTTTCAGGTGACATTGTAAATAAAAAGCGTGCAGCATTATCTCCTGTAAATGTAAACAGACTTGTTTGTCTTAGTGATTGGCTGAACAAGAAGTAGGGCTGAGTGGACTTGTAGGCTCTAAAGTTTTATATTGTTTTGGTTTTGATAGTTACGTAACAAAAAAAATCTACATTTGTAAGTAACACTTTCATGATAGAGATTGCACTACAGTATTTGTATGAGGTGAACTGAAAAATACTATTTCTTTTATTATTCTTACAGTGCGCATATTTGTAATAAAAATAATAATATAAAGTGAGCACTGTATGCTTTGTATTCTGTGTTGGGATATAAATCAATATATTTGTAAAAAGAAAAACATCAAAAATGTTTACTATATTTCAGTTGGTATCCTTTAACAGTATTCAATTGTTTAACTCAATTTTTTAAGTTAACTGAATGAGTTAACTGTGATTAATTGACAGCCCTCGTTATAATAATGTTCACAGCTATGTAACAGTTATCTCCTTTCTGTATTTTGTCTGTCTGTCTGGGTACTTATATCACACCTGTTGCTGTGATATCCAAGTGCCTATTGATTTAAGTACTCTTTAATTGAAAATTGCTCAGCAAACATGGTTTTCAATTTACTGCTGTACCTATTTACATTTTTGGAGCCAGAGGCTTATTTGCAACAGTTGATGGTTGAGGATTTAAAAATAGAGCTGCATGTCATGCAGGTATACTGCAACAATATGCATGAGTTTCAGGAAGGACTTGTCATACATCCTGCAGAGCCTAAAGGCTAGAATGGTGCTTTTGTGTTGGCGTGCATTTGTGTCTGCCTGTGTAACCTTAGGAAAGGAAAAGACAAAGAATCGATGATTTCAAAATTAATTAAAATCAGGAAAACTTTCCCCCTGCTGACAGGATATTTAGGATGAAAATCATTAAATGAGCTATTGTGGCAAATACAGTATTGATTGCTTACCAAGAACAGCTGCCTGAAGACCATGATAGAGATTGATAACTGTTTTTTAGCAACCAGAGCCAAAGGCATACATTCTCATGTTCAACTTGGGTACATGTGCATAATCACAAGAAAGGCTTCAAACTCACCCCCCTACTGACCAGTTTAAACTATTTACCACCAAATGAAGCATTTATGCTGTTTCTCCTCTGTCCTTTTACTACAATTGCATCTGCTACAGGATGTGCATTCATTCCCTGTGCCTACAGCATTCATCACTATGGTTTCTGGGTGGATTCATTTATATTAACTTTTAATGTAGTGCACTGTTTTTACTTTTTTTATCCACAAAAGAGGTGAAATAGCTGCAGTTATTAGCACAACTGACAGCAGAATGTACATGGGTGGAAATCACATCCACTTTGAATTACTTAAGAAAATAGATCCATGTCTTGAGCAGAGCTCTCAATGAGCTAATAATGATGACACCTAAATTTAAGCTGGCACCAGGTTTTCCATTGTGATTACTGTCATGTAATAGCACTCTTGATAGACTGTGGATGGTAATGCAGTTTTTTAAATGTATTAAAATAATCAGTATATTCATATGGGAAGAAGCCTATGAAGACAAAGGCCATTTTCATTTTTACCATGGGCTCAATTAAAAATGGACTTAAAAATGACAGAGGGAACAAGTGATATATGTATGATATTTATTTAAAGCATCAAGCCCATCTGTTGGGAGTTAATGCCTTTGAATCATGCTAATTTATCTAAATGTTTGTTCAGGAAAACTTGCAAATTATACATCATCCTATTCGGCAGAGCACACGGTTGGTCCAGGAAAGCAAAGTCTCACACCAAATACTAATGAGAGAAAGTAAAATAGGGAATGTTTTTGAAGTCTGTTTTAAAGAATGATATGCAATAAAATGTGGGTGAGATCTTGTGTGCTATGCCTCTTACAGACGGAGAACAGAATTCTCAGCCCAGAGGAACTGAGAATTATGTTGGTTTTGACATCTTTGTGTCCCCGTGATGGTGAATTGCTCTGAAGCCAAAGCAGTCCCCAGAATCACTTAGATAGCCCTGGGACCCTGCCTATGTTGTGTCCCCTACGTTCCACTAGCCTATGCACTGCCCGGAAGAGCCTCATAGTTCCATGCTGCATCCCTGTCCCTGACACACCCCTTCCACCAATAATATGCCCCCTGTGCTAGGGTTTGAAATGAAATATTCGGGAGACTGCCTGTAGCTGTGTTTCTCAGTTCCTGTGCTGGGGAAATTCTCCCTGGAACCTTGGGCTTTTAGAGCCTTTTTTACGCTCCTCAGGCTTTTTTACCTGCAGGGATAAGAATCTCATCCATCTCATACGTTTTGCAACTATTGTACCTTTGAGAACCCTGGAGGTCTCTTGTGAAGACTTTCTCCCTGCAGAGAGGATATTTCGCCTAGGAAGGATTTTTAATTAAAAGTTTTTCAATAGGTAAGTTTTTTTTGTTTGTTTGTTTTTTTAATGTAAAGGACAGCAACACCTAAGAAGCTGAAAAGAGGGCACTCTCTCCTTCCAGATTTGGACTTCTCAGAACCTGTCATTCAGTTAAAATATGCGAGAAAATAGATTGTCCTGCCGAAATAAGAAAACAACTGTTTTGCAAAGCTCACTTGTGTGCTAGCTGCTCACTTGAAGCATTTTATGGCTATTCAGGAATAGTTTTCCTAAACAGTTGTCATTTCCTCCACATTGTGATTTATAAAAATATTTCTTTATTCAGGGCAGAAGCTAGTATAGTGGGCTTACACAGAGAGAAATCTTTCTTTTCATGAGTCTATAACATTCACTGAAGTCTGCATAGGAAATAAATGATTAAGACAATAACCTGATATATTATTAACATGTTCACATTCTCTCCAGTTCATGACTCTTTGCAAATCGCCAGTCTCGGTAAGACAATACCATCAACTATGTTAAATATGAACCTTTATTACTTTAATTTGGCTATACTGTATTTTTTCTTTAGTTAGTTTTTGTTTTCTTGAATGGATAAGGATAAATACATTACCTAAATATTTCATTCTTGTTTTAAAGTAATTTCCCCTTAGCATTATAGGTGGGGCTTTGTCGTGCTGCCTCTGTTAAGGTTGCCAAACACTTTCCCTTTTTCAATTGTTCATTTCAATTCCTCGTTTTGTTGAACTTAACCATTTGGGCTGAAATTGTCCATTCTGGGTATTTGCCTCAGAATTGTTTCTTTTTTTTTTTTAATTTAATTTAATTATTTTGGAAAATTTTAGTCCAAAAGTTAGCCATTTCTGAGAATGAGGCTTGGGGAAAAATACATAACTCTGCCCATGTTTAAAAAAAAAAAACCACTCTGGTAGCATTTTCTTTGGGAAGCTATAGTGCCCCATGCCTTGGAGCAGAGACTTGAAATTTGGCAGAGAGGTGGCCTATCATAATGCATAAGCATCAGGGGGTTTAATTAAGGTTGCAGAAGCAACCTTAATTTTCTCATTTTTAATATTTTGAGTGCTTAATTTTGCAACTCAAATAATGTTCTTTTAAGTTGGCATGTGTGTGTAGATATAGATATAGATAGATATAAAATACATACATATGTAGATAGTGTGTGTGTATGTTTGTAGATATGCATATGTGTGACAAAGTATGCACTCATTGCATATAGAGTATGGGTTCGTGTGTGTGTGTGTGTGTGTGTGTGTGTGTATTGTAGGTGTTGTTCATAACATTAATTTTTTTCTCCACCACTCTTCTAAGCACTAGGCATATTGGGGGGGAAAAATCTTTAGTAAAATATTAACACAGGACACACAAGATCACACAAGAAAATACACAGGACTCCTATAATATCTTCATAATCTAAAATATCGCCTTCAAACCCAATTTCCCTCATCCCCTTAAGTGGTCCCCCAGTAAGTGTCCCCAACCACTCTGTTAGGCAGTTTCTCTCAGGAGAAGCCTGAAGATCATCATCAAACCTAAGTGAGAAGTAAGTTGCAGAAACAAGGAGCCCTTAATAAGAATGTTTTACCACTGGATGTACTGATATCTTGATCACCTCAGATTACCTCAGCTGTCACAGGAAAAATATGAGGAAAAGAGGCAGTCTCTCAGCCTGGATCCCAGACCATTTGGGAATTCAGAGGTCAAAGTCAACATTATAAGTCTTACCTGGAATCGGTCAATAGCCTGGAGCAAATCACAGAGCACTGAAGTAATAAGGCAGAAATATGGCTGAATAAAAGGACCATTGCATTTTGTCTAAGCTACTGGTCCCAAGTGGTTTGAAGTTGTAGCCCCAGGTGACTGCACTACAATAATCTAAACTTGAGATGAAAGACCTATAATGAAGTTTACAGCACAGTTAGGAAATAGCAGGAGCTGAGGTTACCAATGTGCTAAAGAAGGGATGCAATCATCCTGTTAGAAAGGTTCTGATATGACTTATAACATTTTTTTCTGGTCATTTCCTCCTCATCTTAAAATTTTTGGCACAGTCTCTGCCAGTTTGTCAGTACTCCAGTCTCTGTAAGACACTGGATAAATCCTTCCAATTCACCTTCAGGATCAGCAGAGATGGAAATATAATGCAAAGCTGGATGTTATCAGCATGCTGAAAACTCTGTAACCTATACTTTTTAACTAACCAACTTCTCTCAGGGTCCCATATAGTCTTTGAAGTGGGACAATAGGATTGAAACCTTTGAAATCCTTTGACAGTCCTGGATCAGGGGCATAATTGTCCTTTGAGACCTCTCAACACTAAAGGAGTAGACTTACTTGGTAAAGTCCCCTGTTGATCCATACTGGAGTCCACAGACACATTGTGTGCTGGAAGTATCAAAGAAAATCTCTAGAGAACTAGAGGAATCAAAATGGATACCTGATTTTCACTTATCTCCAATACCTTCACTTATCACCTCCAATACCAATAGTGCAATTTTCATATTATATCCAGGTTTAAAACCAAACTGACTGGGTCAGATGACCTGAAGAATCCAAGAATTGCTGGTGTTTTGCCACAACCTTTTTGATGATCTCCCTCCATAATGGAAAATTTTAAAATGTTCAGCTTTTTAGTAATAGTCTAAGTTGAGTTTTTAACAGAAGCGGGCACTCTGCTCCCAGAAAAGCATTGGCTTTCACCAATCTGGGGAACACAATTCTAACTCACCAGTAATAGTCTGTACAACCCCCAGGATCCTCTAAAGCTCCAATAGACACCACAGGATGAAACTCAAGCCCAAAAGAGCCTATATTTGTCTGCAACACTTTTCCCTCTGCTCCCCAAAATAACGCATTTCACTTCCTTGGACTAATCTCAGCTCATGTTAGAGAAATCTTATCCTATTTGAAGAGTAGTGTTCAACTTCCTTATGGTGAGCAACATTCAACTTTCTCACTAGATGCAGGTGACAGTTTAATCAAGTTGTTTATCACACAGAACTGTTTCAGAACTGCAGCTTAACAGATGCTGTGATGGAGGCATACAATCCTTGCTTTACATCTTGCACAGCCATCGTATAAGATCAAAACTCTTCTTTATGCTGCAGTCAATCTGATTTGAAATGAGACTTAAGGCACTGGCAGCCTTGCCATCTTCCTTTCTATTTCATCAGCCACAGGTCATCTGGATAACACAGTGATATATGAGAATGAATCCAGCGATGCAGCATTTAAAAAGCCTTTCCTGACTGGCAAATAAAAGTAGATCATTTTAACGTCATACCAGACTGAGTGGTTTGTTGGCATGACAGTCTCAATATTTTTCCTTGGAGCTCTTCTAAGATCTAATGAGTCCCTTTAGCTGCTGGGAATGGACCATCAAAACCTTCTGGCTTATAGGAGACATATGCCACAGCCTTAAAGAACAGTTCAGTTTGGTGCACGTGAAGGGTGTGGTTTTACTCATGCTTATCTGCATTCAACTTCCAAAATAATGTCCAGACTGTAGCTACCAATGAGTATAGGCAGAAACCACCTGAACAGAGAGGGGTTTTCATGGTGGTCACAAATGCTGCTATAACATTCTGTACATAGTGATGATAACTATGATACTTTCTATATATTATTCTCCTTTTAAGACCTCATATGCATTTTGTCTTCTGTACTAGGGATGAATACTAACATTCCAAACTTCTGAGTAGCTTGACAGAATAGCAATCTAAAACCATATCAAACCAAACACAGATAACGAAAGCAGATGACAAAGCAACAAAACAAAATCAAAAACAGCAATCTGTTGTATAATTTTTCCCTTCAAAAGTTTATTTGAAGTTCCAGATATGGAGCTTCTACAGAAAGCAGAAATATAGGTCTGAGAATTGTGTTTTCATACCTTGCCATAGAGTACTTACGAGAGTAAGGAGAAAAACCTCACGTCACAGTCAGAGGCAGCACTAGACATAAACAGACTAAGCAATTGCTTAAGGCACTTCAAGAAAGCCCCCTATTCAGTTTTTATTATGTGGTGTGTGTATAGGGTGGCGGGGGGGCTTAAAATATTCCTGCTTAGGGCTCCCAGTGGGTTAGCACCGCTCAAGGTGAGAATGCAGGAGACTAGATAAGCAAAAAAGATCTAAACCTGTGATATCATTTGACTTTATGATGTAAATAAAGAGAAGTGGTGGAATCTCCTTCCTTAGAGATTTTTAAGGCTCGGCTTGACAAAGCCTTGGCAGGGATGATTTAGTTGGTGTTGGTCCTGCTTTGAGCAGGGGATTGGACTAGATGACCTCCTGAGGTCCCTTCCAACCCGAATATTCTGTGATTCTATGCTTCTATTGAAAAGTGAACATAAACAGTGAGTTGTATTTAAAGGGAGAGAAACAAAGTCAAAGGAGCACAGGGTGAACTTGAAACTTGTGTATTACTATAAATAACCAAACTGTTTATAAGCTAATGATATGGGGACATTTGATGGTTCATATAAGTATCTAAAAGAAGTAAGCTAATTTTAAGATTATGGTCAGTTCTTGTTTCACCCAAACTCATTGTTGTTTTTAAACCCACTAATAGAATTCTTCTGAGTGCAGTTATTAAACCTGCATTTTCTTCCAGTGTGCATAGTTACAGATGACTTCTAGTTTGTTGCAGCTGGTCTTTAGCACAAATACAATTTGTTTTTGCTGAGAAAAATGTTTGTCACCTTCTTGTGGCAGGAGGTCAGTAAAGTTACTTGTTCCATGAAGGAGCTGGTCCCTGATAAAACGGAATTGGAAATGAATTTAATGGAAGGTATCCCATAAGGAAGCTGGGGAAGGAGGTGGGTGGGAGATATGAATGTCTGGAACAGTGAGGGAGACAATCCCACTTCTTCCAAGCCCCTTTAACTCTCATATGAGGGGAGGGCAGCAGAACCAGGTTGGAAGAAAGGGAGCCTCCCAGCAAGTCTAAGCCAGCCCTGATGACCTCATTCCAAGGGGTTCATGACCTACTTTGGGGTTCCGACCCACAGTTTGAGAACTGCTGTTCTTAGAGATCTGTAAAGGTTTTACGAATGTCAATTATAGTAATTAAAACTAAAGATAATTTGTGATGTATATCATCAGTATTCATTAAAGTTAGATAAACCCAGACACTAGAAATGTAAGTCACTTGGCCATGAGTCAATATTGAGTCAGCTAAAGATAGAGCCCAGAAATCCTACCAGAAATCCTGACTCAAATTCCTGTCATCCAACCATGAGATGCTGCTTAAAGCAAGAATCCATTCTCGAAGATGGTAATGAGACTGGGAAGCAACATACCGCCATCTATTGTTGATGTAACAGTGTAGCATGGAGTCTTCCACTACCCAGACGGCAAATATTTTTTATGAAATTATCTTGTTTTCTGTATTCATAATAGAAGGCACTAAGAATGTTTATTTTGGGGAGTTATGGCTAGGAAACGTAATCAGTTGGTGATTTATGCCATAGTAATATGTGTGCTCCAAAATCTCCCATGCCATTGCATATTCAGCTTAAGCAAGGTGAGAAACTAGCTAGAAAAGAGGGATTTCCCTGAAGCAGAAAATGGAAGATAAAAATAAGCTAAGGATTTTACAAAAGCAAGTAGAAAAGAAATGAAAGAAACCAAGAGCAAAGAAGATTCAGGACCAAATGATCTGTTTCTCATATTTCTAAAGCACAGGCTAGCAATTTTAACTCCTCATTGAAAGCAGGCGTACCTGAAGAAGGTTGGTACCTAAAATATCAGTGCAGTTGTTTACTTATTTAAGTGAGCGCTGAATAAATAGTTTAATGTATGAATTCTAACCTGATCTACACAAAGGGTGAATTATGTTTTTGGCACAGAAATATACATTATTATATGGACTTGGTTTGCTTTAAATTGCTGGACAGTTTGCAAATCCCTGTAAATATGGAATTTGCCAGGGATGCACATTGTTAATTGTCTTTTGTGTAGGATACTGAATTTGCTGTCATTTGTTTCTCTGTAAAACAAGGGTCATGAAGGCAGCTTGCTGAAAGCAGCACAGGGCAAAACTTTGTGAGGACCCATAGTCATTTCACCTGTGCATTTCAAAATCTGGTAATCAAATAAATATCTCTATTGGCCAACACAGTTAAATGTTTAAAAGTCTGAAATGTCTAAATATTCTGGAAAAGCTTAAGATGCATTTGTATGATACAATCAGAAGGACAAAAAATACATATGCATGCTGTTCTTGCTATCAAGCAATTTCTGTCTTCGCTTGTACTCAGAAATGTTCTTACTAATCTCTTTGGGTGTCTCTAACTCTGAGCTCCTCCATTAAGGAACAATCACACAGTGGACCCCAAATCCTAAAAGTGCACAATAAAATCACCATTTTTCACATATGAAATATACCTGATCTTAACAGGTTATGTAAATCCATGTAAAATATGTTTAGGTAAAATATACCCCTATGACAGGAATAAAACTTTGCAAATGTCCTGGTCACTCTCTAGTGCTTGGGGTAAAACAGATGCTTGTTGTATGTGTCAAGCATGCTAGTTCCATAGCTGCTCAAGGATGCAGTTGATACACTCACAAAAGAACTCTTGATGTGCAATAGCTCTTGAATAGGGAGGCATACTAATATAATGGGTAGTCGTCTGTGATAGAGCTGGCTGCTAGATTTGAAGTTGAAAGGATTACTAATAACTGAAATGTAGATTCTGAAGGGTGGGAGGAAGAAGAGTTGCCAAAAGCATACAGGATTGGGTCACCGGTGGTAATTTGGTTTCTTCCACAGGAACATAATAAGTATATAAAAGATTGTAAAAATGGTATCCATTAAAGAAATAATCTAACGAATGCCGCTGTTTGAAAAGGTGATTATTGAGTTTGACACCAGCACTTACAGATACTTTTCCACCTGAATAGTACATGTTTCCAAGGAAACATAAAAATCTGCATCATTTCATCTCTCGGTCTCAGATATAAAATATCTGAGTAGGAGCTGTGGACCCAACTCTGCAAATGCTTATGCACACAGGTAGCTGTTACTGCACAAGGAGTCGTTGTGAAGTCAATGGAAGGCCTTAGCTGAGAAAAAGCTACTCACATGCAATGGTATTTACAGGATTGGGCCCTGTGTAACAGCACTTGGTACAATTAAGTCTATTTCCTTTATTAGCCAGGAAAGGAAAACAAGGAGAGAATGAACTTTGTGTTATGTTCACAAAATAAATAAATAAATAGACCTTTACAAAAATAAGGTTTTGGTTTTTGTTCTCCCCTTTATTTTGTGTTTATTACAGTCAACAATTTTAATAAAAGAGTGTAGTGTCAGTAGAGCACCAAATAATAGCTGGTGATAATACCCATCTGCAATTTCATACCCTCAGTTAACGCCCCCTCCCCACTTATGGGGGAAAACAAGAAATAAAAGATCAAATTCTCTGCTGAGGTAACTGTTGAAGTCAGTGGGTTACAGCAGCAGAGAATTTGGACCTAAAATCCTAAAAGCGCACAATAAAAATCATTATTTTTCATGCAGGAAATACACCTGATCTGAATAGGTTATGTAACTCCATATAAAATATGTCTAGATAAAATGTCTCTCTGAAAGGGATAAAACTTTGCAAATGTCCTTATTGGAGTTATTTTTGTTACCTATATCAAGTTATAAAACTATGAATTTTAAAACTAAAACTCATCACCAACATATTAGTTACGTAATTTGAGTTAAATGCCCATTTCATAACTGAGAAGACTGGAGTTTAACATTAAAGAATCAAGTTTTCAAAGGAAGAATGTTGCTACAAAACTCATAACACAGCTGCGAGTATAGTTTGGATAAGGGCTGATTGATCCACCACTCTTTTTGCCAGCATCTGGAGAGAAGTAAATCTCAGTGAAAACTTTCAGAGAGTAAAGGCAGATAACCTGACCAGACAACGTGGTTTAAAAATAAGTGAACTCCTGCTAGTTCAAACTGAAAATTCAATTGTGAATGCAGAAAGACTCAAGTAAGTCAATTGCAATTAGATCTCACACCAAAAGAGCAAACACAATAAAAAATAATTCTGATTCCAAACTGGACAAAGTGCCATCTAAACAATATAGAAATTAAACATATGGATTTTTTTGGCTGTATGAACATTCTAAACATTCTCCGAACCTTCTTCCTTGTGGCTCTTGCCCAAGTCTGCGTGCATCCTGTTCAGATTTATGGCCTTTGCTTCAGCAGGAATATTGAATGACAATGTGTCCTTGACCACCAAACTGAACTCAAAATATTGCTGGATACACCAGGGTATATTCTAATCCTTAGCATTTTGTTTGGCAAAATGAAGTCTAAGTCTCATACCATAGGTCAGCCTGTAGCCCTTGCTGTTCTTAGCACTGTTAAACCTGACCTTAAGCTACCTTCTGGCTATATCACATGTGTTCAGTGTGGCAAAAGCTCAGGTTCTCTAGATTTCTTACCTCCTCCATGTGGTAGGTGTCCACGTGTCTAGTGCATTTTCAGATGCTTGGCGATTCCTAGCACTACAAATTGCATTTCAACCTGCCTGAAGTTCAGAGATTATTTTAGAAATGAAGAACATTAGTTCAAATTATAATCATTAAAATGATATAACATCAATATTTTGAATATGCACATTTATTTTGTCATAAATATACAGCTCCTAGTACAGTGAGGTCCTATGAGCTATCATATAAATAATAACAATAAAAAAATTATTCATGTGTAAGTGAAATGTTTGTAAGTGAATGTTTTTATTGTTATTTTTTAATCAGACTATATAATGGCCCAAAATGTGGTGTCCCCATGATGACCATTATTAGCAGTGCTTTAGTGTAATTGTAGATTTTTTTTTTAATCTTTTTTTTTTTATCCCTCACTATGGAAGATAAGACACCCCCATCTCCTTTTTTCATCCTGGGCCTCCTCATATGATGTAACTGTTTCTTGCTCTTCATTCAGAGCCCTGCTCTTAGAGAATGAGAAGAGAACTACTTTGTGCCTTCAAGAGGAAACAGAAACCTTTTAGAGTGTTTTTTTTTTGCTTTGAGTATAATACAAAATGACATTAAACTGCTAACAATTAGTAGAACAGATTGATTTAACTTATATTAAAATGAAAAACAATTAAAAAAACCCCAAAAGCAAAATTTTGTTAAGATTTCTGCTGTAATGACTAATACTTGTTTTTCTTGATGTTAAAATATTCATCTTTCTTGTGGGTTAAATAATTCCTATATTTAAATAGCATGCACATAATTTTCTTAAGCACATTGCTTAAAATGTACGGGGTAACTATACTTAAATAAAAATCTAAACAGCTACCCCTTGATGTGGTAATTAGTAATCGTGTGAGATATTACCCTATTTTAAAAATATTTTATGTGTGCAAGTTCAGTCATAGTGTATTTGGAAAATTAAGTGCCCATTGTTTATAGTTTGATGGCTTGCTGATGTTCATATTTTGTTCCCAGTTGAAATGCATTCCAGTGGTGAAAACAAAATCTCTACAGTTTAATTGTACCCCAGGGTGGAGTTGGGAATGTGTCAAAAAGTGAAAGAACACCAGCTTTAATAAGCATACAATGCAATTTAACAGTTCATAAAACAGTAAAATTTAATCTCAGACTGAGAGATTTATTAAATCTCACTCAGCAAAATGGGGTGTGGGATGTGTGAGCAAGTGAGAATTAAGTGAAATGATTTCAGGGGCAATAGACTTTATTACCCAAGGAAGGGGGGAACTGGTTTATCAAGCCATTTCTTAATTTTATTCACTGGTTATAATTGCCTTAAAGAGGAGAGCTTTCTGGGAGCAGAGGAAATATATTGGTTCTGTAGAATGCGTGCATATTACTAATTCTGTCAGGCCTCATCTAACTGAAATCTCTGTAGGTAATCTTGTGTTGCGGTTCTACTACTAATTGCTAAAGATTTTTAAATGCAATGCAACTTAAACATCTTTAGGGAGAAATGACTATCATGAATTAGGTTTATAAAATGTCCATTGAGAAATCAAAGCAAATGGTATGATCTCCTCTCCTAAAAAGATTATGGTTAGTGGATTTTTTTTCTTGATGGGGCTTTTTTTTTGTCATATTCCACAAACTCATGTAGCTGACTTGCTGTATGTTACTGGTTTTATTTTGTCACCTTTGACAAGAATGGCTTTTCTGTGCACTGTGCAATTGCTAATGATGGGTAAATCTCAAAAGTTTTGAAGGATGGTGTGGTTGAGATAAGTATCCAGATATTCATCCCAAAACAAGATGAGTAGAAATATCTGGAAATATAATCTTCCAAAAAATGTAAGATTCAGGCCATTACAGTAGTAATAGGAAGGTTCAAGTCAACTCTTTAAAATAAGTAAATAAATTAGAACTGGTTTGTAAATTCCTAATCATTCTTTACTCTGCCAGCCTTGTTAATCCCATGTATGAAATAGCATGGCAGATTGTGTGATGATGGCAGTGTTTCACACAATGCCAAATGAGAAAATTCCCACTAAGTGGGATTAGGAGAGTCCAGTGTTTAACTCCTACCATTGGTATAATAATAGAACAAATTACTTTTTTAATATGAACCTAAATGGAGCTGGAAAATTCCATCCCACAGTTCCAGAATCCTCCTATACCAAAGAAGTGAAGTTTGACTTGTTAATATAGCCACTTACAGAACCCTCCCAATATAGAATATATAGAGTTAATGTATGTGGGTTCAAGGAACAATCTTGCATATTTGAAAAACTTTGGAGTTTAGCTCCATATGCAGAAAAACTGAGCCTGCTCTACATGCCAAAGCCAATACAAACCAGATATGCAAATATATGCATATTGGTGTAGAAGGGTTTAGGGAGAGTGTAAAAAAGCTGTAAAGCTTGTTTGCAGGGAACTCTAAGAATTAGCATCCCTTCTCTTCTTAGTTTGCAGAGGTGGCTAGAGAGAACTGCAGATCATTTTAGAACTTTCTATGGCATCATTCCATGAGTCTTGTAAATGTTCTTTAGCAAAGAGAAGGAAGCAAATGTTCTGATATTTCAAGTTATTGGCCACAAAGCTGGAATTTCTAAGAGAAACTCTATGGCTTGTGCGATGCTGGAGGCCAGAGCAGATAATCATAGTGGGCCCTTCAGGAATTATGAACTATGAAATGAGAAAAAGTTTATTTTTCCACCTTCTCTCATTTCTTTTCCTATTTGCTTAAATGTGGTTTTTGGTCTAACTATCTGAAAGAGAAAAACCTTTTGCTGCATTTTATCTGTTTTATTTCTGAAGCATTGTATCATTTTACAGTAATAAAAATAAGGCTGAAAGAAAGTTTGAGCTATCTTTATACAGCATAAAAGAACAATAAATAGCAAAAGCAAACATGCCTTGTTCTCATTTAGCAGTTGAGCTTTAAGTATTCCCGTAAAATATTGACAAAAATGTACACTCCTCTCTCCAATAATCCCATGTAGGCCAAAAATGTTTCATGTGACTGGGTACTTTTGCAATATAAATAAGATGTTTATTTTCAACCAATTTATGAGCTTCTATTACCCAGCCTCATATTTTGGTCTCTGATTAAATTTAAAATCTGATATTTTAATATCTGATTAATCAGAAATCCTGAATTAGTTGCATATGTATAATAAAGACCAGTTGCCTTGGGTTTAAGACAATGAGTGTGCTAGAATAGTGTGACTTGTACATGAGACTACTGAGAGCAAAGGATTTTGTAGAATATTTCTATAATGGAGGTATGAACTTTATAACAAAAGTGATAGAGTAAATTATTGTCATAAATGTTTTGTGTACATTATTTAAATATAGTCAATATTCACTTTATATTAGTCTTGCAATTATATGTTACAACATAGAAAAACAAAGTCTAGATTCTGCTCTTATTTACATTAGTGTCAACTTGCATATTTTGTATAGTTTTGGAGTAACTGAGAGCATAAACAGGCCTATTAACTGTAAACTATAATAGCCACGAATGAAAAAAAGAAATAAATTCAAGGAGCTTTATAACTCTTATAATGCCTTTGATAAGAAGACATTTCTGAATAGAGAAAATATTTTAGTTTACAATTTTCAGAATAACATATTGTGCAGTAAATTAATACAGTATGTAGAGTCTTTCCAGGTTCTCAGTTGAGGCTAGGTCCTCTGATCCAACCACACTGTGCTCAACACAGGATCTGAGACAAAGAAGGAGAAGGGAGTCTTTGAAACATCTTTTTATTCCTCTGATTCTGAATCCACTGGAGGCACTTCACTTTCCAGGTGTGAGAAAAAACATAGCAGATTCTCTCAGTGGACAATGGACCACCATTAGTAATTTATGAAGAAGGGGATTCTTCAAGGTATTTTCCAGCAGCTGGGGATACCAGGTAATAGACCTTTTCCCCAGCAATATGCAGGATACTCTGCAGGGCAGGCCTTTTGTCTTCCATGGTTAAGTCATCTGTTGTATGCATTCCTGCCAGTTCCTCTAATTCTGACGGTAATTGGGAAACTGAAACATACAAGGCAACTTTAATTCTCATTGCATCTGCACCTACACAGTACTGGTACATAGACCTGCATCAGGCAGGGCCGCCCAGAGGATTCAGGGGGCCTGGGGTCTTTGGCAGCGGGCGGCCCCCGCCGCCAAAGACCCAGCACTTCGGCAGTGGGTCCTGGGGCAGAAGGACCCCCCTGCCGCCGAATTGTTGCCAAAGACCCCCCCCGCCCCGGGACCCACCGCCGAAGTGCCGGAAGGACCCCCTACCGCGGGTCTTCGGGGCACTTTGGCAGCGGGTCCTGGAGCAGAAGGACTCCCCGCCGCCGAAGACCCGGAGCGGTAGAAGCTCCAAGGGCCCAGGCCCCGCGAGAGTTTTCCAGAGCCCCCAGAGTGAGTGAAGGATCCCGCTCCAGGGGCCCTGAAAAACTCTCATGGGGGCCCCTGAAGGGCCTGGGGCAAATTGCCCCTCTTGCTCCCCCCCCCCAGAGTGGCCCTGGTATCAGCTCTCAAATTGACCACCTCACCAGTCTACTTCTGGTTGTGGATCTCTTGTCTTAGAACCAGGCATAGGTGCCCACCAGGTCTGGAGCACCCGCGGAAAAAAAGGCAATCGTCTCCTACCCTCCCTGCAGTGCCTCCCATCCACTGGTGGCCCTGCTGATCAACTCCTCCCTCCCAGTGCCTTCTGCCCACTGCAATCGGCTGTTTCGCGGCATGCAGGAGGCTCTGGGAGGAATGGGGAGGAGCGGGGATGGGGCATGCTCAGGGGAGAGTGGAACTGGGCAGGAAGAGGTTGGCGGGAGTTTGCAGGAAGGAGTTGGGTCGGGTGGGATCTGGGACAAATGCGGGTGGTTGAGCACCCCTCGGTCCAAGAGGAATCCGGCGCCTATGGAACCAGGGCAACCCATGGCACCCCAACCTGCAATCTCTTCACCTTACTACCTGGGTGATCTCTGGATAAGTAATGCAGAAAAAGTCTGCACTTCTGAGGTTCAGACAAAGACATTTGGTCCAGTAGAGATACGCATGTCATAAAATAGAAGAGAATTTTGCTGTGGACTGAATCTCATCAGCTACCAGTGAGTCTCACAGAGATAATGACTTGTACTGGATTACCTGCTACATCTGAAATCTGGCCTCTCCATCAGTGCTGTGAGATTCCATTTAACAACCATCTTTGCATTACATCTCCAATAGAAGAATTTTACCATGGGATGTAAAAAGGTCATATTTACCCTCCTGTGTCTGATCCAGTACCTCCATAGGACCTGATCAGTGATGACATATATGTTGAATGAGTATCCCTGTGTGACACAATCTATTTTATAACACTGTTGTGGATTGTATTGGGTATACAAAACACCATCATGGAGACTGGTTTGACAATACTGATTTTGAAATATTGAATCTCCTGGATGTCATGGGAGAAGGGCATGCCACACTCTTAGCTGACCCACTCTCTAAGTCAAAAGAGGTCAAATACTAGGCAGCTTGTGGCGCGCTCCAATTCAGATTCCAGAAAATGCAAAATATGTGGTTTGATCATGAAGCAGATGAACTACAGGCCTTTGCTGATAAAACCTAACTCCAAAAGTTTCTATGATATGGTCAAAGCTGTGTGTGACCCTACCCAGTCTGCCTTGACAGCAATAACAAGTGCTGTCTCATTGCAGATCATGGCATGAAGATTTAATTATTTTTCTTCTGTTTCTGATGAGTACTGGATAATGTCTGAAAAATTCCCACATCTAATGCACTTGCTGATCCACCAACACAAGATGAGGTGTTGAAGGCTCTTCAGATAATGAAAAATAACAAATCTGTTGGTCCCAATTCCATTCCAGTTGAAGTTTTCAAACAGAGAGGGAATTTTCTCATTGAAAGGCTGTTTAAGTGTTTCTTACATATCCAGCTTCAAGAAATTATACCGCAACAACTGAAAGATGTCAACATCATCACTATCTATAAGCATAAAGGCTCAAAGAGTGATTGTGGTAATTACCATCGTATCTCTTTGCTCTCCATGGCTGGCAAGATTCTTGCAAAGATCCTCCTGAACTGACTCCTGACCTATTCTTTGATAACGTTCTGTCTGAGTCACAGTGCGACTTTTGTAATCAGAAAAGCACTGTTGACATGGTTTTCATCATTTGACAATTACAGAAAAAATGTTGTGAATGGCACCAATCTTTGTGCATCATGTTTCTCAAACTAACCAAGGTAACCAAGGCACCAACAGTCAACTGCATTGCCCTCTGGAATTATTTTGCTATTTATTTATTACCATGAAGGGATGGCTAGAAGAGTTAATGTCGAGGATGATCTGGCAGACCCATTTCCAATTGCAGAAGGGGTGAAGCAAGGATGTGTCCTTGTTCCTAGCCTTTTTGGTCTATTCTTTGCTGTAGTGCTAGAGGAAGCCCTCGGTGGCTCTTCAGAAAGCATCTTTATATGCTTCCGCACTGGTCAGCTCCTTCGTATTTCCCATCTATGTCCAAATATCCAGCTGATAGAAGCATTGATCCAGGAAAGGCTCTGTACTGATGATTGTGCCTTGATGGCACACTCTGAAGCAGCATAACAGAATATTACAAAACGCTTTGCTGCAGCAGCTCATAAATTTGACCTCACCCTCAGCTGAATGAAACTGAGGTTATATATCAGCCACCTCAACAATCTTACCACGATCTGTCAATAAGCTTTAAAATACCATGCTCCAAGTCTTCAAACAGTTTGTTTATCTTGAGTGCATGCTGAACAACGAAGCAACAATTGACCACTAAGTGGAGGCAAAAATTAAGAAACCCAGGGCTGCGTACGGCCACCTCCATCATCAATTTGGAAGCAACATGTATCTCTGTACAGACAAAAATCAGTCTATAATTCTGTTTTCCTCATGACATTATGAGTAAAATGGATTTGTTATC
Source organism: Gopherus evgoodei (assembly GCF_007399415.2). Lineage (NCBI taxonomy): Eukaryota > Metazoa > Chordata > Testudines > Testudinidae > Gopherus > Gopherus evgoodei. Next base: position 87,529,687 of record NC_044324.1, read on the forward strand.
AGTTGTACAGTAGCAAGCTTGACAGTTTCTATTTAATAATATACATATGAAGATATAGTTATCTCATAAAACTGGAAGGGACCCCAAATGGTCATTAAGTCTAGCCCCCTGTCTTCACTAGCAGAACAAAGTACTGATTTTGCCCTGGATCCCTAAGTGGTCTCCTTCAGGACTGAACTCACAACCCTGGGTTTAGCAGGCCAGTGCTCAAACCTGGGCATCAAATGGCAGGACTGAGTTTCCAACAAAGAAGTCCTGGTAAAAGTTGATCCAGAAGGCACTGAGGCTCATTTGATCAGCGCACAATTGAGATGGACTGACCATGTATGTCTAAGACCTATTTATCAAAACGAGTCTTCTGAATTATGCTCTGGCTATCATAAGCATTTCATGGTACTGACGGCAAAACATATTTGACTCCAGTGCATTGGGTGCACATACACCTACAGTGGAATGTTGATGTGTGCACAACACATCTTGAACGGTTACTGTAAACTAAGTAACCATTTTCTCCTCACTGTCCAGGGATTCCCATTATGATAACTGGTTAAGCTGGAGTTATGGCTGTTTTGCCTCATAGCGCAGTCATAATAGACCTTGAAATGTAATCTTCTGAGCAGGCAGTCCTTGCTGCTATATCCAAGCAAGTGCAGACATTGATAAATAAATCTTAGGTTGGTTTTATATACACCTCTGTTCTTTTTTAACAGTTCCATGTAGATCATATCCTATAATTTTTAATGACCGCTTTATGTAGTTTTCTGATCAAACAGGACAGCTTTCAAGGAAAGCAGCAGGCAGCTAATAATGAGGGCCCTTCTATTGTAGGTGCTCCACTCACATGGCTGTTCAGTGTTGTCAGATTATCCTTACATCTTTGTGTTCACGTACTCTTTTTCTGATTTATTTAGAAGAAAGGAAGCAGTTGCTTCTATCACAAAGCCAGTTCTAAAAGGAAAAGAAGAACTTTAATTTTACTTTATAGGGGCTGATTCTTCTCCCTTTGCATATATATTGGGCTCATTTCTGGAGTTAAGAGTTACACATTTATTTCAGTGGACTAACAAGAACTCAATAAATTGAAGTAACCCAGGAGAATAGGAAATTGCACACAATACACAGAAAGGAGTTGGAAGGGGATGTTATTTACTTTGGCTATGTGGTTTGCCATTTATTCCAATTTTTTTAAATTAATACATTGGAATTTATATTAAATTATCAGCATGTGAGGCAAGGCCTGGGAGAAGGGATAAATGATTAGCACTGGAAAGTTCTTTTACTGTCAGACTGAGCAGGTTGGTGGGATTTCAATAGGGGAGTTGCAGTGTATAAATATAAATGTCACGGTGGTGCCCTGAATAATGCAACACACTGAAAATAATATCTTCACAAAGGACGAAATTATATGATCTATGTGGCTATGGTGTGGAGTAAGGTGCCTCCTCTTAGAGCACCGAATGGGAGTGACTCCAGGTCATTCTCTTCTTTAAGTTTCGTCTCATGGAGATTCAGTCCTGCCTGGAATATCATGTGAGCTGGAGGCTTCTGCCTCAGGCTGCTCTCCCAGCCAGCATTACCGCGCAGCCGCACCTACCCCAGCCTGCCCCTTGCTTCCATGGCTCATGAAGCCTGGACAGCAGTAAGGAGCAGTTCAACTTGTGGAATGACAAATCCAGACTGAAGGATTGCATTCTATGGGCCACGTTAAGATTATTTCAGAGTCGTAGGCTAGTTCTACACTGGAGGGGGGTTCGACCTAACATACGCAACTTCAGCTACGCGAATAGCATAGCTGAAGTCGGCATATCTTAGGTCGATTTACCTGGCCGTGAGGATGGCGGCGAGTCGACTGCTGCCACTCTCCCGTCGACTCCCCTTCCGCCTTTCACTGCATTGGAGTTCCAGAGTCGACGGCAGAGCGATCGGGGATCAATTTTATTGTGTCTACACTAGACGTGATAAATTGATCCTCGATAGATTGATCACTACCCACCGATCCGGCAGCTAGTGTAGACGTACCCCCCGGATAGCATTAGTCCCTGTAAAAGCCTTCATGAAAATTTTCCCCTGCCTGTAACAAAAATGTTAATTTATCAGAGCAGCTGAAAGGATAAGGAACCCGGGACTATAACTTAGAGAGATCTTCCATATTATTTAACTCATAATTGATATAATTCAAAGTAAAATTTCACAGTGCAGTCTGCTCTAAGACTAAAAATGCAGGAGAGGAGTCAGAAAAAGGAACAGTGACCTGTTTCCAACCAGGGACATTTCATGTGTTAGGCAAACATGATAACCACTACACTACACGGCTTTTGTGTGTTAGGTGAGTGTGATAACCACTACACTACTGGGCTTCTCTTTTTTTACCACAGACTTTGCCAAATGCACAGGAATGTTTTCTCTAGCTACAGAAGCTACCTAATGCAGCATCTATATCTATGGCCTTACTGCTCACAAAGCGGTCATGCCCCATCCCAAGGCTGACACAGTGACCTGGCTTGGGCAGGATCACTAGCAAGGGATGATACTTTTGCTGTTAAGCAAACACAGCAATTCTTTCCTGGCCTCTGCCACCGAATGCCTCCATGCGTTACGTTGTGCCCTATCAGTGTGGGAGGACTGCTTGAGCTTGGAAAACATGTCATTGCGAGTGCATTTTTTTCCCTCCTTCTAATCTGCAATAACCTCAGGGATGGAGATGATAGGGGGAATGTAGAAACATTCGGGGGGGGACTGCATGGTCACATGTGCTGCTGAGTTCGCCATGCTGGCCAAACAGGAAATGAAATTCAAAAGTTCCCTGGGCTTTTCCTGTCTACCTGGCTAGTGCATCTGAGTTCAAAGTGCTGTCCAGAGCAGTCACAATGGAGCACTCTGGGATTAGCTCCTAGAGGCCAGTACCATTGAATTGCGTCCATGCTACCTCAAATTCAACCCGGTGATGTCGATTTCAGTGCTAATCCCTTCATTGGGGGAGGAGTACAGAAATTGATTTTAAGAGCCCTTTAAGTTGACAAAAACGGCTTCGTCGTGTGGATGGGTGCAGGGTTAAATCGACTTAACACTGCTGAATTTGACCTAAACTCATAGTGTAGTCCAGGGCTAAGATAAGTGAAATTATTTAAGACTTTGAACATGTTATATGAACTAATTTTAAGATGTTGGAACATTTTAAAGAACTATAGTAAAATTACTTGGTGGACAATTTTCCTCCACTTTCTGTTCTAAATTTTCTGGCTACTTTTGTTATGGTTACCTTGGAAACAAATGGAGGCATAGACTCTGTTTGTGCCCTGAGGATGCAGATAATAATTGAATACTTGCAGTGGATTTAACCAGAGAATGGAGAACTTCTAAAGTAAAATCAAGCATAGTTTTTCATAGTTAAAAATAGAATTTTTGTTGGGGCTGGAAATTGCTCATCCTTTATGCTCCACTGTATGAAAAAAAAAAATCCTGTGAAAATTTGAAAGGACAGTTTAAAAAAAACAACCCTCAAAATAAAAAGCAACAACTGTTGGATTTGGAGGGATGGCATTCTAATGGCTTAAGATCAGGCATGAGAACTCGGAGGTCTTGAATTCCATTCCTATCTCTGCAATTACTGCCCTTAAAGGTGGTCTGCAAAGGATGGTTTTTTTAAAAAGGGCTTGTGCCCTCTTTTGCATCTTTAAAGCCTTAAAGTCTTTCTTTTTTTAAATGTGTTTTTTTTTCTGCTTGTTTTTCCCCTTTAGATATATCCGGAATATCATGTCTGATCTTGTTTTGCTGGAGGATTTGTTGGACGATCTTAGAGAATATAAATGGATAGCTCTCACACTGTAGGCTTAACAATATGTAACAAGACTTCTTTTCTCCATAATATGAATAAGTCATTGACATTAAATAGGGATTTAACAAAAACAAAAATGTCAAAGAAATTTAAGCACTTTGACTAAAAATCCTTTATCCTCTCACTAGCTATGCTTTCACTCTTGGCTGTTGTGTAACATCATCACTTTGTGAAGACTGGAAAACTGATGAGCTAGTAGAGTCTTTCAGGTTGGACTGGATCTGAATTTCTAATATAAAATATAAAAAACAGATGGAAACCAACACATGTTGGAAACCAACAAAAACTCGTCAGCTCTTCCCTATACATCACGAAGGCACAAGCTTTAAATATAGCATTTCACAAACATTAAGGTCTTGTTGTAAGCTGGGTGAAAACTTATGAGTTGAGTTAAAACAGCATTTAGGTGAACACATCTTTTACCTAAGATAGTTGTAGGAAACACGGATGGGGTCCACACCTAAAACAAGGCCTAATAGAGAAACTAGCACCATGTGTTCGGGGAGGTTCTACTGGGTGTTATGACCAGGTATGTGAGTGAACACAGTAACTGGGAGAGACCAGAGAAAGACAACTGGAAGCATGGTGTCTGATCCTGGAAGAAACCTGGGGGAGAGTTAACTGAGTCAGGGATATAGGCTATGAAGAACTGTGAAAGGTGCTGTGAGCAAAAAAACCCATTTCCTGCTATCTGATTCCTTCTGCATTCAGAAACACTGGACTTTGTATATTCTTTGCAAATAGGTATTCTTGTGCTGCAGTTTTGTTTATCACCAATTCCTACTCGCAACTAAACTTCCCCAGGACCCCAAATTTTGACTATCCTCTTGTGTCAGAAGAGGACAATAGTACGACGGTGGTAATTGTCACTGTCCTTCCATCTGTAGGGGGATGGACTATATACCTAAGAACTCTTTGAAAGCTCTAATTTCTATGGCTCCACATCTGTCATTCCAGTTATGCAGTGAAAAGTCTGCTGACTTCATTGAAAAATTTGCCTATATAAAGAAGGACTGCCCCCTGTGTATTGCAAATTTAGAAATATACCAATGATCTGAGCTATAGAAAACAAACCAGTTTCCTGTTATTTCAGCTCTTCTCACAATTGATAAAATTACCAGTAAATACCAGTCAAATTCAAACAGGGCTAACATTGTTAAGCTTGTCTAGCCCATTGGTACCAGTCAATTTAAAGAGCTTCCTTGATTCCAAGTATTCCACAAAATATCTTTAAAACCGGAGGTCATTTATTTCTCTAAGCTTTTATTAGTGAAAAATTTAATTAAGAAAAAATAATTATATTAATTAAATGAAACTTAATTGAAAATCTGTAGGTTTACCTGCTTTCCATCCGTTTCTTAATCAACTGGTTTTGAGCAGTGAAGAATTCCTCCACATCATGCTTGAATATCATCTAAATTACATAGAATTTGTAGATTAGGGCTTAAAGAAGGCTGGGATTTGAATAATAAAAACTGAAATAGGATTTTCTGTCTGAAGAGCAGTACTACTTCTTTAGAACTATTTAATGAAGAAATAGAATTAGTCAGGAAAACCCCTATCCTGAATTAATGTCATGCCTAAGTGTATAATACACACACAGTAGATGTCTTCTTAAATTGTAAAGTATATTTTTGCATTTTAAAACTAGATAAGAACTAGAATATATTGAGGTGTAAGCAAAAGTAATGCAGTTCATTGGGTACATCGACCTCTCTTGTACTTGGAAAAAAGTGACATGTAGAGGTTCAGTATATGTAGCCATTTATGTCTCACTCAAAATGATTAGGGGTCTGGGGCACATGACTTATGAGGAGATGCTGAGGGAACTGGGCTTAGTCTGCAGAAGAGAAGAATGAGGGGGGATTTGATAACAGCCTTCAAATACTTGAAGGGGGTTCCAAAGAGAATGGAGCTCGGCTGTTCTCAGTGGTGGCAGATGACAGAACAAGGAGCAATGGTGTCAAGTTGCAGTGTGGGAGGTCTAGGTTGAATATTAGGAAGCACTATTTCACTAGGAGGGTGGTGAAGCACTGGAATGGGTTACCTAGGGAGGTGTTGGAATCTCCATCTTTAGAGATTTTTGAGGTCTGGTTTTTAAGGATGTAGTAGATGTTGGTCCTGCTTTGAGCAGAAGGTTGAACTAGATGACCTACTGAGGTCTCTTCCAACTTCATCTTTTATGATTCCAAAACTGGTGATCATCCTAACCCCTAGCATCACAGGAGACCCAGCACATCTATGTAAAGGTGGAATAAGTGAGGGTGAAACATGAAGCCTACAAAACTTCCCATCCCCAGGAAGCTGCTTAAACTCATCCAGTGTCCCCTCACTCCACTGCAGGAGAGGAGTCTATAACACTCTTCCTCACCACCACCATCACCCAACGGGAGTGGCGGTGGGTAGGACAAATCTCAGCACCTGGATGATAGAGGGTATATCTACACTTGGAGTTGGGGGTGTGATTCCCAGCTTGAGACTACATACTTATGTGAACTTTGATCAAGCTTGTGTGGTAAAAATAAAAATCACACCCTCGGCTACAAGTGTAGACATATCCAGAGACTTTTCTGCCTTTCCCTTTCTTGGCACCATTGTGAGGAAGAGGAAGGTGAAAGGGGGAAGTGCCAAACACACCAAGGTAGTGAGATAATGAATAGCCCAAAACAAACAAAAAAAAAAACGCCACCCACAACAACTAAAACCATACTAGATGCTGAACACAGATATACCATCATGTTCAAAGAATGTATGTTAAAGCAAAAACAACAAGGAGTCTGGTGGCACCTTAAAGACTAACAGATTTATTTGGGTATAAGCTTTTGTGGGTAAAAAAACCACTTCTTCAGATGCATCTTACCCACAAAAGCTTATACCCAAGTAAATCTGTTAGTCTTTAAGGTGCCACTGCACTCCTTGTTGTTTTTGTGGATACAAACACAGCTACCCCCTGATACTATACTAAAGCATTAACCTCACTTTTCAAACCATTCTGTAGAATGGACAAAAGAGAAAGAATCAAATTACACAATTTTTAAAATGGACATAGCCCTAGGATTGCCAGGTTTCTACTCGCACAAAACCAAATACCCTTGCCCCACTCCTTGTTCCCCGTCCTCCAAGACCCCACCCTCCACTCACTCCATCCCCCCTCCCTCTATCACTTGCTGTCCCCACCCTAACTTGCTGATTTTCACCAGGCTGGCTCAGGGGGTTGGGGTGCGGGAAGATGTGAGGGCTCCAGCTGGGGATGCAGGCTCTGGAGTGGGGCTAGGGATGAGAGGCTGGGAATACAGGAGGGTGCTCCAGGCTGGGACTGAGGTGTTTGGAGGGAGGGAGGTGGATCAGGGCTAGGACAGGAGGTCAGGGCATGGGAGAGGGTTAAGGGTGCAGGCTTCAGGTGGTACTTACCTCAGGTGGGTCCCAGAAACTGTAATGTTCCCCCTCTGGCTCTTATGCAGAGGCACAACCAGGTGGCTCTGTGCGCTGCCCCATCTGCAGGTGCCACCCCTGCAACTCCCACTGGCTGGGATTCCCAGCAAATGGGAACTGCAAAACCAGTACTTGGGGTGACAGTGTGCGGAGCCCCCTGGCTGACCCTATGCATAGGAGCTGGAGGAGGGACATGCCGTTGCTTCCAGGAGTCACGCAGAGCCCCGGCAGGCAGAGAGCCTGCCTTAGCCCTGCTGCACTGCCGACCAGACTTTTAACAACCTGATCGGTGGTGCTGACCAGAGCCTCCAGGGTCCCTTTTTGACCGAGTGTTCTGATTGAAAACTGGATGCCTGGCAACCCTACCTACTTCTGAAGCAGACAATTTTAATTTGACTCCCTGAAATTCAAGTAACTCTATTGTTTAGTTTTCCTAATAATTCCTTGTTAAAGCAGTTTGCATGTGGCAACATTATAAGGTTTTGTGTCACTCAATGACTTATGTTTATCTAGATTTTGCACTGTTATTTTGATGGTTGTACATGAAATAATATATTTACACTCAAGAGTATTTTGCTTGTCTTCTTGATAGATATCTAGATAGATAACTATTGTACTAGGTTTCACTTCATGAATGTCTGAGTGAAACTCTTTCACAAGTTGGAGTTTTGATCAGAAGGCAAAAAATTATGTTTGTTGATGAAAATGGCTCTTAACTGCAAACACTTAACTGCAGATTTCACGCTGGACAAAATCATGAGTTTTCTTTAGTGCTGTGAAAGGGCTGCTGCTTCCTGAGTGGTTCCTGGTGACGAGAATTCCTTTTGAAGCAGCCTCCCTCTGTTCTCCCTCTTCAGGGCCCACAAAGGCTCCCCACAGCTTTTCTTATCAGTCCTACTGCTTTTCACTTGGAGCTGGTTTACAAAGCCTTCCAAATAGTCCCACCAGTAAAGTCTATCACTGCACTCCAAAAGTTCACACTTATCTCTGGCTTTTCTGCCATGCACACAGAGCTCTTCTCTTGCCACAGCCTGCTCTTCACAGGGTCACTTCTCATAACTGTCTCAGGGTATGTTTACACTACGGGATTATTCTGCTTTTACAGAAACCGTTTTTTTTAAATCGGATTGTATAAATTCAAGTGCATGCGGCCACACTAAGCACATTAATTCGGCGGTGTACATCCATGTACGGAGGCTAGGGTCGATTTCCAGAGCATTACACTGTGGATAGCTATCCCATAGCTATCCCATAGTTCCCGAAGTCTCTCCCACCCATTGGAATTCTGGGTGGAGATCCCAATGCATGATGAGGCAAAAACAGTGTCACAGGTGATTCTGGAAAAAAGAACAGGTGATTTTGGGTAAATGTCGTCACTCAATCCCCTTATTCCGTGAAAGCAATGGCAGATAATAATTTTGCGCCCCTTTTTCCCTGGATTGCCCTGGCAGACACGATAGCATGGCAACCATGGAGCCCGTTTAGCCTTTTTGCACTGTCACTGTATGTGTACTGGATGCTGCTGACAGACGCGGTACTGCAGTGCTACACAGCAGCATTCATTTGCCTTTGCAAGGTAGCAGAGATGGTTACCAGCCCTATTGCACCGTCTGCTGCTATCATGGGTGCTCCTGGCTGGCCTCGCTGAGTTCGGCTGGGGGCGCATGGACAAAAATAGGAATGACTTCCCAGGTCATTCCCTTCTTTATGTTTTGTCTAAAAATAGAGTCAATCCTGCCTAGAATATGGGGAAAGTGTACTAGAGAACCAGAGAAGACAGCCGCTCCGGGTCAGAGCCCCAGATATCCCACAGAAATGATGAGCCATGCCATCTAGAGGGTGCCCCTGCAAGAACTCCACCCGTTGCTTCCCTCCTCCCCCACCCCTCTTGGGCTACCATGGCAGTGTCCCCCACATTTGTGTGATGAAGTAATAAAGAATGCAGGAATAAGAAACAATGACTTTTTAGTGAGATAAAATGAGGGGGAGGCAGCCTCCAGCTGCTATGATATTCCAGGCAGGACAGAATCTCCATTACTCATTAAAGGATGGGGGCGAGAGGAGCACAGCCTCCCGCTGCTATGATGACGGTTACCAGTCCTATTATACCATCTGCCAGGACTGAATCTCCAGGAGACAAAGCTTGAAGAAGGGAATGACCGGGAGTCGTTCCCATTTTTGCCCAGGCGACCCCGGCCGACCTCACTGAGGCCAGCCAGGAGCACTCACAGGATGATGATGAGGATGACTATCAGTCATATTGCACCATCTGCCATCGGGGAGGGGCGGGGATGCTGCTGTTTAGCGCTGCAGCACCCCGTCTACCAGCAGCATCCAGTAGGCATATTGTGACATTGAAAAGAGGCAAGAAACGATTTTTTTCCCTTTTCTTTGATGGGGGGGAAGGGGCTAAATTGACGACATATAGCCTGAACCACTGGCGACAATGTTTTTGACCCTTCAGGCATTGGGATCTCAGCCAAGAATGCAAATGCTTTTCGGAGACTGCAGGATCTGTGGGATAGCTCAAGTCCTCAGTCCCCCCTCCCTCCCTCCATGAGCATCCATTTGATTCTTTGGTTTTCCGTTACGCTTGTCACGCAGCACTGTATTGAGTCCCTGCTGTGGCCTCTGTCTATCATAGCCCGGAGATTTTTTCAAATGGTTTGGCATTTCGTCTTCTGTAACGGAGCTCTGATAGAACAGATTTGTCTCCCCATACAGTCCATGCTGGGCAAACAGAAAATGAAATTCAAAAGTTTGCAGGGCTTTTCCTGTCTGCCTGGCCAGTGCATCCGAGTTCAGATGGCTGTCCAGAGCCGTCACAGTGGTGCACTGTGGGATAGCTCCAGGAGGCCAATACCATTGAATTGTGGCCACACTAACCCTAATACAAAATGGCAATACCGATTTGACCGCTACTCTCCTCGCCGGGGAGGAGTATAGATATCAATATTATGAGCCCTTTATATCGAAATAAAGGGCTTCGTTGTGTGGACGGGTGCAGGGTTAATTCGGTTTAATGCTGCTAAATTCAGTATAAACACGTAGTATAGATCAGGCCTCATCCTTTTAGTATAATTTTCTGGCTCTGGCTTACTTCTCTGACCATTAAAAGTAGCAAAGAATCCTGTGGTACCTTATAGACTAACAGACATTTTGGAGCATGAGCTGTCGTGGGTGAATACCCACTTGGTCAGATGCATGTCTTCACCCATGAAAGCTCATGCTCCAAAATGTCTGTTAGTCTATAAGGTGCCACAGGATTCTTTGCTGCTTTTACAGATCCAGACTAACACGGCTACCCCTCTGATCTCTGACCATTGTCTCCCTTGTTCTGCTGGAGGTGGTAGTCTACATATTGTCCTCCTCCAGACATATTTGTTCATGGTTGGGGTGAGACCAATTGAATATGAAGAGGGCTTAGTTGTTGATTAGTTTAATCTATTTTTTGCAGTGGGTTGTCTGTCTCTTTCAATAACACTGTTCTTATTCCTGTTTTTGTAAAAATGGTGATGGTTACTATGGAAAGCATTCTGACTACTGATTGCTACAGGAGATGTGTGATTAGCATTTCCTTTCTTTGGTTCGGGGAATGTAGTTAGAAGATGGCCAGTGAAAATACATACTTGTAAGAAGACCGTAGCACATACATTTGAAATCTGAGCCAGACTAATGTGTAGTACATTTTTTATGGTTTCCTTGAGAAAATATTGAATAGCTCCAACTTTAGCAAGATGCGGCCAACAGAATTTTAATTTATACAAAGCTGACATACTATTTTACTCCAGCTTTTGTGAGCTATATTGGCTCCTTCTCAGATATCAATTTGGACTTAAAATATTTTAATGTGTTATTAGGTGGTGAACAATTTAGGATCTGTGTATTTTTTGTCCGAGTTGTAGTATCAGTACAAGCTTTGTTGTTGCTTGAATCATCTGAAGCCATTGTACTGACTATTTCAAAATTGGGATTTATTCCCATTTGAATTTTGAAATGTCAGCTCAGGAGACCTATTTAAATCTAAACGTGGCTTATGGTCTATAAAGGCATAGCACTTTTGCATATTGTAAAATGCCCTGGGATGCATTTGCATGAAAAGCCGCTGTATAAACTCATTTTGTATTACATTGTATTGTATTGTGACAAGTGCAATAATCTCCAGGTTTCCTATCCATTAAAGAACTCATTTCACAGCTCACTAATTATGTGAATGAGAAGGGGAAATAGGTCCTTTTTCTCTAAGGTATGGTGAGCAGATGGCAGAGTTCATTTCCACCGGCTGAGTCTGAGGTCCTCTTTTCAGTTTTGGTGGCAACACTTGCCACTATTTATCAAACAAAATGAAAGAGACATATTGGTTTCTTTGCACAGTGTACTGTGTCAGTTGAGTGACTAGCTCAATACTGTTGTTAGCATGATGCTGGTTAGCATTTATTGGGCATAAAAAGGCTATTTATTTGGATGAACACAAGATAACAATTAAAATGAATATGAATTTTAATGTAAATCTGAATTGCCTCTCATTTAAGGGAAAAATTGGTCAAGTCAACCCTAGGGATTAAACTGAGTTCCTAAAAGGTGATTAGTGAATATGCTGAGCACCTTTGGGATTGTATCTTCTCTATAATACTAAAATGGAAAAATATTATTTTTTTCACTGCCTGTGTATGTTCCTTCTTAGCTGAGGCCTTAGTAATCTTTCATTTTCCTCCTCACCCAAGAGAATAACTTGCTCATTGACTTATACATTCATAGTGTGATTTATATAGGCCCCTAAGGTACTTATTTTTTAATATTATAAACAAGTCATCTTAGTTGTTAGAGCTCTGCAGCGATCCCAGATAGTATGTAAAAGGGCCCTTATATCTGGATTAAAAAAGAAAAGCTAAAATGAGGAGTTTGACATTTCTGATGTAGGAACTTGGTAACTATGTTTTATTTGACAGTGCTGCACAGGCAGTCACACTGTTTTCTCCCTGCATTATAACAAACAAAAGGACAGATTTTTTCTTTCTCTCTTTTTTATTATCTGTCATGCGCTTTCAATTTTGTGTTCACTGCATTGATTTCATTCTAATTTCAGACGGACGCAGCTTTAATGTACGATGCAGTTCATGTGGTATCAGTGGCTGTCCAGCAGTTCCCACAGATGACTGTCAGTTCATTACAGTGTAATCGGCACAAACCATGGCGCTTTGGGACCCGTTTTATGAGTCTCATTAAAGAGGTATGTCTTTAATAAAATATGTTCTGGTTTCTTCTTACCCCTACCCACATCCCATCTTCCACCCACCCTTAGTCTATTTTAATTTTTTTTTTCCAGCAGATGGGATTCTTTCTGCTTGTTGTGTGGGGGGAGACTTGCAGTCAAAGCCTCTTTTACATTTGAAAACTGTTCGTATGGTTTTTTATACAGGAACAATTTATAAATATAAAAAATACAAAAGGGTGAAGGTATTGCACTGTAAATAGACAAAATGAAATGTTTTGTTGATCTTTCTTGGAACTTCTGTGATGCTAAAATGATCATAGAGGTAAATATGTAATAAATAATTCTAAAAGCAAAATTCTAGACTATATTCCTTGGCCCACCAATTTCCCATGCAACCTTTACCTCTATCTATTCCACTTTAATCTGTTTGCGATTTATTCTGTATAGCTCTGGTAATGTAAAAATCTATAGGCTGGATTATTTTCTTCCATAAATGTTTTTAATTTATATGTTTTGCCTCAATGTAACTTCCTTTGGATTTTTATTTAAAATTTAGTACTTATACAGTCATGGATAATTTAAGATGTTGAGGGTCAACACTGTACACTGTTCAAATACGTTGTCCCGTAAGTGCCTAGCTCTGAATTTTCCATTGTAAGTAGATACTGTAGTAAAAAGAAATACAGCAGTGTAGTAAATTTCCATTTTTAACAGTGCCTACTTGCAAGATCGTAAATTGCTTTTCTGACATCTCCTCTTGAATGCTTTCACTATAATAGATAATATTGGGAGTGTAATATACTTCTTATTTTCAGTTATTAACAATGACTATGCTTGCAGAACCCATTAATGGCATCATTTGGCTCTACCATTTAAAAATTGTCATCTCTAAGTCATAAGAAAATAATATATTGTGCCTTCTAAAATCAAACGTTCATTTCTGATAGGTGCTGACTCAGGTCCCTCAAAGTCATAGGTGATGGAACTAGGGGTCCGCTTAAGTTGTTTCCATTATATATAGGGCTTACAGTTTATTTAAATGGCTTTTGGCACCACTATAAAATTTGTTCCAACACCCTATCAATGCCTGGTGTTGTCTCAAAGAGATTTGAGGCTCAGCACCTCGCAGCATCAAGACCTTATTTGCAGAAAAGAAAAATGACAGAAATTAAACAAATCTAGTACATATAGTGGGGAAAATAAAAACGGTAATTATAAATGTGTGAGGAGAATTAATGGAAACAGTCTTTAATCACACTAAGTAAGACCACTTTTATTGGCTAAAATGGAAGGCTGTTAAGAAATTGTGTACAGAGGTTAAAGAAAGGTTGATTTAATTAGGAAAAACCCTGAGAATCTCAGAAATGAATATGAAATTATTTTATCTTTAGATCAGCCACAAGGTGAATTATTTAAATGTAATGAATAATTCATGTTCCCATTTTGGTAGAAATTAATTTTGTTCTCTTTTTTTTTTTGGCTTCTTATTTATGGAAATTATTTTTCTTTTTCCATAGGCCCACTGGGAAGGCCTCACAGGCAGGATAACTTTCAACAAAACCAATGGCTTAAGGACAGATTTTGATTTAGATGTGATCAGCCTCAAGGAAGAAGGTCTTGAAAAGGTACTTGAGATGTTCATCCTATTTGCTTGGAGAATAATATGAAGTATTAAAAAAATACTTTCCCTATATGAGGAAGGTATTTATACCATGTTACAACTGCATCATATGGAATGTAGGCACATATTTGTGCTCTTAAGAAGGAGGTAGCCTTTAACAACCTTACCAAAAAAAACCCCAACCTCTTATGTTTATAATGGAAATAAAGAGCTAACTCACAATTAAGAAGTAAAGGTAAAGTATTACTTAGGACAGCTTAAGCATTTTGTTTTGGGCAATGTGTTATACTAGAATTACGGGACTGTGTACCGCTTTCATTAACTAAGGTCTCGTTACCATTATAATTAAGAAACACTTGGGTTTTGCTCTGAATATTTGCATATACAGTTCATGGCCATAGAGAGATTACAGAATATCAATCACCAGACATAAATATGAATAATCAACATATAACCATAGAACAAGTACCAAAAATGATAGTGTAGCATTTTTAAGTATAACAAGTTAAATGCTTAAGACAAATTTGTAGGGTGCTCTAGAGAAAGTGAATAACAAGCATATATTTTACAAAAGAGGACGATGGAAACAGAGGACTGGATACTGAGCTGAGTGTTTCTAGAAGTAGGACTGGGGGTTTCTAGAGAAGGTTTGTTATCTTTTTAACGGGTTTTGTTAAGAAATTCTGAGGAGATGGGGTAATAATGTGGGGAGGAATCTGAATGTCTAGGTGAAATTTAAACAGCTTTCTGCTGTAAAACAAGAAAGCAAATGGAGAGTATAAGCACTAAACATACAGTCAACAGGGATTTACTCAACCCCGTCCAAAATTAAGGTTGATAGCAATACATTGAAAAAAATGCAGCACACCCATAATTTGGACCAGGCTTGAAATTTTACTCCCCGGTTTCATTCCCATTGATTTTAATAGTGCAGGAGTTGCAGCACAGATTTTCAAAACAGTTGCCTCAGCTCCCGTTTAGGCCCCTGAATGAAATGGCCAGATGTTTCAGAAGTGTCCAGAGCGCTGGACCAGTCATTGTTCTTGGGTGCTGAACAATTTTGAAAACCTGGCCACATATTTAGGTGGTTCAGTGGGAGCTGCTGGAGGATGAGCTCCACTGAAAATCTACTCCATAATGCATGACCTCCTTCAGCTGAGTCCAAAAGAGGGTTATAAAGTGTGGCTTAATTCAGCTACATAACAGAGAGGAAGATAAACTTACATTTCTCCTTCCAGCTTCAGCTTTCTTCAAATAGTTTGTGGATATGTAGTACCTAACGATAGACACCCATGTCTGAAATTTTGACCTGATTTCTCTCCCAGTCCATGTCCAATGTAACCTGTGCAGAGCTTAACGAGGAAGAGGTTAACCTTCCCTTGAACTAAGAGAGGCATCGTGCATGCTCACTCTGAATACAGTACAGGAATTTATAGTGGAGTAAATCTGGGTCTGCTGCGAGGAATTACATAATTCTTTAGTCCACTATGGGCCAAAGTTTGGGAGCTGTGGGAACTTGGGATTTAGTCTGATTGAAAGATGAAGACTGTCTTGGAAAATGTGTGGAGCAAAGAAGAGAACCAGGAGAGGGGATGTAGAGATGAGCACTCACCAGCTCTGATAATCAGGCCTCTTATTTAAGTGTCTACACCTTATGAATATAGGTGTCTAGTTATAGGAAAACACATTTGAAAACTTCCTCTTAGATCTGAAAGTGACTTCAGATGAAGGGATCAGGTTGTCATAATACAACTGTAGCATGGATCATAGACTCAGTAAATACAGCATAAACAATTAAAGCACATTGTAAATCAGGAGTCCATCAAGTATCAAAATAGAGAACTTTTTAATTTTAACTTTCAGAACTCTAATAGCAACAATCATATAAAACAATCACCCCCTTCTGAAATCCACCTTCAAGGTCAAGAAGGCATCTGGCAAAAACTTACTCAGAAATATAAGCGTCACAAAATCCTCACCTAGGCTGAGTGTCTAGCTTGGATCAAAAATCTTAGTCCAACTGGGCTCTTAAACTGGAATGCTTCCAGGCTGGAATGAACTCAGGGGGCTGTAGACTAGTTTTATAGTCTCTTGGTCGCCATTTACTGGTTTTAGTTAATCAGTGCTCTCCACTCAATCTCCCTCTCTTTTTTTCTTTATATATGTATCTGTTATGTACATATTTCCTTTCCTATTAAACCATTTCCCCACCTTACAACTTCCAATCAGGAAGATGTAAGGGGCCAAAAGCAACAAACCACCTAAAATGAAAACAAACCAACTAATATTGAGTAGTTTTCCACTCTTCAATAGGGAGCTGCTGTTCTTGCAATACTAAATTCTTAACAGCAGGTGGTGCAATATAAAGTTATAAATTGCATTTACAAGATCCTCATACGACTGAAGATAGAGTCCAGAGGTCTGCAGCAAACACTGGGGCTTCCCTTCGCTTCAGAGAAAGCTTTGCTAAATACTGTCCCAAGGTACGAATGCCCAAATCTTACTTCTACTAAACTGTCAATTTTGCAATATGCAACAGGATTCCCATTTCCTTTTTCCATAAAGTTTTGTGTATAACTGAATAAAGGAGTTTAATTTAAATAATATTCATTGTTATATTACTCCTATCTCAAATCCACTATTAGAGGCTTCTTATTATCCTAGTGGCAAAGGTACAGCCACAGAGCCTCAAACTGGTTATTTCTCAAGAGCGTTTAAGAATGAAGATTTTATAGTAGGGAAACTTTTTGATTCAGAAAGAGAGCAAGTTGTATTAGCAGTAACTGTGATATGACCACTAAAGAAACAGAGACAGTCAATTGCAGAAAATGTTACGTTTTCTGTAGGAATGCCAAGTGGGATACTATGCTTGAAGTGCAAGCTGACTTCCATTCTGGAAGAAAAAGTGAAGGGTCTGAAGCAGCAGGAGAAGCTGAATCAATTCACAAAGGGAGGCACTGTTATGAGAGACCCAGCCACTTGAAACCAAAAATGGGATGGATATGGTGAAGTATGAAGGTAGACGGACATCAAGAAAGAAGAGAAGGGAAACAATATAGAGCTGTTCAAAGTAATCACCGGCGACAAACCCTCTGGCCTTCATAAATTAGGGAATAAATAGACTAAAAGGAGACTGAGGACAGTCAATCTCCTGAGTAATGATTGAAAGGGAGCCACCAGAAACAAAAGTCATGAGTCAACCTGGCAAATGGTTGTTCTGAAAATATGGTCCAGGCCATCGACAACTCAAATAGTCATTTTTTAATATGCTGGATCCTTGGAGTCAGAAGAAGGAATATGACAAGATGGGAAAAAGAGAACCTAAATAATGGAAATGAATATCCACTTATTGCAGTCCACATGGGAGTAAATGAGAAAAGTGGGGCTAATAGTTCTATAGAATCAAGAATGACTTAGAGGCATGGAAATAGAATTGATGATGGCAGCAATACAGCTGAGCATCTCAGAGAGTCTTCCTGTGCTGCATACGAGTGTGAAGAAGGGAGAAAACTGATTCTGGAGATTAGTCAATGAGTACTAGCTAATGGAACAAAGAAGGAGCTTGTTTTTATGGAACATTACAAGGCTTTCTTTGATGTGAGGGGACTTTCTGCAATAGATCTCCATTTCATCAGAAGAATTAAGAAGCATATGGATTTAAAACTGAGCTTGCTACGTAGATTTTTTAAGCTAGGTTGGTGGGTATATGATTTCAATGTGAAAATGAGGAAGGATGGAAATGATCTACAGACACATATATAACAACAGATATAAGGATTTATGTACTATATAAGGAATATGGGAAATAAATAAGAACTGGAAGTGATACAATTATCAAAACTAGGTATTATTATTGATGGGTCCTTGAGGAAGAGGTGAAGTAGCACTTTGGGCCTGATCCTGAGAGATGCTGAGCACTCTCCGCTTTGATTGATATGAGGGAGTTGAGAATGATCAGACCCCATAATGTGTTTCAGAAGCATGCACAAAACCAGTGTGATGCAATTTAATAATGAATAACAGGGAAATACTAGTGTGTGGATACAGGAAATAAAAATCAAGGAGCTACAGCAAGCATCTGGTACAGACACCGAGCACCAGTGGAGTACAAGAACAATAAGCAGCATAAATCATAAATCTTGCCAGACAAGCTTGATTGCTTTTTTGATAGAAATACAAAATTAGCAGATGAAAGGAACACAGTGGATGTAATATATTTGGATTTCAGTAAAGTATTTGATACTGTATTTTGCAATCTTATTTGAAAAATTAATGCAAATTGGCTTGGATAGAAACAGTGTCATGTGGATTGAAAATTATCTGAAATACCATCAACAACAGGTGTTGATAAATGGCAACATATTGAACTACAGGAAGTGTCTATTGTCTTCCATAGAGATCTGTGTTATGTCTGGCCTTATTAAACATAATTTTAGATCTGGAAGAGAGGGAGCAAAAAGTTAGTAATACCTTTCTATATGGTTTATTGTGACCTCTCTGAAATGTTGCATTCATTTTGTGTAATTACCAAAATATATTGACAAACTGCAGGAAGAACAACAAAAATAATCAGGGGTGGAGGAATTGGCTTTTAAATATTTTATTTTAGCTAAATAGTGACTGAGAACAATATATTGGTTTATAAGCATTTGAGTACACACAGCAAAGATGGGGAAGTGAGTAGAACCATGAAATTAACAAACTGGAAAATTATGGCTATATATTGTGGTAAACTTTCTCACAGTTAGGTGGTTCAATCAGCAGAACAGCCTTCAAAGAGAAGTGATGGGACTCATAAAACTGTACTGAGTAAAAACCTTAGAGACAGTGCAGTAAGGAATGATCCTGCATCAGAATGAGCATGCCCAAGGTCTTGTCTGTATGGGGACATCCATGAAAATTAATCTGAATTAACTAAAGGTGTGAATTTGAAGTGGGTTAGTTAAACCACATTAAATCTCTGTTGTTCAGAAATAAAATGACCCTAATTTGGTTTAGTTTAATTAATTTTCAAAGTAATTAAACTGAAGTAACACCACTTTAGTTCTGCATAATACATTTGTGTGTATTCACACACAAATGTATTATGGTTTAACAAATCCACTTGCAATTCACGCCTGAAATTAATTCAGATTAATTTTCCTGGCTGCACTCATTTTTGAAAATATTGGCCTTACAGAATAACAGACCTGTAAGCAATAAAACGCCATGAATATACAAATAGCAAGTAATGCCAGACAAACCTGATTTTTTAAAATAATACATGCAAATGAAGAATTAGAGTTCAGTAAACAATGTATAGTAGAATTCCCTTAGTGAATTTGGACATATTGAAACCTAAGTTAAGTACAGTGACAATCCCAAATTGCTGCAATCCATTATAAAAAGCAAATTATCACTCTGATTATAGTGAAGCATTACTTATAGTAAGGCTGTTCTGCGGGGGGAAATTACTGGTACTTTACTTAAATTGGTCTGCCCTATATCTGGACTTTAATACAGCCTTTGATACATTGTGTCATGAAATATTACTAGTTTTGAAACTAGAATAAAATTGCCTTGGACAAGAACACTATCAAATGGACTAAAAATTGGCTGAAGGACATGAATATATGGTATGAATTGAGCTGAAAAATATTGTCCAGTATTACACTGCAAATTTAGCTATATTTAATATTTTCGTTAATGACCTGGAAGGAAGAGTGCGTGGCACATTACTTAAATTAACAAATATGAAAGTAGGAGGTGTATTACTATACAAATGCCAGAGAGGACAAACAAATGAACAAAAAGATTTGGAGAGATCAGAAATATGTAAAATAATAAAATGAGTTAAATATTTTTCGAGGAAAATGGAATATGGAACTTAGGGATTAAATGGGAAGGATTTAAATGGGAAATAGTAATACCAAAAAGACAGTAGCTTAGATCTTGAAGTAATAAGCACTATAGAAATGTCTGATAACTTAGGGTAGTAAACTATATAGGAGCTTGTCATATATTGGAGTAGGGGGGAAGCCAATGTGATTTTGGCTGCACACTTGAAAGATTTGCATCAAAGACCCTAAAGATGGTGATCCCTCTTATTGCAACAGTAAAGGTGCCACATCTAGAACAGTACATGCATGTTTGGGCACCTCACAGTCAGAAAAAAATGTCAACATTTTGATGGTAATTCTGAAAATAACAGTGAAAACATTTGGTTAGTTATAAACATATTTTATCTACATTCTAAGTAGACAATAAATTGCATATAATCTATATTATGAAATATCTGTGGGTAAAGTCTCATTTGACTGACATACAGTAAACTCCTCTGTAGTCTAGACATGAACTCAGCCAAGCTCAGTTTCAAGATGAGTACAATACATGTCTTACGGAGTTTGAGGATTTGTGTTAAATCAAATTGTTCCTGGCAAATATAGTAGCTTCGAAGGGAATATGAGAGTGCTCAAGAGGAGGCTAAACACTTGATTTCTTACATTTCCACAGAAAGTGGAATAGAATTTTTTCACACATAACTTTTGCTAGATTGTTATTGACATGACTAAAAGCAGATCTTTACAACGTGATATGTGGTAAAAGAAAAAGACCACTTTCAACATTTTGCAGCAGATTTGTTGAGGCTGTTCAGAAGAACTAAGCTAAATCACTGCATTTTTCCAGATATTTTATATTAGATTACTGTAGTATCTCTGAGCTCTCCTTTGCACAGTGATATTATTCTCCAGACCTGCAACTAACTGCTCATTTGTGAATTCTAGTACTGTTTGCATTAGTCTTACAAGTTTTTTTCTGGCACAAATAATTGTGCAAATTCAAATGTATTTTGTTCATGTTTGAAATTCTTTCCATGAACATTTGTGGGAGTAAACTCAGGTACTCTGATCTTTGTGGAAAAAGTGCATACAAGACGTTTGAGCACAAATGAAGCTAATTCATTTTAAAATGCAAGTGGATATTTCCAGACCATATCTTCTGGTATTTGCTGAAGTCTATTTTTTGGATAACACATTGAATATTTTTAGGAGACTTCTGATCATCTTTCAGTTTTTTATTATGTTTATATTGAGCCTGTGTCAGATAAATGTCATGAAAACCCTATTTAATATTGTAGTGAAAGGATCTACTTGATTGATTGACCCTGTGGAACTGTGTATATACCTGCCTAAAAATGACTGATTTCTCTTAGGCATAAGACATACATTTCTGTTAGTAGAGATTAATTACATAACAAGTAATGCCCTGCTTGAATTGCGGGATGATTGTCAAAAAAAATTGCAGCGGAGTTGTGGACAAGCCATGGGAAATTATGGAAAAGAAATAATTGCAGTAATAAAGTCTCTCATTCCTTTTCCCTGATTTTCTGGTGTCTGCCTGGGGCCTGAGACTAAGAGCAGGAACACAAGGCTCAGAGCAGGGGCTTCCATTGTCACCTGCCAGAGGCTCCCACTGTCAGCCCCGCACACAGCAGGGCTCCCGCTGTCAAAATTGCAATGGTAGCCTAATATTGTGGAATCTGCAATCTCTGCAATATGACAAGCTAAATAGGTCCTTAATAATAATATAATTCTGGGAGTTCTATGACTCTTATTTGTGATTCAATGAATATTTCTCCATTTCCTGTTCCTTGTCCCCTTCTATGTTTGGTTCATATGTCTCAGTACCTGTAGCAACACCCCAAGACCTTTTTAACATTGTTGACTGCCTTTCTGTTGGAGAACAATGTGAAAGTCATTGCTGAATGTTGATCTCCAAGTAATCCAAAAGCTTTTTTTGTTATAAATATGTATCCTGTAGGAACTACAAATGTATGTTTTCTTTGGCTGCAACTAGAACTTGAGAGTTTAGGGCCTGTTTATGCACCTTTATTCACATGAGCTTCGTACTCACAAGTGATGTCATGAGCTATTCACATAAGGCTACTTATGTGAATAAGGATTTGAAGATTATATTGTCCCTCCACCGTTGTCTTAGATCTGATGATAAAGTTTTGCTCATAACTGCAATTGCTATGTAAATGTCCCTTTAAACATGTACCTTATAATACTCAACATGTTTAGATTGCCATAGAGAGGCTGGATTGCAAATATACATAATAAATTAGCTTGGTTTGATTCTACTACATTTTTTGCCTCAAGGGAATTATTTGTTTTCCGGTTTTCACTGAACATACGTTACTAAATCTATTCAGTTCTTAAGACTGCTTGAGAATTAAAACACTGCAACAGATTTGGTGCCAAGGTTAATCTTCAACTTTTACTTTCATTCATGGAGAAATAGCTTTTAGTAGAATGTTGATATGTTGCATTACTTGTAAACAATAGCAGTGTCTGCCATATCTATGGTGGTTGTTGAAGCTTTGTTCACCCAAAAGAGATAATGTGTAAGGTGGCACACCTATGACAGTCTGGCCCTCTCTTTCCTTCAGTTTTTACAATTCTTTATTCACAATTTTCAAAAAAGATAAACAGAATGCTGTAACATGCAACTATAAGTATATCTATTTAGAGAAAACAGTAGGATTTTTATTTTTCACACAGAGAAATTTTCCTTTAAATGATAGAACCACTTATGAGACTAGATAGGTTTGGTTAAGGAAAACCAAAATTCTAATGCGGTAATCCTCAGCGACTCGCAAATGTGGTTAGATTAACCAAAGCACATGTTATGTTGAAAGATGTAGTGGAAGAAATTACTTTAATTGACTACGGGTATCAGAATTTTTAGGCAGGCTTAATAAAATAAAATAAAATAAAATATATGGTTTCCTGAATTTAAGATTTGAATTGGATAATGTGTATGTATATGGGATTCCCATAAGGGTCTCCTTAGATATCTACATCTGCATTATTCATAGATCACTTTCCTGAGACGAGGCTATAATTGCTGAAAAGATAGTGACGATTAACCCAACCCAATCCTACCCAACTCACTGTTGTACAGGAACAGCATTGACAAACCCAGGTCACCCCTAATCTCAGCCTCCTCTTCCCCAGCTCCCACCTTATCTCTCCCCTTGTTGCCAGTTCTCTTCTACAAGTGACCTATCACAGCTTTGCCCAACATCTCTGCACTTTGCCAACCATGTCATGAGTGGCTGAGTGATGGAGGCAGCAGCAGAAGGAGGCAAGGAGCTGTTCTTTCCTTTCCTTCCCTTCCCTTCCCTGTCTGGGCTCTTGTTGGTTCCTAATGACTCTAGGATTTTACTGCTTTCTTAGCCAGTGAGTTGTGCATTTCTGATTGCCCCCTTGCAACCGATTTCCAGGTTGCGTTTGACTGACTGGGCAGCACTGCTTTAGAGTCCTGTGGTCTGGAAGTCTGGAAATGTAGTAATAGTTACTCCTTTCAAGGGATACTCGCATGTAAAAACTGAAACATGTTAGTACGTAAGGTTATTCAAGTTCCTTACTTACTCTGATTTAAAGACTCTCCACCTTATTTTCCAGAGGGGTGAGCGGCGGGGAAGAGAGCTCACATTAGTATATGAAATATAGGTTAAAGTCCTTCCTGAACAAAAACTGACCTGAGTGTCACTACTCTGTGTGTGTGTGTGGTGTACAGTGACCCCCGTGTGTGTGTGTGTGGGGAGAACAGCAACCCCTGCTGGAGTGAGGAAAGGGAAAACAAATACTGCTTTCTGAGGGTCTCCCTCACCCCAGAGAAAGGGAAAGCGAGAAACTCAGGGGTGGAAACAGCATGGGAAGTGGAAGGGGAGGGATGGGAGTGTGATTGGGGTCCCCAACAGCTGAGTTGTGGCACCACCTCACCAGGTACAGGGATTGACTGAGCCAGTGTAGAGTGGACCACTCTATGGCACCAGGCTTAGCTCCCACAGTCTAAGCATCAGTTTGGACACTGACTGGGCCCTTCAGGCCTGACTGCCCTAATTTTGTCAGTGTTCTGATTAGGGATTGTACACCATAATGAACTAAAATAAGACAAAGGAACCAAAATAGTCTTACACCTAAAGAAAAGTGCTAAGGTATGGATTTACCTCTTGGTTATTCAAATTTTACACTCATGTAACTGTTGCTTTTAGTGGAGTTATACAGGTGAAACACTGGAGTAATGCCACCATATAAGACACAACTTGAACTCCTTACTTAGGCAAAACTGCTATTGATTGTTTCTGGGATAAGGACGTCAAGGCCCTACGTGTCAGAAGATATGTACAGAATCTTATCAGAAAATCAATCATACTATTCCACTTAATAAAATTTGACTCTTCCCCATTATATTTTCTCCAAAATATCTTTTTCTGCCCTTATGCTAACTATGATGAGAAGGGATAAATCCATTCACAGAAGAGATACTGTATGCTCTGCAAATGAATTTCCCCTCAGCTATCAAGTTATCATCAGAGGTGGTTTATCTCGGAGAATGAAAGTTTAAATAGGAAATTAAGCACTCAGAGTGACTTTAGAAATTCTTTGCATCATTTTGCCCTTAATGTCACACTTCACCAGACACACTCTGAAGTGCAGTGAATCATACTTTAAACAAGCAGACTTTAATATAATGACAGCAGATAATGCAGTAGAGGTGAATAATAAGTGTTAGCAGTCTTAACTTCTCTTTTACAGTATTCTCTCCTAGGTGCCTAATAGAACCGATGGACAATTTATAAAGTGCATATGCTGTTTTTATAGATTGGAACTTGGGATCCAGCAAGTGGCCTTAACATGACAGAGAATCAGAAAGGAAAACCA
Organism: Gopherus evgoodei; assembly: GCF_007399415.2. Classification (NCBI taxonomy): domain Eukaryota; kingdom Metazoa; phylum Chordata; order Testudines; family Testudinidae; genus Gopherus; species Gopherus evgoodei. The sequence continues at coordinate 87,554,502 of NC_044324.1, forward strand.
GCAAACATCACAGACTCCCTATCCAATCGTTCTTTAATTGTTACTACCATCTTGGTAAGTAATTATATTTGCATTCCTTTTCTGGAAATATGGATGTACATGAAAGTGGATAGAAAAGGCTGTACTAATTACATTGGTAATGAACAGTATGTCATGTATTTTACAGTTATTTATCAATTACTGTGTAATGAATGAGCTACAGTGTTAATTTAGTCACGGATTTTTATTCTTGTCTAAGTTGATGTAAATTTACTCTCACTTCAGTGCTATCTCATTTAATAAGTTAGGTTTGCTTATTATTGGCTAAAAAAATATCTGGACAAAACAAATTAATCTAGACATTTTTAAAGTCATATTTAGAAAAAAAAATGTATTGATTCAAATGAACTTGAAAGATAATTAGGCCACTGATTCAAATTCAGAACATTGCCACTACTTTTATCAGCCAGATAACGCTGTAAGGTTTTATTGTTACAAACAGTAGCGTTTTCAGTCTTTTTCATTGCAATTATCATGAAAATTTTAAGTTAGCCTCCTTTTTAATCATATGAAAGGATTTTTATTCTTAGCAATTATCTTAAATTAAATGAACAATTTTCCTCAAAGTTATTTTCATCTTCATTACTAAATTAATACCAGTGAGCCAGCTATTTTAACTTTCTTGTATGTATATTTTTAATGATAACATAAGTTAATATTCAATAATATCTGTACTATTATTTTAAACCAGTAATTTTAATTTTAACCCAAAAGAAGCTCTGAAAGTGTTTATGCTACTTGACTCCCATCATTCTGCAGTTACAGGTATCAGAATGCAACATACTATTCCTTTTATTGGATTAACTTCTGTTGGTGAAAAAGCCTCACAGAACTCTTCTTCAATTCTGGGAAATGGTACTCACAGAGAATCACAGCTAAATGCAAAGTGGAAAAGATTGTTTAGCATAAGTAGTTAGCAGAGTTATTCCTGCTTCTGATGATTTGCTGGCAGCGGCTGCGGGGTGTTTGAAGACCAGAAGTGGGAGTTCATTGCTTTCACTTCTGGGCTTCAAATAACCCACCCAACCTCTCCAAGTTCATCATCAGAAGCCAGCTCCCCACAGGCCAGGACATACCATCTCAAAACGTTACCAGATCCTGCCAGAACAGATGATAATGTGTAATATATTTGATGATATAAGACAAAAACATCTTATTATCTGAGGATGAACACTTTTCCCAAAGCAGTCACTCCTATCTAATCTATCAGTTCTCAGCCTTGTAGGAAACTTGCACAACACTTTCAAAAGATGAGCCTGAGAGCTTAAATTCATAATTCTGCTAGACACTAAAAATCATGGACTGAACAGAGACATTGAGTTTATGGCTTATTAAACCAATCTGAAACCCACTAATCCCATTTTTTTATGACTGCAGGGGTGTTAACGGGCCACTCCGCTTGGAATGTGTACTAGCTACTTATGCTAAACAATCTGTTCCACTTGGCTCTTAGCTGCGACACTGGGAGCATCTTTTTCAGACCTGAAGAAGAGCTTTTTGTGGCTTGAAAGCTTGTCTGTCTTACCAACAGAAATTGGTCCAATAAAAGATATTAGTTTATTACCTTACCTACATTGTCTAATATTTTGGGCCCAACATGGCTGCAACTATATTGCATGCACACTATTCCCCTAATTCTGCAGTCCAATGAGAAGGATGATTCTGTGCCTGTATCTGAACTAACATTCAGATACTGCTGGCAACTTAGGTTTATTTTAAAATTTCAAACTGGATTTTTATAGGTTAATAGAATTTTAAAGCCAAAAGGGACCATTGTGCTCATCTAGTCTGGCCACTTTGCATAACACAAGCCATAGAAGTTTACCTAATAATTTTTGAATCTCGCTCAAAAACCTGTTTGAACTACAGCATATGTATTAGAAAAATATCCATTCTTGATGTAAAGACTCCAGGTGCTGGGGACTCAACCAACATGCCTTGGGAACCTGTTCCAATGGTTAAATATTATTAATTAAAATATGCAATTTATTTCCAATTTGAATATAGCTAACTTCAACCTCCAGCTATTAGATATTTTTAGAACAGAGGTCGGCAACCTCTGGCATGTGGCTCACCAGGATAAGCACCCTGGCGGGTCAGACCAGTTTGTTTACCTGCCGGGGAAGTGCTGCGGGCCAAGGGATGTGCTGGCCGCAGCTTCCCGCCGCCCTTGTTGTCCTGGGACAGTGAACTGTGGCCAGTGGGAGCCGCGATTGGACGAACCTGCCAACCTGGCAGGTAAACAAACTGGCCCAGCCCGCCAGGGTGCTTACCATGGCGAGCTGTGTGCCAGAGGTTGCCAACCCCTGTTTTATAACTTTGGCTGCTATATTTAAAAGAACCTGCAATATCATCATCTTCCTGTATAAGTAATTACAGACCATGATCACATCATCTCTTATGTTCCGTCTTCATAAGCTTTAGACTGAACTCTTTAGTCTCTTATTGTAAGATGTGTTTTCTAGAATCATTTTCACTTCTTCTCTAAGCCCTCTCCAAGTTTTCAACATCCTTTTTTAAAAACATGCACTCCAAAAATGGGTGCAGTATTCCAATAATGGTCTCACTAATGGCATATACTAAGGTAATAATGCTCTCCTCCCTGCTCACCCCCAACACTTTGTTTACATCAATTTTAGCTTTTTTTTGCCACCGTGTCACACTGGGAACTTGTGTTCAACTGGTTATCAACAATGTTTCCAAAATCCTTTCCAAAGTTTCTGTTTTCCAGAAAATATAATACCCAGTTCAATTAGTATGGCCAACATTCTTTGTTCTTAGATGTATGTCCATGCATTTGGCAGTGTTAAAAGTCCTGTTGTTTGATTGCATCCATTGTACCAAGCAATCCAGATTGCTCTGTATCAGTGACCTGGCCTCCTCATTATTCACTACCCAACCAATCTTTGAATCACCTGCCAACTTCATCAAAAATTATTTTATATTTTCTTCCAGATCAGTGATAACTATATTGGTCCAAGAACTAAACCTGCAGGATCCCATTAGAAACATTCCCTCTAACTGGGAATTCTCCATTAACAATTATATTTTGAGATCTATTGGTTAGCAAGAACATAAAAATGGCCATTCTGGGTCAGACCAAAGGTACATCCAGCCCAGTATCCTGTCTATCGACAGTGGCCAATGCCAGGTGCCGCAGAGGGAGTGAACCTAACAGGTAATGATCAAGTGATCTCTCTCCTGCCATCCATTTCCACCCTCTGACAAACAGACACTGATTACACCATTCCTTACCCATCCTGGCTAATAGCCATTTATGGACTTAACCTTTATGAATTTATCTAGTTCTCTTTTAAACCCTGTTATAGTCCCAACCTTCACAACCTCCTCAGGCAAGGAATTCCACAGGTTGACTATGTGCTGTGTGAAGAAGAACTTCCTTTTATTTGTTTTAAACCTGCTGCCCATTAATTTCATTTGGTGGCCCCTAGTTCTTATATTATAGAACAAGTAAATAAATAACTTTTGCTTATTCGCTTTCTTCACACCATTCATGATTTTCTATACCTCTGTCATATCCCCCCTTAGTCTCCTCTTTTCCAAGATGAAAAGTCCTAGCCTCTTTAATCTCTCCTTATATGGAACCCATTCCAAACCCCTAATGATTTTAGTTGCCCTTCTCTGAACCTTTTCCAATGCCAGTATATCTTTTTTTGAGAGGAGACCATACCTGTATGCAATATTCAAGATGTGGGTGTACCATGGATTTATATAAGGGCAATAAGATATTCTCTGTCTTATTCTCTATCCCTTTTTTAATGATTCCTAACATCCTGTTTGCTTTTTTGACTGCTGCTTTACACTGCGTGGACGTCTTCAGAGAACTATCTGATGACTCCAAGATCTCTTTCCTGATTAGTTGTAGCTAAATTAGTCCCCATCATATTGTATGTATAGTTGGGGTAATTTTTTCCAATGTGCATTACTTTACATTTATCCACATTAAATTTCATTTGCCATTTTGTTGCCCAATCACTTAGTTTTGTGAGCTCTTTTTGAAGTTCTTCACAGTCTGCTTTGGTCTTAACTATCTTGAGCAGTTTAGTATCATCTGCAAACTTTGCCACCTCACTGCTTACCCCTTTCTCTAGGTCATTTATGAATAAATTGAATAGGATTGGTCCTAGGATTGACCCTTGGGGAACACCACTAGTTACCCCTCTCCATTTTGAGAATTTACAATTTATTCCTACCCTTCATTCCCTGTCTTTTAACCAGTTCTCAATCCATTAAAGGATCTTCCCTCTTATCCCATGACAACTTAATTTACATAAGAGCCTTTGGTGAGGTACATTGTCAAAGGCTTTCTGGAAACCTAAGTACACTATGTCCACTGGATCCCCCTTATCCACATGTTTGTTGACCCCCTTCAAAGAACTCTAATAGATTAGTAAGACATGATTTTCCTTTACAGAAACCATGTTGACTTTTGCCCAACAATTTATATTTATATATGTGTCTGACAATTTTATTCTTCACTATTGTTTCAACTAATTTGCCTGGTACCGATGTTAGACTTACCGATCTGTAATTGCCGGGATTGCCGGGATCACCTCCAGAGCCCTTTTTAAATATTGGCGTTACATTAGCTATCTTCCAGTCATCCAGAAGCTGATTTAAAGGACAGGTTACAAACCATAAGTAATAGTTCTGCAACTTCACATTTGAGTTCTTTCAGAACTCTTAGGTGAATGCCATCTGGTCCCAGTGACTTGTTACTGTTAAGTTTATCAATTAATTCCCAAACCTCCTCAAGTGACATTTCAGTCTTGACAATTCCTCAGATTTGTCACCTACAAAAATCAGCTCAGGTTTGGGAATCTCCCTAACATCCTCAGCTGTTAAGACTGAAGCAAAGAATCCATTTAGTTTCTCCGCAATGACTCTAAGCGCTCCTTTTGTATCTCGATCGTCCAGGGTCCCCACTGGTTGTTTAGCAGGCTTTCTGCTTCTGATGTACTTAAAAATATTTTGTTATTACCTTTTGACTTTTGGCTAGCTGTTCTTCAAACTCCTTTTTGACTTTTCTTATTACATTTTTACACTTAATTTGGCAGTGTTTATGCTCCTTTCTATTTACCTCACTAGGATTTGACTTCCACTTTTTAAAAGATGCCTTTTTATCTCTCACTGCTTCTTTTACATGGTTATTAAGCTATGGTGGCTCCTTTTTAGTTCTTTTACTGTGTTTTTTAATTTGGGGTGTACATTTAAGTTGGGCCTTCATTATAGTGTCTTTGAAAAGTGTCCATGCAGCTTTCAGGGATTTCACTCTAGTCCCTGTACCTTTTAATTTCTGTTTAACTAACCTCCTCATTTTTGCATAGTTCCCCTTTCTGAAATTAAATGCCACAGTGTTGATCGGCTGAGGTGTTCTTCCCACCACAGAAATGTAAAATGTTATTATATTATGGTCACTATTTCCAAGAGGTCCTGTATAGTTACCTCTTGGACCAGATCCCATGCTCCATTCAGGACTGAATCAAGAATTGCCTCTCCCCTTGTGGGTTTCTGTACCAGCTGCTCCAAGAAGCAGTCATTTAAAGTATCGAGAAATTTTGTCCTGAGGTGACATGTTCCCAGTCAATATGGGGATAATTGAAATCCCCCACTATTACTGAGTTCTTTGTTTTGATAGCCTCTCTAATCTCCCTTATCATTTCATCGTCACTATCACTGTCCTGGTTAGGTGGTCAATAATATATCCCTACTGTTATATTCTTATTAGAGTATGAAATTACTATCCATAGAGATTCTATGGAACATGTGGATTCATTTAAGATTTTTATTTCATTTGAGTCTACAATTTCTTTCACATATAGTTCCCCCCCCCCCCCCCGCACGACCTATTCTGTCCTTCCGATATGTTTTGTACCCTGCAATGATTGTGTCCCATTGATTGTCCTCACTCCATACCAGGAGTGTCCATGCCAGGTTTCTGTGATGCCTATTATATCAATATCCTCCTTTAAAATGAGACTCTCTAGTTCACCCATCTTATTATTTAGACTTCTAGCATTTGTGTACAAGCATTTTAAAAATGTGTCACTGTTTATTTGTCTGTCCTTTTCTGATGTGTCAGATTCTTTTTTATGTGAATGTTTCTCATATGATCTGGCCCATACTTTATCCTCTTCCATCCTCTCCTCCTGACTAAAACCTAGAGACTCTCTATCAATAGACTCTCCTCTAAGAGAAGTCTGTCTGATCCACATGCTCCTCTGCAGCAATCAGCTTTCCCCCATCTCTTAGTTTAAAAACTGCTCTGCAAACTTTTTAATGTTAAGTGCCAGCAGTCTGGCACTTGGTTTAGGTGGAGCCCATCCTTCCTGTATAGGATCCCCCATCCCAAAAGTTTCCCCAGTTCCTAATAAATCTAACCCCATCCTCTCTACATCACTGTCTCATCCATGCATTGAGACTCTGAAGCTCTGCCTGCCTACCTGGCCCTGCGCATGAAACTGGAAGCATTTCTGAGAATGCCACCATAAAGGTCCTAGATTTCAGTCTCTTTCCTAGCCAGGGTCGTCCTTAGGCATAGGCAGAATAGGCAGCCGTGTAGGGCCTCATTCTCCCTGGGGGCACCACGCTGCAGGCAGCCCAGACAGTGTAGAAGCAGGGCTGCTGGGTCCTAGAGAGAGCCGAATGCAGCACAGTCTGAGGAATGGGATTGGCTGCTGGGGTCTCTGGGAAGGGGAGGGGGTAGGGATTGGGAAAGGAGCTCACCTCCCCTCTGCCCCATGGAGCACCCCCTCCTTTCTCCCTTCTCCCTAGGAGCACCCCTCTCTCTCTCCTCCCTCCCCTCCGTCAGGGCTGGGCTGGGTGAGGTGCTGGGGGAGGAGGGGAGGCTGGCTGCCTGCTGAGGAATGAAAGTGAAAGTAACTCACTTGCTCCGCAGGCAGCCAGAATTGGAATGAGACACAGGGCTTGGCAGGGGTTAGCCAGATGTGTGAAAAATCAGGATAGGGGTAGGGTGAGCAGATATCCCTATTTTATAGGTACAGTCCCAATTTTGGGGTCTTTTTCTTATATAGGCTCCTTTTATCCCCCCACCCCCACCCATCTCTGTCCTGATTTTACACACTTTCTGTCTGGTCACTCTAGGTGGGGTAATTGGTGCCTATATAAGACAAAACCCCAAATATCGGGGCTGGCCCTATAAAATCAGGACATCTGGATCTGACCATCCTCGCTGGGGAGCGCCTCTCCCCCGGGCTGGCAGCTGCCAGTGATCCATCTCATCCGGGGGGAGCTGCACAGGGCAGGATGAGCTGCTGTGGCTCCATGGGTGCCCCATCCCTGAGATCAGATGCTGTGCTAACTTCACCATGGTCTGTTGGTCTGGCGGCGGTGCCCATTGGCGTGTGATTGGACCTGAGGATTTGCTGCTGCTGTTGCCACTCTGCACCCCAAGAGGTGGATTTTGGGGTCCTGCAGTTTTCCACCTATCTCCTCCTCTACTGCAGCTGTTGGACCAGCAGGCTGGGGGGTGAGCCAAGCATGAAAGCAGTACTGTGTTGCCATTTAGATTGTCATTTAACAACTTTGTTTGCCAAAAATTCTTGCTAACAATCCTGAATCCAATTTCAATATATTTTTTTAAATCAATATCTTAGCCAAAAACAGAAAATTAAGTTGTTGACACTTATTAGTGACAGGTTTGGTTTGAGGCAGGGAGTGGGTCAGTTTTCATCAGAGAAACAAAAAGTGTTGACTGACTTTCCTATAGCCTGTTACTCCTGATAAGAGCCCTCCAACAACTGTAATATGCTCATCTCCTTACTAGTGTATAAAGCAGGGGTCGGCAACCTACGGCACACGTGTCAAAGGTGGCAGGTGAGCTGATTTTTGATGGTATGCAGCAGCAGGCTGAGCGGCTCAGCCCATCACTGCTCTGGGGTTCCGGCTGCTGCCCTATTGCCAGCTGGAATACCAGCCATCGGCCCTACTCAGCACCTACTGCTGGCCTGGGGACTCCCAAGGAACCCCAGGCTGGCAGTGGGCTGAGCAGGCCAGTTGAACCACTCAACCTGCTGTCAGCCTGGGGTTCCATTCACTCAGCCGGCAGTGGGCTGAGCGGGCTGGTGGCGGGCTGAGCAGGGCTGGTGGAAGGTTGAGTGGCTCAGTCTGCTGCCAGTCTGGGGTGCCAGCAGCACTCAGTCTACTGCTACTCCGGGGTTCCGGCTGCTGGCCCCTTGCCAGTCAGGAGCTCAGCCGCCAGCCCCACTCTTCCTCCTGCCAGCCTGGGTGAGCAGAATCCCAGGCTGGTAGCGGGCTGAGGGGGGGTTGGCAGCCGGGATCCTGGCTGGCAGGAGTTGGTGGTCAGAACCCCAGACCAGCAGCAGGCTGAGCAGGGCCTGAGATCCTTGTCTAGGGTTCCAGCCACCAGCCCGCTGCCGGTTTGGGGTTTCATTTACTCAGCTGGCAGTGGCCTGAGCAGGACCGGTGGCCAAGACCTCAGATAATAACAATAGTTTATTTATATAATATAGACATAGAGAGAAACCTTCTACAAACATTAAAATGTATTACTGGCACGAGAAACCTTAAATTACGGTGAACTTGGCACACCACTTCTGAAAGGTTACCAACCCCTGGTATAGAGTGACCATATGTTGTACTAAGATTCTCCTGCTTTTTTTTTTCCCCTGTGAGTCAGTATAACTTTTGCCAGCCCAGAAGTTGGGCAGCCAATGTTTTACGTTTTCACAATGTTTTCTCCAACTTTCATAAAGTAAATACATAGTTAATATGAGTTTAAAAGGCCAGGAACACTTCTTTATGAAGAATCTGTACAGCAGATCATGCCCATAGACGATCCAGAAAAGAAATATGAGGTTGAATTTTTTAATGTTGTGATGGATAAATCAGTATCTGCTGTTGATGAAAGGTTTAATACCTTGCAAGTACACCATGAACAGTTTGGATTTTTGTATGACATAACTAAATTCAACGAAATAGGAAAACAAGAGCAACTAATGACAAAGTGCAAGAATCTAGAGAGCCTCCTGAAGCACGGTGATAGTTTTGATTTAAATAGACTTGAACTGTACGAAGAATTGAGTACACTGTCATCAATGTTACCACATGCAAAATCGGTGATGGACATTGTACAGTTTATTCATACCCGCAAACTTGTTGACATATATCCTAATGTGTACATTGCCACTCGTATTCTGCTGACAATTCCTGTAACAGTAGCATCAGGAGAACGGAGTTTCTCAAAACTAAAGCTCATTAAAAACTATCTCCGCTCTATAATGAGTCAGGAACGCTTGACTGGTCTTGCTATTCTTGCGATCGAAGAAGACACGACTTTGTCTTTGTCATACAATGACATTATTACTGATTTTGCAGCCAAAAAAGCCAGAAAGATTGCTTTTAATTAAAAACAAATCTTTGTTTCAATACCTCTTCATATAAATTTCCAATAAAATTTTGATAAATTAAAAAAAATATTATTTGCATCATTCTGTCATATCAGAATTTTTTCTATAGTGCTGCTTCTTTAGTGCTAGTCCATCAACATTACAGTGTGCTTAATTAAGTTAAACTGGTTTTAATAATGTGAATGTGGCAAGTTTTCCAATACTATAAGCTTATGTTTGTGTTGCTAAGAGCAGATGAGGCACAGGGGCACCAGTTTAATAATCTCACCTAGGGCACCATAAATCCTAAGGCCGGCCCTGTTCCTAGCAGCCTAAATTTGGCCTCCAGGATATCTCTCCTACCCTTCCCTATGTCATTGGTACCTATATGTACCACGGCCACTGGCTCCTCCCCAGCACTACACATAAGCACTACACTACACACTATCTAGATACCTCAAGAGATCTGCAACCTTCACAGCAGAAAGGCAAGTCACAATATGGTTCTCCCATTCACCACAGACCCAGCTATCTATATTTCTAATGATCGAATCTCCCATTACTAGCACAAGTCTTTTCCTAATGACTGGAGTTCCCTACTCCGGAGAGGTAACTTCAGTGCGAGAGGATACCCCAACATCATCTGGACGGAGGGTCCCAACTATGGGAAGGTTTCCCTCTGCTCCCAATGACTGCTCTGCTTCCCTGAGTCTTTCATCCTCCTTAACAGCGCAGAGTCTGTCTGATCAGAGTGTTTTACAGTGTCCCGGAAAGCCTCATCAACATACCTCTCTGCCTCCTTTAGCTCCTCCAGTTCCACCACCCTTGCCTCCAAAGCCCGTACGTGGTCTCTGAGGGCCAGGAACTCCTTGCACCAAATGCACACCTACGTCACCCGCACACAAGTCAGGTAATCATGCATACTACACTGAGCGCAGTAAACAGGATAGCCCCCATTCTGCTGCTGGGCTTCTACCTGCATTCTCTTCTACAGCTACCTAGGTTAATGGTAGGGTTTTTGTTTAAATCAAGAAGTTTTGATTATAGTTTAGCAAGATTTTAATCAATTTAGCATATGTGTCATTGATTTAGTATAGTGGTAATAATTTTAGTCAAAATGCTGACTTTGCAAAAAGGTAAAATCCATCGGTGCAACTAGTGGCTTTGCCTGTGTGTCCCGGAGTTGTGCATTGGAATGGCCACATAAGTTTGTAACTGAGACAAATTCCCAGCGTAGACAAGAACTACATTTTCTTAAGGATAATTTTTGGTTGCTAGTTGTGTAGACATCTGTCCTCATCCCACACTTCCAGATGGAATGCATAATTAAGAAAAGAAATAGGAGGATATTCAAATGGGTGTTACTAGCTACTCATTTGTAGTGCAGTAATTGCCTTTTTACACCTCAATTACTGTTTGCTGAAGGCTTGGGTAGCTAATAACTCTTGTTAACTGAAAACAAAAGAAATGGGGAGGGAGGTGCTCAAAATAATTAAAGGTCCAAAAGCCTCTTCTGCATCTATTAATATATAAGCAGGGTTGGGAAGATTATATTTTTATCAGTAAGTCGGTAAATGTCAACTTCACCATACACACACAAACTGACAAAAAAGATTTCCATTGATAATCAAAATTTACAGGTAGGCAAAGTAAGAAAAATGCTGCTTTATAATTATCATAGTTTGATTGAGGGATATTTACTTTGTATATTTTGACATGTAATGTAGACATTTTGTGTTTTAGTGTTTTGCAAAGCTTTAACATTTTGAATGTCAATGTCTATTGTCACTAAATAATTATTGTCTGTCCCCCTCCCATAGTTTCCCACAACTCTGAAGATTTAAATTGATAAAAATCAGAAACCCAGAATTTTGTGCAACTGTGAAAATTTAAATGAATACAAATAAAAAATGCCTATAAATAAATGTCAGTATTATCCAACAAAATTATAACAAATAAAAATTGAATTCTGCCAAGTGTATAAATATGGTGGCTTGTTTTGAATGCACAGAGAGTTGATGTGGTGCCTTGCATTTGTGGCATCATTTCTTTGTGTTTAATAAATATATTTTCAGGTAAGAAACATATTATTATCTCTGTTCTCTGGACAGTCAAGATAGTGGGCAGAAGATTTTTTTTCTTTTTTTATTTCACTATATTATACTAGTGAAGTTTCAGCTATCCAGCCCACTGTAAAAGACTGCATGTGTGGAACAAAGTTGTCAAAAATAATGGAAAAGTTAAAGTCACAAAGGAGAGTACTAGCCACTTATAGCTTTAGGGATCCGTCCAAAAGCGTCTGCAGCAGGTTCTGTAATAGCAACCAATCTAATTTAGAGGCCCATGTTTGTTGTGCTGCTACTCCTGTTAATCTTTCTGCTTTATCCAGTGTCATTAGGGTACCATCAAGGAAGAATATAGCCCCTGAAGGGCAGAATGGTATCAGTGCTGGCTGCTAACTGGGGAAAACAAAGATAGTGTGAAAAGCTACACAGCTGGCATGTCAGATGTATGCCATTTCTGATCCATCTGTAACACATGGTATATGCCAGCTACTTTGCTAGATACTACATGGATAAGCAGGGAATCTGCAAGAGAGAATCTCCAGTGTAACTACTGAAATGCAGAGACATAGCATGGAAAACATAGTTTTCGCTTTATTTCTGCACTTTTATTTCCTTTCTTGCATTTTAAAATATTGTTAGAAAAGACCACTTGCCTCAATAACCCTGACAGCGTGGATTTTGCAATAGGGCTAATACCTCATTTAAATCAGCCCCAGTACTGTCCTGTGTATGTATTATGTACGTAGATGATACCTTAGTTATTTTCCTTGGCTGTCTGGTCGGCTTGCCAAGAGCTGTTATTTTTAAGAACCTTATTTCTGCTTGTTTCACTACTGTCTAAAGTTCCAGACAGTGTTCTGCTTGTCTTTTATATAGTAAAGGTGGTTGCAGGTGGTTTAAAGATTATAACTCTGACCTGCCTCCTACCTTGTCTTATGTAGATGACTTTATATGTCCAGAGAAAAAATAAACAAACTGGTGTTTCATAGATTCTAAGGCAAGAAGGCACCACTGAATAGCACAGGCCACTGGAAGCAAAGGCTGCCAGGAACCTTCAGGTATATCAGCACTGCAGGTAGAGTGAGTCTCCCAGCCCATGTAGAGAAACTCATAGCTCAAGCTATCATGCTATCATGCTAAGAATAGCAGCGTGGACACTGTAGTGCAGACATAGTCATACTGTCCAATGTAAGCCCAGGGTTAGTAGAACTTGAGTAGCAGACCCTGAATTTGTTAACCTAACTTGAGCATCTGTACTCATTTACAACCCCAGAATAGAATTCTAGAATCCTGGGTCCTAACCTGGGGTTCCAAGGTCTACACTTCATTATGGAGGCCCTCTCATATCGCAGTCTTCCTAGCACCCTCCCAAAATGTAGCTGCACTAGACCTTTTGTTCATGGTGCAGTGTGGGAAAACTTGATTGTCCACCAAACCTGATTGTCCAAAGGACATAGTCAGCTCATGGGATTGTGGGAAACTTTTGGCAGACTCCAGAGCACAAGTCAGGGCTACATCTACACTGCTGGGCCCTAGCATGACTCAGGTTCAAACACTTCACCCCCGTGAAGTCCTGAGACTCTGGGTTAGCACAATTTGTTTGTAGACAGAAGTGGGGTTAGACCTGAGCCTGAGTTTGAACCTTGAGATTATGTTGCAGAGTAGACATACACTATGGGTCTGAGTTTGGGTGGCTAGCCTGAGTCTTCACTGGAGCTGCAATGTTCACATTGCTATTTTTAGCATGCTATCTCAAGCTCTGCAAGCATGAGTCTAGCTACCTCGGTTGGGAGGCATTCTCACAGCTGCAGTGGAGAGTACTCCAGAGCCAGGTTTTCCATGCTCCTGGGCTGCTCATCTTCTTACCTGATGGACTACCTGAGCTCCAAGAAGCTTGGAGAGCCTTGGGAACCTTTCAAAAAAGGTCTAAACTAAATGTCATAATTCTTGTTCTGTGGAAATATTGAGATTTTGGAGTTTGACCCATTCTGGAATGTTTGTAGTGTGTGTGGTGTGGTATTTGTTTGGTTTTTTGTTTTGGAATTTCCCACTGAATGGAAATTCCAGTTTCTGGCCAGCTCTAATTCTCATAAACCTTCTGAGAACTTCACAGCTGTTGCTAAGATCACCTTAAACATATTAAATGCCTTTGTTTGCATAATTTGTCCATGGACTGAGGGAACTCTGGAATTATGTGGCTTTGGCTTTGTACATGCATTTTGTATGTTTGTGACACCTTATAATTAGGCCTCTGATGTGAAAGCTATCTAATGTTTGGTTCAACCTTTATGACAGTGATAGCTCCATAATGACATTTATTTTTCTGTGCTGAGTGTCAAAGTATGACATCACTTGTATATTTGAAATGCCCCCTGTATTTTGAGTAATTGTCCGAAATGGTTGTCCTCACTTTCAGCAGGGATGTGTCTTTCCAGCAACTGCATATAATGGGCAGGTGTAGTTTGCTGATGTGATAGAAACTATTGCACTTCATTCTACATGTTATAGGAGTATTTTAGCAAGAATAAAATAAGTATTTTAGCAAGAATATAATACTTCAGCTATTTTTCTTTTTTTCGCATTTTTAAAAAAAGCAACATTTGAATTTTAACATCATTCTTCAATGTTAATATCTGTAACAAAAAAGCAATTAAAGATCAGGCTTTTTTTCTTAAAATAGGACAATTTTAGAACGAACACAGACCTATTGTCAGGGAAATTTCCATTTTCCAAGAAGAAACAATCATTTTTACAAATTTGAGTGTTTTCAACATTTTTTATTTTGCTTTAATTTTAAACACCTAATATTTTCTTTAGTTTTACAGCATAGCTCCCAACCTTTGGAAGCCAGGTATGCATTATATGTATCCATGCAATATTCCATATGGAATTACATTAGGGATATGTAAAACTGAGTTTTACAAGAATTTCTTCCACATTTGTGAGAAAAAGCATAATTATTTCATGTTCAAGAAACTGCAGGCTTATATTTAATATCTGTTTTTTTCCTCTTTTATTCCATGACAGTGGTGCTGCCTACTGAGGAAAGAGTTTTTTATCTAGCCTTCGCAGTTCATTTGCTGATCATTTATTTGTGTGATCAAGCAACCTATTTTGAGAAATTGATTAATCAAGTAATATTTTATATCTTCCGGGTGTTTTAACCTTAGAAAATTGCTTGTATCACCTTAAAAGATTAATTTATTCTAATTTAACATGGTGGTGTCTGTCAGGAAAGGTCTGGATCCCCTTTTTTTTCTAGCAGAAAAATTGTAGTCTTGACACTTACTCCATATATTATGGTGCTCAAAATGTGAAGAACTTGTGCTGAAAATCTCCCTTGTGCTGAGACCCAGCACAATGGCTGTGTACCATGTGAGCCTTCAGAACAGAGTTTGAGTGTAACTTACATGGTGCACAGAGCTAGTGCTGACCCACTGGACACACACAAATGTCATCTATAATGCATATGTTCTATGTTACTCTTAAAAAATATATACACGAGGGTTGAAAGGAACCTGTATGTATGAAGGAATGCACTGGCATTAGTACAGACTACAGTAGTTTGGAGTCACTGCAATAAGATCAAAATATACGTTATTTTTTTCCAGTATATACCTTCTAATAAAAGTCACTTGCTTAGCTAAAGGATCACATGAGCTTTGGGAGAAAGGATGTCCATGCAGTTAAGGCTCTGGATAGTGAATCAGAAGTGTTTGCTCTGATTTCCAGGTCTGTAACACACATACTAAAGGACATTGGACAAGCTATCCATGAGCTCATTGGTGCCTCAGTCCCGTCTCTGAAATGGACATGATAATACTTTCCATTCCTCCTCACAGGAATGTCGTGAGGATCAGTTCGTTAACGACATATCATGTGGGGTCTGGAAGGGATCTGTCCTGGATCTGATACTATTCAGTATTTACATTAATAACTTGGATAATGTAGTAGTGTGTATGCCTGTAAAATTTGCAGATGACTCCAAGCAGGGCACTTTGGATTAGAAGTCAAAATAACATTGTCAAACTGGAGAATTGATCTGAAATCAACAAGATGACTTTCAGTGAAGACAAAATGTGAAGCAGTAGACTAGGAGTGGGCAACCTTTAACACGCAGCCCATCAGGGTAATCCAGAGGTGGGCCATGAGACATTCTGTTTACATTCACTGTCCACAGGCACACCTCCCCACAGCTCCCAGTGGCCGCAGTTCCCTGTTCCCGGCCAATGGCAGCTGTGGGAAGCAGCGCCCAGCAAATCCCTGAAGCCCGCACTGTTTCCCGTAGCTCCCGTTGGCCGGGAACGGTGAACCGCGGCCAGTGGGAGCTGTAGGGGCCGGGCCTTTGGATGGTCAATGTAAACAAAATGTCTCACAGCCCATCACTGGATTACCCTGATGGGCCATGTGCCGAAGGTTGCCAGCCCCTGTCATAGACTTAAGAAATAAAAATGAAATACACAACTACAAAATAGAGTGTAACTGGCTAGGCAGTAGTACTGCTGAAAAGGCTACAGAGCAGTGGTTTTCAGCCTGTGATCCATGGACCCCTGCAGGTCCACACACTATGTCTAAGATTTCTAAAGGGGTCTGCACCTCCATTTGAAAAATTTTAGGGGTCCACAAATTTAAAAAAAAAGAGTTGAACCCCCTGCTATTGAGGTTATAATGGACCACAAATAGAATATGAGTCAACAGTGTGATTCAGTTGGTGAAAAGGTTAATATCATTCTGGGGGGTATTAACAGGAGTTTCTTATGTAAGACATGGAAAGTAATTGTCCCAATCGACTGGAGTACTGTGTCCAATTATGGGCACCACATGTTAGTTAAGATATGGACAAACTGGAGAGAGTCTACAAAAGGTCAACACAAAAGATAAAAAGTTTAGAAAATCAGACCTATGAAGAAAGGTTAAAAACCTGGGCATGCTTAGTCTTAACAAAAGAAGACTGAGGGAAGACTTGACAACAATTTTCAGATTTATTAAGGACTGTTAAAAAGAGGACGGTGATCAATTGTTTTCCATGTCCACTGAAAGTAGGACAAGAAATAATGGGTTTAATCTGTAGCAAAAGATATTTGGGTTATATACTAGGAGAAACTTTCCAACTGTAAGGATAGTTAACCGCTGGAATAGGTTCTAGGAAAGATAGTGAAATCCCATCATTGGAGGGTTTTTAAAACAGGGTGGACAAACACCTGTCAGGAATGGTCCTGTCTCAGAACAGGGGTCTGGGGTGATGACCTCTTGATATCCCTTCCAACCCAACATTTCTATGATTTACTGTTTGTGAAGACCACAGAAATAAGTGCCTCCAGAAAAATGCTGATACTGCCTGTTGGATGAGAAACACAATCCTATTCTGTGTTTTTTCCACAGTATTGCAGATTTTCTAAAGATGCATCAGAAGAGCAGAACATTTTGCTTCTCATTATAATGAGAACTAATAAAGATTTTGATGTTCTTTGATTATCACACAAGGTGTATGATTCAGTTCAGCTGAAAGTAGGTTAAGTCTATGCAGTGTGTAACAACTTGATGATTTTGCATTGTGTAGTTTGAATGAATTAGTTTTGGTAAAAATAGGATTCCACTCAAACATATTCTGCTTTGGTGGAACTGCAGTTTAGCAAGCTTGTCTGGGATGTAGTCCAATTAATTTACAATCTGGCTAAAGTTAAAAGTTTGTTGTTGGGGTAAAATATTTTATTTAAGCACTTAGGTGAGGATAACAGTGCTGGAAAGCTGAACTCTGTTTTCAGTGCTTTAAACCATGATGCACAGAAGTATAATGATGTTTACACACTTCAGAACCAGAAAGGTCATATGAGGCAGACTTCTGAACTGTACCTTAAAAGTGCCAGACAAAGACATCCACAATGGGTTTGTGTCAATGACAATGCTCTATTAAACCTGTAGAGAAATCCTGCTTTGCTGTTCATTTGTCCCTGGCCGTGACACCCGTACCAAAAATACCCTTGCCCGAATGGCTATGAGGAATCAGAATAAGACATTAAATTTCTTTGATTGGTTGTAGTTGTTGAAGTACTTCATTTCTCCCTATTGCAGTCTGACTTCCAAATGTAAAAGCCCTTTGTGTACCCCTTACATATGACATAAATGTCAATTAGATATGGTAGCATTTTAACTCCAAAAGTCATAGTGAGCAGAGATTAAAGATTAAAATTCCCAGCTCTAATAGTGGCAAGTCATCAGGAAAATATTCTTCTTCTCAGTAACAGGACTTTTTTCTATTTTTTTTAAAGTGGAAACAAAATACAATACAGACTCTCCAACTAGCAGAGGGAAAAAGAATGCAACCTCAGTTCATACGAAAATGTATGTCACCAGAGGGAAGTGTTCATGAGGAATCTATAGAGTTAACAAATAAATAAATAAATAAATCTTAGAATAATTTCTAATAGTGATTTCATTAAAGAAATTTGCAGTCTGCAAACATTGAGCAAAGAACAAAAAGTGTAAAGTTCACTGCACACATTGTTACCACTTATTCATGCTGTTAGTGAATAGTTTTTAAAACCTGAGTTCAGCGTTCCACATATGTCTGCTAAAATAGATTATATCAGTGTGTGGAGTTGCATTGTCTGATGCAGAGGAGAGGATTATTAGTGACTGATTTTTAATCTTCCCAAACTCCAGACTTAAACACATATTCCCCTTCCCCCCGGAGGTAGATCTAAGGGACCAGCAATAATATTTTATTATTCCATTTTTCTTAAGCCTTAAAATAAAGGCTTAGTCTCAAAATAAAAAAGCCACTTTGAATCCATAAAGATACTTTTATCACTTTTTTGTGTTAGCAAAACATTAGAATATATGTATAAAAAAACTTGAACTCTGTGTTTTGTCTTCTGACAGGTAATAATTACCACTTTGCATAAATCGTTGCTGTTATTCCTAATGACATTCACTTTCTAGTTTAAATATGATAAATAGAAATACATTTAAATAAACATTTTTATTGAAATCTGTTTGTAAAAGAAAGGAGAGAGAGAGGGGAAAAAAAACAAATATAAATAGTTTTTCAGTTGAATTTAAATTACACTATCTGATTCAGGAAGTCGGCATTTCAAAGATGGTCCACATCATCCAGCTAACTGTATGTTGAAAAATTAAAATTAGTTGTAAAACCATAGTTCTAATCTGATGTCTAGAATGATCATAATACATTAGAAGCTTCTTTGTTGCATCAGTGAGAATTCATTTTAGTGATGCCAGTTAGAAAAAAAAGACAGTTGACTAATGCTTGTGGTACATTCTTCATCACTGGCAATTTTTAAATACAGATTGGGCTTTTCTTTTTCTAGATGAGATGCTCTAGTTCAAACAGGAATTAATTCAGGGAAGTCTTCTGGCCTGTGTTATACAGGAGGTAGGACTAAATGATCACAGTGGTCCTTTATGGCCCTATAATTTAAGAATCAATGAAATTTATTTCTTTAATGAAATAAATGTGAAATGAACTGAGTAGCTAATATATTGATATTCCCAATTTTTTTAAAATAAACTATGCTCTTGAGACAGCCAGATGGCTTGGCAGCCACTTCCCAAATATCAAAGACTCAGGTTGGGGAATGACTTAGGAATGGTCCTTTTGTGATCCACATATTGGAATCTAAAGGCAGTGTAACATCTAAAATGTTAATGTCGTCAATAACCAATAAAAGAGACTAGTCTTGCTTACATATAGTAAACTTTGTCATTGGCACTCTGACTCTTAACACCCTTAATGCTAATTTTTCCAAATTTAGCACCTGCATTGCTCTGGCAAAATATGCATGCCCATGTGCAGAAGGATACGTTAGCATACAAACCCCTATTTACGTATACAATTGCCCAAATTGCATATTTCAGGCTACTAATGGTTTCTATGCCTATATCCTGTAGATTTAACTTAGGTGTTTAGCTTTGAAAAAATGGCCTTTACGGTTTACCACAAGTTTCTAATAAACTTTAGAGTGAAATATGTAATTACACTGTCATCTTGGGTTCTGGGTTTATGGACATTTTTTTTTCCGTGGAAAATGTTGTCTCCAGTTCCTATCTCTCTTTCCCCCCTAGCATTTGATCCACTCTGCTCCCTACATCCTTGCCCCTTTAGAAAACAAGCATGGACTGTGCTACATTTGAGTGAGCACAAATATCATGTGACATAATTCTTAGGTGCTGGCCCCTCTGCCACTTGATGTCCTGCCAGGAACATATTTTCAATTTTCTGTTTTTTTTTTAAACCTGTTTTTATGAAAACATTATGAAAGTGTTTTTGCTGTAAAATTAGATATATAGTAGTGTACCTGCTTTTGAACCCGCATAATTCAAGTTCATTAAAGGCTTCTTGTAAATTTACACCATTCTAAATTTTGGTGTAGCAAAATCAAGTCACTTAATTGCCCAGTGCCAACTGAAAAATGGGGATAGTCATATTTTATTTCTCCCACCCTCTATATATCTCATTTTTTCAGATG
Source organism: Gopherus evgoodei (assembly GCF_007399415.2). NCBI lineage: Eukaryota > Metazoa > Chordata > Testudines > Testudinidae > Gopherus > Gopherus evgoodei. Next base: position 87,574,485 of record NC_044324.1, read on the forward strand.
GCAAGCTCTTCTGGTGTATGTAAAACACCTAGCACACTGCAGTTCCAACCTTGACTGGAGCATGTCAATACTATTGTAATAGAAATAATAATATGAATAAAAGAAGGGAAAAACTCACCATTTGGTTAATATACATTATTTACCAGTGATTCTCTGAACCCCAGAGATCCTTCTGATTTTTCACTGTTACTTCCCTTCAACATTCTGCTTTTCTGTCTGTTTTCTAGTGTATGTAAACTGGGAAACATTTCTGTCACTAAGAGCTTGTCTCCACTTAAAGCACTGGAGCTGGAGCACTTAGTGAAGATGCTACCTACACCAACAGGAGACCATCCCCCATCGGCATAGGAACTCCACCTTCTTGAGATGCAGTAGCTATGTCAACAGGAGAAGCCCTCTCATAGACATATTGCTGTCTATACTGGGGAATTAGGTTGATATAACAACATTGCTCAGGATGTGGTTTCCACACCCCTGAATGACGTAGTGGTACCAACATAAGTTCATAGTGTAGACCAGGGTTAAGAGTCAAAATGCTGTTCGTTCCTTCTGAGGGAGAGTAATTAGACACAATTCCCTCCAGAACTCCTGGATGTTACTCCTCAGCTGGTCAGAGGTTCACTACAGAGTTACCTAAGGCACTCTCTTCCCCTTCCTCAGAACCCCAGCCACTGCCAACTTGAGAGCAAAGGCAAATGTGTGCCTGTATCATTGAGTGGAGACTTGATAGTCTCTAATCTTCAGTCTCCTTCCTTACTTAAAAGAGAGGTTATTACTGTTCTGTCTTAATAATGAATATCAAAAGAAGTCTGTGCAGAAACTGTCTCGAGATTGTCTTTTAAATGGAAAAACAGCTACAGTATCCTTTGCCTCTAAACTGTGTGCTTCTCAGGAGCCAACAACATATGCCTTCCTGTATTGCAGGCTGTAACAAAGAGCCACTGAAGCGAGACAGTTTCAGATAGCTGCCAAAACTATTCTTTACTCCACTTGTCAAAGGAGTGCCCACCTTTTCAGAACACTTTTTCTTCTGTCTTCATGTAAGGAATGATTTTCCAAACCGTGCCAATAATGGTATTTTTTGAGATTTAAAATCTGTGCTATCAGCCCCTCCCCCCCTCCACACACATCGGGACTTGAAACTATAAAATTACACGCTTTAAATCATAAAATTATATGCTTATTCCTATAAATTATTTCATTTTTTGTATTCCCCAGCTAAGGAAGAAAAATGAAGATTGTTCTTGTAACATTATATTAACTGTTAAAATGCAATAGTGAAAGTCAATGGTGCCAATAGTAAACAAAACTAAACTAAAACAGGATAATAAGTGGTTGAGGAAACAGAATCATATTTTCTTGGGAATCTAGCTTCAGTTTGCCTGTAGTATGATACACATCTCTACAGAATATCTGAGAGGCTTTGTTTGTTTGAGTTGACCTGATATTCACCTGCAGTCAGTCAAACTAATTCATAAAACCCTGTTTCATGTCATTCAATGGGAATTAACAAAGGTGGTATGGGGATGTTACTTTTCTCTGGTGTGATGGGAGTCTGTCAGAAAGGAACAAAAATACTTGTATCCTATGTTTAGGATTAAAAAAAATGTAAATGAGGTTTTCCACATGTCCTTTAAGCAATATAGTTGTGTTCTTGCCTCCACTGCTTCTGCATTCACATCTGTCTAAGCATTGACTTGATTTTGCTCCTTTTGATGGTCAAGACCTTGAGTTACATGGTGGGAATTAAAGTGAGGAGGAGCATAAAGTTGTTAATGAAAGAAATTAACACTTTAATTAACAGTACTTTAAACCATGTAGCATGGATGCTGCTCCTACTTAATGTACATGAATTGTCTTAGTAAAAAAGTCTGGAATAAATCACCTAGGATGCCTCACAAGGAAAATAAACTTCTGAAGATAATCAGTTACTATTTCTAACTTCCTTAAAGAAATAGAAAATAGACAATTGTTGAGGGGTGTGTTATGGTGTTCTCTTTGGTGCATGGAAAAGTGCCATGTTAAATAATTAAATCACAACAAACTCAAGATAATCTGTCTTTGAAGGCAGCCAAAATGGCCTCTAGCTGAGCAATGAGGCAATGGACAGAGACTGCAAGGAACTATGGATCTTAGGCTAGTTGAGCTGTTCCTTTAGTTCATTTGACCTCTATTTACCAAGGTGCACAGAACATCATTTGCTCAAAATTATGCTATTTGCTCATGTGAGCTCTCGCACAAACATATGTTGTCTGAGGCACATTGTATCTTTTCATCTATAACAGGCTATGATGTATTACTACTTGTGTACCAAGTGTTACGCTAGTGAACCAAATTCATAATTTACAAATGTTGAATATGATGCCAGCAGTTTTTAAGGAAAATTCCACTGAGATTTTCATATTGCTTTTTATTAAGATTGGCTTTTTTAGGTACACACACATTCTATAGATGCATTTTTCTAAAATACTTCTTTCTAGGAAAATGTTTCATCACACAAGATTATGGAGATGCCAAGCAAATCTGATCTGGATCTAACACACACATAATATTTGGAGTCATCAGATAATCATTGTCAGCCTTCAAGACCTCTGAAAGCAAAGTCACGTCAAATTACATAATATTAAATTCTTCATAAAAAGACTAGCAAGCTGGAATTGGTTGTATGCAGCTTAGTGAGCTCTGTATAGAAAAAGATCTCTCATCATTTCATTTTCAGTAACTGGACATTAAGAAATAAGTCAATAATATTCTCTCCCGTCCCTGCAGACTTCTAGTATCCAATTTGCCTTCCTTTGTAAGTTGTTAATAACTGATTCTCTATCATCTACTCTTCGTGGTTTTCTGTTCTGATTTGTCTGTGCATGTTTGCTTCAGCAAGTTGCAGGGTGGCAGCTTTTGCAGCAACATGAAATGTAGTCGAAATAAAAATATTGTAAATCGTATGGTCCAGTATGCAGTCAACATTGGTTTCAGTTTGAAGTGGCTGAACTGGTTTGATTCTCAAAATTACTTTTGTGGCTCTTGCTCCTGCAATTGGTGTTTCCCTATTTATATCTAGCCATCAGTGCTCAAACAGTGGGGATCACTACAGCCATGCAAAGCATGTTCAGAGCTAATATTGTAGGTTAGCTTCTCATATTGCAGTGAACCTCCCAGTCTGGGTAAACAGTCTTGGGTTAATGGGGCTCATGCTAGTACTCTAAAAATACCTGTGTAGACAGTGTTTTGAAGTTGCAGCTCAGGCTTTGAAGCTTAGGGAGAGGGGATAGACTTCACAGTCTGAGCTCCAGCCTTTGTAGACATACCCTAAGAGACTCCATTGGGATAGATTCAATGGATTGACAAGGATGGGTTTCCTAAATAATTCATCCTTCATGCAGAATTGCAGGGTATATGTATGTGTCTGAAGCATCCCAAGCTATGCATTCTACAGGCATTGAAAACGTTTGTTTTCTTCATTGTCTCAGACCAATGTGTTGGATGGTGTGTTTGGCAATCCGACATTTTCCAAGCATTTTGAAATCTTTAAATGAAGCACAACTATGATTACTGTGACTTCCTTGTCTATCCATATAAAAGAATATGTGCTCATGACTTGCCTTCAATAAATGGAGTAGAATTAAGCACTTCCTGGAAAGAATTCTTGTTTGAAATAGAGCATATCTTTTAGGAACAAAACATCCAATCTTGATTTTAAAATTTGCCAGTGATGGAGAATCTACTTCACTCCATGGTAAATTATTCCAGTGGTTAATTACAATTACTTTAAAATGTATGCCTTCTTTCTAGTCTGAATTTTTCTTCAACTTCCAGCCATTGCATTTCATTATACCTTTGTCTGCTAGATTAAAGAGCCTATTATCAAATATTTGTCACCCCATGACTTTTTCTTGGTTAAGCTAAATAGATAGACTCAAGTAGCTCGATCACTGTGAGGTAGATTTCCCAACTATTTAACCATCCTATGGATCTTCTCTGAATCCTCTCCAATTTATCAGCATCCTTCTTGAATTGCAGACACCAGAATTGGACATGGTATTCCAACAGAACTTGCAGCAGAGCCAAATACAGAAGTAATATAACCTCTTTATTCCTACTTGAGATTCCCCTGTGTATGCCTCCAAGAATCGCATGAGCCCTTTTGGCCACAGAATCACAGTTGGGAGCTCATGTTCAGCTGTTTATCCCCATAATCCCCAAATCTTTTTCAGAGTAACTGCTTCCTAGGATAGTATCCCACATCCTTTTAAGTATGGCCTACATTGTTTGTTCCTAGATGTATACATTTAAGTTTAGCTGTTTTAAAACATATTGTATGACAGTGCTCAGTTTACCAAGCAATTCAAATCACTCTGTGTGAGTGACCTCTCCTCTTCATTATTTACCACTCCCCCAGTTTGTGTGTCATATGAAAAGTTCATTAATGAAGATTTTGATGTTCTACAATGTCATTAGTAAATGTTAAATGGCATAGGACCAAGTGTCATGCTATCCGGAATGGCTCACAACTGTGAATGCCTACCTTAGGACAGACTACCAGAAAACGGGATGGACAGCCCAAACTGGTGATATGCTCTATAATTAGATTTCACCAAGCCAGTACCAAATGTGAATTCCTGGATCACTATACCAGTCTTACCGTGGAGTCACAGACCCTTTAGCTGCTCCAATCTATCTTGCTGCCAAGAGAATTGGACTTCGGGTTAAAAGATCACTTAGACTAAAAATCATACCACATCAGGTTGCTCCCTGTCCCAAGAGACCAGTCACGTACCCTAAATCAATTGGTACCCTAGATCTTGCACCAAAGACCACTGCTGGTAGCCAATTCTATAGTAAACTAACTAAAGGTTTATTAGCTAAGAAAAGGAAGTAAGAGTTATTGAAAGGTTAAAGCAGGTAAAATATATGTACAAGTGGATCACAATCTATACTTGCAAATGGTACAGAGATGTAGTAATCTGCCAGTTTCCCAGAAGTGTCTCAGTGCAGCCCAGAATAACTCTGGGGATCTCCGTATTCTCTGTCCTATTAGAATCCAAACAATCCAGAGATGAAGCATCTTTCCTGGAATCAATTTTTATAACTTCTTCTAACAGAAAACAAGCAGACAGTATCACTACCCATGTGGGCTCTTCCTTTGGTGATGGAGAGTGAGGAATTCATTTAAAGTCTTTGAACTCTGATCATCACACAGTTACCACTTGCTTTGAAATTAGCAGTTTTCTGTTTGAGTTCTTCCTTTGCATTCCACAAGGCTTCTTTCTGTTTGATAAGTTGTTTAGTTACAGGGGTATACACAATGTAAATGTTTTCTACTCCATTATAACAGAATAAAGATATGTAAAAACAATGCATGTACTATCCCATTGTTTTCATAAAGTTTAAATGCCAAATACACTTTTATATATTTAATAATTACTTTGATCTATACCAGTGTTTCCCAACATGGGATGCCGTTTGTGTACGGAAAGCCCCTGGCGGGCCGGGCCGGTTTTTTTATTTGCTGCGTCCACAGGTCCGGCTCATTGAGGCTCCTACTGGCCGCGGTTCACTGCTCCAGGCCAATGGGAGCCGCTGGAAGCGGTACAGGCCGAGGGATATACTGGTCGCCACTTCCCGCAGCTCCCATTGGCCTGGAGCAGCGAACCGCAGCCAGTGGGAGCCGCGATCGGATAGATCTGCAGACACAGCAGGTAAACAAACCAGCCCAGCCCGCCAGGGGCTTTCCCTACACAAGTGGCATCCAAAGTTTGGGAAACACTGATCTATACTAATAAACAAGTGAATTGATTTGGGGCTTTGGCATGAGCTAGCACCTGGTCTGTCAGCATAACACCAAGAACTGATTCCTGTGGGATCCACAGGGGCGGCTCTAGGTATTTTGCCGCCCCAAGCACAGCAGGCAGGCTGCCTTCGGCAGCTTGCCTGTTGGAGGTCCCTGGTTCCACAGCTTTGGCGGACCTCCCGCAGGCGTGGCCCCAAAGGCAGCCTGCCTGCTGCCCTCACAGCGACCAGCAGAGCACTGCCCCAGGCATGCGCTTGGCGTGCTGTTGCCTGGAGCCGCCCCTGGGGATCCAATGAGTAACATATCACTTCATGATGATTTTCAGTATACAGTTACATTTTGAAACATGCCAGTTAGCCAATTTTTAATCCATTTAATGTGTTCCACATGAATTTTGTATCATTCTAGTTTTTTAATCAAAATGTGCAGTACCAAGTTAAATGCCATGCAGAAATCTAAGTATCATCAACACTAACACCTTGATCAAATAGACTTATAATCTTATCAAGTTAGTTTCACAGGATCTATTTTCCATAAATCTGTGTTGATTGGCATTAATTATATTACTCTAATTTAATTCTTTATTACTCTAGTCCTGTATTAGCCACTCCATGATTTTACCTAGGATCAAGATCAGGTTGACAGGCCTATAATTCCTAGTCATCCCATTCATATTTTTAAAATATTGGCACATTAGCTTTCTTCTAGTCTTCTGACACTTCCCCAGTGTTAGAAGATTTTTTAAAAGCAACATTAAATGTCCAGCAAGCTCCTTGGGCCAGCCCTTTAAAAACTCTTGGATGCAATTTTTCTTTCCTTGCTGATTTTAAAATGTCTAAATGTAGTAGCTGCTGTTTGATATCCTCTTGTCTTACTACTGGATTGAGAAGTGCTTCATATTCATATAATATGACTAAATCAACTTTTTTTTTCCAAATGTAGAACAGATATTAACTGAACTCTTCTGCCTTTTCTTCATGTACTGCTGAGATTTTCCATACATGTATGAGATAATAATTTAAGAAATCAGTCAAGTAAAGAGGTTCCAGGCATTTCTGACCTTTCCAAAAATACACAGCTTCCACAATTGAAGTGATCTGGTTTTTAATTGCCATCAGCTTACCAAAGACAAAGTATTTTTCTTTTTAACTAGAGAATCAATTTTCCAAGGCTACACATTCTTATATAGTTCTAAGAGCTACAGATGGATTGCTTTTCTTACCACATAGTGCTCTGTGAGGGTACCAAATTTATAGAGATGGTTGGAAAATGTTTTTTTTAAATGTTTTTTTCATCAGAAAATGCCAATTCATTGAAACTGAAACTTTTTTTGTGAAAAAGGGTCAGATTGACCATGTTTTTGAAAAAAACTCACGTTTTTTAAATTTTTTTTTTAAATTGTCACCATGTTTGGTTGTGAAGTAAAATATTCTTGTTTTCTGTCTCAACTTTTTGTTTAGAAATATAAGCAAATTATAGTACCAAAAAAAAAAAAAAGGGAGAAAGAAAGAAATGGTCAGACTCAAAATGAAATCTTTCAAAATGATCAAAATGAAATGTTTTGATGAACCGAAACAGAAATATTTTTCAGCTTTTCAGTTTATGAAAATTTTCAAGATTTTTGACTTTAGTTCTGATTCGAGATGGAAATTTTTTTTTTGATACTTCAAACTTTAATGGAACAGGAAAATTGTTTCCCACTCAGCTTTAGTAATTTATACATGCTTACAATTTTTTAGACATAAGAATGAAAAACATAAAATAATTCCAATATACTTTTCATTGAAATATTCAAGATTAAATTCTTACATGCTTTTCAGTTTGCTTGGATTTTGCACAATATCATTGTCTTACATTCCACACAGTTCATACAAAATTCCAGAAAAAATTTGACATTATATTGACTCTCAAAAGGCCATAATAGCCCTTTCTTTATAAAGCTTATATGAAATATCTCACTGAAGCTAATGGAGTTTTGCAACTTGGGAAGTAGAGGGCACATTGTGCTGTACTTAGTATGAAATGCAATTTGCCTACTAAAACAAGCTATGAAAAAGAACCAGTGAGTATACAAAGTGATCTGCTTTCCAGATTTAACAAATTCCAACATAACAATTCATATGTTTAATTAAGAAATACAAAAACTGAACCACATGCCAAATTTAATGTTAAAAACAAAAGTGCTCATCACTACCAAAAAATCGAACTCATGAGTAGCTCTTACTAACGTTAGGAGCCAATGAAATGACTTGTGTGCGTACAGCTTTTGCCAGATCAGGCCCTAAATTTATTTCTTTAAGTAGAAATGTGTGAAATAGCATCATAATATGACAATTTGGAGAAAACAAATATTGATCTTTTTAATACACTGGATGACAAAAAAAAACAAAAACAAAAAAAACCCACTACAACAACATACATTCTGAACATGTTTTGTTCTAACTACAACAAACCTCTCTTTCTCTCTTTCTCTCTCTCATATATCCATTTATCTGGGCTAAAATCATATGTGCAAAAGTTTCAGCCTTATGCAAATTAAATGGATCAATGATGGGACTCCTCAAAAATGGGGTTTATAGTGAAAATGCTGACAGACTCTTATTACAGCTGCCAAGTACCAGTAGAATGAGGTGTCTTTAACCCCAGTGAGTGCTGATGCAGAGGTTTAGTACTGTATGAATTTTATACAGTTACCCAGGAGAGTTATCTTATTATTCATTGAGTCTTGTGTCTGGTGCAGTAATTGCATCTGGTGCTATTTTTCTTGCCTTACTTTGTGGTTATTTTTTATTCTTGTATAAAATGGAGAAAGGTTCTAAAACAGGAGAAAAGCTTGAGCTCATGTATTTAACCTATTCTGTTTCAAAAAGAAACTGGAGGTTGGTAATAGAAAATTATTGGTGTGGTATTTGTTTTCCCTTCCAGCATTACATGTAATGAAAGCTACATTTATTCTGCATACAAAACATAACAAGAAGTTCAGCATAGTACTAGGCATTAGTTTCCTACCAAATAAATTACTAATGATCTGCCAATTATTTTTAAGTGTTGACTGTCTTCCATATACCACTTAATGCAATAAACATCTACCTAAATCTTCAGTCACATCCTAACCTTACAATTAAATATCCGAGCTGAAGGTTTGAAGGAATTAAAATTCAGTTTCCGTGGACTTAATTTTTTTAAATTTATTTTTTTGTGTTAATGTTTTCATGGGCTTTCTGCAGTCTCCTAAACAGCAAGATATATAACTTGATGGAGCAGAGCAGAATATACTGATTTGTGTTTTAAAACGTTTTCTACCTGCTTATTTAAAAAAACAATTGCCAAAGCAGTTAACATCCCCACTTATACAAAAAAAATAGCATGCAATACTTACCACTCTTGATTGACATTCTGAATTAAAACTATTAGTTTTTCAATTGCCAAATAACCACATTGTTAGAATGCTTTCATTTTAAGCAGTTTACAGTATTCTACACAAGTAATACATTGGACATTAATAAGCAATTTGATAGAGAACACATTTCAGATTAGGTAGGGTGCAGCTGCATTGAAGATGTGGCTTCACTATTGGCTCATTTTTTTTCACTTAAAAATGAGATCGTTTTGAGTAATCCAAAGTAAATTTTCCCTTGATAGAGGGAAGACAACAGGAATTTCTTTTTAAAGTTCACCTCTGTCTGTGTGTGGTAATATATTAACAACTTTACACAAATAGATAATCACTGAAGCTCCCTCTCTGTGCCTTCACTTACAGGAAGAGCCATATGTGATGTTCAAGAAATCTGACAAACCTCTCTATGGGAATGATCGATTTGAGGGATATTGCATTGACCTCCTCAGGGAGCTAGCTACCATCCTTGGATTTACCTATGAAATTAGACTAGTGGAGGATGGCAAATATGGAGCCCAGGATGATGCCAGTGGACAATGGAATGGAATGGTTCGTGAACTAATCGATCATGTAAGTTCCTTTTTGGAAGCTTGTCTGCTATCTTATTGAAATCTAAGTGAGAGCAACATTTAACAAGATCCTGCAGGTTACTGATTGCTTTTTTTACATGGATAGATTGTGATAATAGTGTATGTTAATGTCAATGGTATGCTGAGATTGTCTACGCCAACAAGTCACTATACTTTAAAAAAAATACCTTAAAATGAGTCTTTCCAGTTTTTAAAATGTATCATTAAACATAGGCTATTTATTTTGCATCTCTGTTTTTGTCTTCCTAATGGAAAGAGCTTCATGCTTACATGAATCATTTCCAAATCTAAATGTAGAATAGATAGCATCCACAATGATTTCTTAGGAGCAATGTATTTCCCTTGTGAAAATCAATATGATAGTCACTAACTTAATCATTCAAGAGCAATCAGCCCTGCTTTTCTGGCAGGGGATTTGATACTATGTCCCAGAGGAATCCCTATATAACCTTTAAAATATGCAGTATTATCTCTCATTAACATACATTGAGCAGATCCCTGTCTTTTCTCCTTAAAAATCTGCTGTAAAGTCCAGACAGTAAGACAGAAACATCAATGCACACTGAAGCAGCAGGGTAATTCAATCTGAGTCAAAACAGATATCATTACTGGCAATTGCTTGTAATTGAATAAGTCAGGCATCCCTTTTCTCTGGCCTTTAAAACATACTTTCTCAGTTGGTGGTGCCAATTGAATTTGGTCTCTTGGAAATGTAGTTTAGTCTGTTTGCAAATTACGCAATTGTCTCTAACTTCTGTGTGTTTGTTGATTTTGGTAAATTGCTCAATATCCAGACATCTGATCAAAGCCACTTGAAATAAACCAAATAAACCTGTACCTCAATTTGATTTAATACAACCAAAAGCTAAGACAATTATTCTGCAGCTCCAGTCATACCTTTTCAGGCTGACACTGGGAAAATGCATGGATCTGCTGAAGCAAGAACAGAGTTTTTGACCGATTTGAGCCTATCCTGCCTCTGTTTGCCTAAGAAGTTCACAAGCCAGTGAGAACAATTGCCAAGATATTCAGATTTACTATAAGTATTACTTTAACACTGTTCTCTTAAGTTATAATGTAATCCTGTTTTGAAGAGAACTATGTTAATACAAAGTAGGAACCTTTTATCTTGTGCCTGCAGCATCCACACAGGGGAAGAACAGTGCAGAATTTCAGTGCACACTGCTATTCACACTCTTATAGTCCAAACTACAGGGCAGTGTAGACATGTCCTAAGACATGTCTGAAGAAATCCTGGCACTGAAATAAAAAGGTTAGAGCTGGGGCTGCTCCTGTCACTCCCTTCAGATGATATATCACAAACTCAATAACTGTTTTTACCCATGTGGCCTCAAGCTCATTCACTGGTTGGAACAATATCCCCCCTCCTCCCATGGAAAATTTTGACTTTTTGATCTCAGAGTTAACAGATCTTAAGGCCAGAAGGGAGTACCAGATCATCCTGTATATTTAGACCTCCTGTATATCCAGTAGGCCACCACTACCACCTGCACACTAAACCCAACAGTTGAAATTAGATCAAAGTATTACAGCCCACAGGAGAGCCCACAATGGCAGGGAAATGATTGAGAAATACCCAGATAATCCTGGCAAGTGCTGCACCCACATGCTGCAGAGGAAGATAAAAATCCCCCAAGGCCTTAACCAATCTGACCTGAGAGAATATTCCTCTGCAATCCCTCTTAAAATGACCAGTTAGACCCTGAACATGTGAGTAAGAACTAGACAGCCAAGAACCTGAGAGAAAGAATGCTTGGTGCCACCTCAGAGCACTGGCCCTCCCTGTGCACTGTCCCATCTCTAGTCGTGGCCATCTCTGATGCTTCAGAAGAAGGAGATAAAAAAAAAAATAAAACCTTCCCAGAATATATTGGGTGAAAATAAAATGTGAGCATGCAGGTAGCTGGCTGAAACCTTGAAGCTTGAGCTTTTAGGAATATAAGACATGAACTAGAACCTCCGGGCTGCTGAACCCTGCCCCTTACCATCACACAGTTTCCTCAGTTTCTGAATCACCACATGCATCATGGAAGGTACAGTGCAACTGGGAACCCGACATATAGAGGAGAACAGGGGCCTGAGGCACTGTCATGTGCCAGTCTCCTGCAGGAGGCCATGGCACAGCAGGTGCACCTGTGCTAGTTTTCCCTCAAACAGAATCCCCAATACTCTGACATAAGCTTTCTTTTCTCAATAATCTCTCGTCGGGGATGGTTTATTACAACATAGTCCAAATAGTCCATAACAAAAGTCCCCACACACAGACAATTTATTCCCCCCTTAAAATCATACAACATCTAGTCCCTTGATGACCCACATGCTACATTTCTGGCATCTTTCACCATGCCTGGGCTCTTTTTCAGTCATCTCTTGTCATTTTAACAGAACAGCAACCCCAGCCCTTTCAACTGGAGTGCAATCCGGCTTTTGCCAGTGGAGACCCCCACAGCCTCTCTGCTGGGAGTTCAGCAGGGGAGCCCCTCAGTCCTTTCCAGCCCTCTTGCCCCAGCTATCCAGCATGGAGATATAAGGGGGTAAACTCGTCTGTTGCATCAGTCCTCTCCAGCTCTCAGCTTCACACTCCAGCTTAGAAGTCTGCAGGCAACTCCGTCTGTTAGTCCCTCACCTTCAGCCCTTTGCAGCCCTTCTTGCTCTGGTTCTCTGGCTTGGGGAGGTCTAGCTGCTTCAGCCGTACCCCAGAAACCACTTACAGGTTTCTTAAGGGACCTTCCACAGTCCCCCTGATCTCTGGCACCTCTCACCTGCCCTTTTCCTGACCGAGACAGGCAGCTCTGATTCACCAGATCTCTCTCCCTTCTAAGGCCTGGGTGCCCTCTTTGACGCCCAGTTAGGAGGCAGTTGATTAGTCACAGGTGCACTGGCCATGCTCCCTCATAAAGGGCCAGTATCACCCAGTGACAGGCACCCAAACTGCAACTCCCATAATGCACCACAACAGTATTCCTGCATCACTATCTTTTTTTTTTTTTTTTTTTTTTTTTTTTTTTTTTTGTGTTGGGCCAAACTTTCAGGTTTTGGGTGTTGTGACTCTTTTGTTGTTGTTTCTTAAAAAGCATTTTTTCCCCCTATGGCAAGCGGACATCTGTCACAAAATAATTCATTTATTCAAAACCCTAATTTTCAGTCAAAAAACATTTTGACTGAATATTTTCAACCAGTCTAATTGCTTTCTTCATTTCTCTCTGTGTTTTTATGCCTATTCTTATCTTTCTATGTATGTCATTATTCTCTATATTTTAACTTCATCCCTCTGTAGCTCTATTTTATATATCTGTCTCAGTGAGTCTGTGTATGTATGTGTATACTATATAATTAGTAAGCAAATATTTTAGATATGAGAAGTGCCCCAACTATTTAGTGTAGAGACATCAAGGTAGAAAACGATTATATATGATCATCTCCCTCTGCCACTTCAATGTGAATCACTTTATAGTCATCCTTTCTGTTTAGTTCCTCCATCTATGTTTACAGCAGCCTGTTCTTTCTGCATGTAACCATCCATAGACCTCCCATCCAGATTATTTGTTTAGAGTGACACCCATAATGCCCTGAATGATTTCCAGACTTTCTGAGAATCCCCTGGCGAAGGCACCTCACAGACTAGGGATAATTTATAGGACATAGACCGCAATTTCATTAAATAAACAAGTATGTAAGCAAATGAAGGAAACAAGTGAGCGTAATCTTTGGGCTTGGCTACATTTGAGAGTTACAGCACTGGTGGTGGCTTTACAGCGCCTTAACTTACTCCCCATCCACACTTGCAAGACACATACAGTGCTGTATCTCCTTGGCTACAGTGCTGGCTGTACTCCACCTTAATGAGAGGAATAAAGAGAACAGTGCTGCTCTTGCAGCGCTGGGGTGCCAGTGTAAACAGTGATTAATCTTACTACTCTGTAACTGACCTCCGGAACCTTCCCATAATGCTTTTTAAGTAAAGATAACACTCTTTGTTTTGTTGTGATGCCTCTCTTTGTTTTGTTGTGAACTCGGGGCTCCCGGATCTGCTTATCTGAAAACCAAACACAGCTACTGTTTGCTGTGAATGAGGCAGGCAGGGGGATGAATGTCCACAGCTAGCGTTTGCTTGAGGAGAGAAGCAGCCCAGATGGGGGAAGTGGGGGTCCGTTTTGGAGCAGCTGCTTATTTGGGCTGAAGGCTATTTGCATTTAGTGAATGAGAGAGGGGTGGGGGAAGGGGTCAAAATTTTTAAAATGATTGAAGGTTGGTGCTGTGTATCTTCAAGTCCTTAAAACTTGCAAGGCAGGGAGCTGACACAAAATCCACTCTCTCTGTCTCCCCCACGCTCCCTGTCACACTCCACCCCACCCCACTCTTTTGAAAAGCACACGACAGCCACTTGAACGCTGGGATAGCTGCCCATAATGCACCACTTCCAACACCGCTGCAAATGTGGCCACACTGCAGCGCTGGTAGCTGTCAGTGTGGCCACACTGCAGCGCTTTCCCTACACAGCTGTATGAAGACAGCTTTAACTCCCAGTGCTGTACAGCTGCAACTGTAGCCAAACCCTCAGCACTACAGCATGGCTGAGGCTGCTTAGCCTGAGCACAAGCCAATCTTTGTCTTGGCTGGTAGACGCAGAGATCAAAATGGCTACTCAGCAAGATGCACCATCCAGGCCAAGACATGTAGCTCGCTCCAGCCTATGCTCTACTCCTGTGGAAAGTGCTAGGGCTAGGAAAGACTCCAAACAGTCTCATTGGTGAGGCTTTTAGTCTCAGCTACATATGAATACATATCTACCATCCTAGCCCAAACAGCCAAATAAATGTACCCTCCTGCGAAGACAGCATCCACCCAAACACTGCAACATAACGAAGGGGAATGTGTGGAAACAAAAACATAATTCTAATTTGATTTAAACAGAAAATAAAATAAAATGATTAACCAAAATAACACCACGATCATACTGTACAGCAGGAATTGGCAACCTTTGGCATGCTGCCTGCCAGGATAAGCACCCTGGTGGGCTGGGCGAGTTTGTTTACCTGACGCGTCCACAGGTTCAGCCGATTGTGGCTCCCCCCGGCCATGGTTCACCGCTCCAGGCCAATGGGCTGCGGGAAGTGGCAGCCAGCACATCCCTCGGCCCGTGCCGCTTCCCGCAGCCCCTATTGGCCTGGAGAGGCAAACCGTTATTTATTCCCATCAAAGTCTTGGATTTAGCTGTTCATATCATTATATAGAGGCTGGACAGACACTCTTCTTTTGCTGAATTCAGCTAAGTCGATATTTAGATATTTGCTTCGTTTATTAAGGAGTGACTTATCTACTTTCTCTGTCCGGTGTTTTCTTGTATTCATTCAATTTGATTGCATCGTTTGAACTTTTGTAAATTTTGCTATTCAAGATTTAAAATAAAACACTTATGGACAGATTGTGCCTTGTTTTGCACAGCTTCACAAGGAGGTGCTCACAGAGCCTTTTCTCACCCATTTTGTGCATGTGCAAGGCCAGTCACCAATCTTGTCTTTGCAGTTTCAATGTGCAAAGATTAGAGGTTGAGATTTTAAAATCAATGTAAGAAGATTTAGCCACACATCTTGCATTAATGAAAATTTCAGCCAGGGAGTCTCGCACCAATACTGGGGCTAGATATTTTGGAAAACATAAGGATGGGGCCTTCGTCTAGGGTTGCCCCCATCCAGGTTTTCCCAGGATCAGCCTTTTTTTGAGATTGTTATTTTGGGAAACCTGTGAGAGTGCTCACTATAGAGTGCCATCTGACCCATTTTCTGTGCTCAAGATCATCCTGGATGTCCAAGTTTTTTGCACCTCGGAGGTGGGAACCCTACATTACACTTCCTTCCCCTCTGCATTAACTAATATATGTTTCACCGTAGAATTGTAGGATTGGAAGGGACTTTGAGATCTAGTCCAATTCTATGCACTCATAGCAGAATATCTAGGATCCTAAGTATAATCTAGAACATCCTCAGGGGTAAAGGAGAAGAGTTTATCACCCTCCTCTTTATAACAACCTGTTGAGTACTTGAAGATTCTTATTATGTCCCCCTTCAATCTTCTCTTCTCCAAACTAAAGAAACCCAATTTTTTCAATCTTTCCTCGTAGGTCATGTTTTCTAGACTTTTTGAATCATGTTTGTTGCTCTTCTCTGGACTTTCTTCAGTTTGTTCACATCTTTCCTGAAATGTGGCACCCAGTTGAGGTCTAATCAGTGTGGAGTAGAGCAGAAGAATTACTTCTCATGTCTTGATTACAACAGTCTTGCTAATACATCCCAGAGTGATGTTCACTATTTTTGCAACAGCTTTACATTGTTGACTCATATTTAACTTGTGATCCACTATGACCCCTGGATTGCTTTCCACAGTACTCCTTTCTAGGTAGTCATTTCCCATTTTATATGTGTGCAGCTGATTGTTCTTTCTTAAGTGGAGTACTTGCATTTGTCCTTAGTGAATTTCATCCTATTTACTTCAGACCATTTCTCCAGTATGTCCAGATCATTTTTAAATATAATCCTATCCTACAAAGCACTTGCAACCCGTCCCAGCTTGGTATCACTTTATAAGTGTATTCTGTATGCCATTATCTAAATCATTGATGAAGATATTGAAGAAAAGTGATCCCTGAGAGACCCAGAAGTGATTCCTGCAGGACCCCACTCATTGTGCCCTTCCAGGATGACATGTGCATTGATGTATTGTGACCCCCTTCTGTGTTCTCCCCTCCTCCCCGCCATGGTCTTGGAGGTATTTTGTCTGCCCCATAGCACTTTCTTCTAGACACCTTCTTCACTATTTCTCAGTGGAGGCCGTGGTTTAAGAGGGGAGATTTTCAAAGGCACAAATTATCAGTTAAGCACCTAGCTCGCATTGACATTCATTGGGAGTTAGGTGCCTAATTGCTATTGGTGCTTCTGAAAATCTTCCCAGAAATGAATATATTGGTACACACACAAATATTATCACATACAAAATATTGTTGTTAGGCCATTGTCAAAATATTTCCCCAGAGAAGATTCACTGTTCCATTATAGAATTCTTTCTTATTAGGTGGAACATAAAATCTTTCTCTATCAACTTTTCTCAGACTGGACTTTTTTTTCTTCTGTGTAATTTACCAGTTTAACTTGGTATGTACTCTCTTCTTCCAATATACCCGTATTTCTCATTGACAGTTGCTACTGTATGGCGTTCAGCTTCAAAAATTGACAAGGATACTTCTCAGGAAGATACTTTTGCCTCTATCCTGTAAAGCCTGGTGGTACAAAAGGAGTTACTGAGCCAAAGAGACAGAGTATGTCACTTCCTGTGTGAACTGAGTTACTTGGTAGACCATTATGAGTTTGGCAAATTAGACCTACAGCATAGTAACTTGGTTTTCTACTATCATGACCATATGTTGGGTGAGAAATAGTATTCATTTTATACCTGCTATATAAGTAGTTCACGGCCATGAAAAATGCATCACAGACTGAAATCTGGTCTTTTATGGAGAGTTTCTTAAATTGGGGGTCCTGACCCAAAAGGGATTTGCATGGGGATGACAAAATTATTGTAGGGGGTCACAGTATTGCTGCCTGTACTTCTGTGATGCCTTCAGAGCTGGCGGCTGGAGAGTGGCTGCTGTTGACCAGATGCCCAGCCCTGAAGGCAGTGTCCTTCCAACAGCAGCACAGAAGTAAGGGTGGGAATACCATACCATGCTGCTGGTGGTGGTGGCACTGAAGTAAGGGCAGCAGTACCCCACTTCTACAATAACCTTGTGACACACACCCGCCCCCCCAACTCCTTTTTGGGTCAGGACCCCTACAATTACAACTCCTGAAATTTCAGTTTTAAATAGCTGAAATCGTGAAAATTATGATTTTTAAAAATCCTCTCACCATGAAATTGACCAAAATGAACAGTGAATTTGGTAGGACACTATATATAAGTATGCTAGGTAGCTTAGTTTATGTGGGATGCCACCAGTGAGTTAGCAAAAGAAAAATTACTCTGGAAAATGACACTATTGAGGTTTCTAAAAAAAAAAAAATTTCCAGTATGTCTTTAGTGTGCTTGAATATATAGCAAATATTAAGCACATCAGTGGTGAGAGAAAAGGATTAAACTGATAATGATTAAATAAAATAATAAACTGGTATCACATGCTATGAGTTGGGATCATCAGCCAAGATTCAAATAATCTACTTTTACTTCTTAAGATTAGGTGAATCTCTTGCATCTATGTTTTGCATATTCATTGCAATTACACTAACTAAGCTTGGAACTAGTAATTTAAATAGAAAAATGCTGTGTGTCTCCTATTTTAATGCATCATCCAAGCAGCTGAAGAAAGACAGACCAACTAATTATCCGCAACATGGACTAAAAATGTTGTCAAACAATGTAGCTGAAATATCAGAAAATATGAATAGATAGCAAGCATAGAAATGTAGGGCTGGAAGGGATCTTGAGAGTTTATCTAGTGCAACCCGCTTTGCTGAGGTAGGACCACGTACACCTCGACCATTCCTGACAGATGTTTGTCTAACCTGTTCTTAAAAACCTCCAGTGACGTGCCTTGCACAACATCTCTTGGAAGCCTATTTCAGTAAGTAGCTATCCTTATAATTAGAAAAGTTGTTTATTTCCCCAAATATCTAATCCGAAATCTCCCTTGCTGCAGATTAAACCTGTTACTTGTTGGTCCGAACTTTTGTATACGTGGAGAACAATTACTGATTACCATCTGCTTATAACAACACTTAACATATTTGGAGACTGTTTATCAGGTCACCCACTCACGTTTCTTTCTCAAGACTAAACAGGCTCAGTTTTTTAATCTTTCCTCATAGGTCAGGTATTTAAACCTTTATCAGTTGTGGGTTCTCTTCTGAACTCTCTTCCAATTTGTCCACATCATTCTTAAAGTGCCCAAAACTAGAGATAATACTCCAGCTGAGGAGTTGCCAGTGTGCAGTTGTGCAGGACATACCTATTGGTTTACAATATGACATTCCTTTTAATAATATTTAATAATAACATCCCCAGAATAATATTAGCCTTTTTTTTGCAGTTGCATTACATTTTGACTCATATTCAATTGTGATCCACTATACCCCACAGAACCTTTTCAGCAGTACTTCTGCCTAGCCAGTTATTCCCCCTTTTGTAGGTGTGCATTGGATTTTTCCTATCTAAAATGTAGTACTTTACACTTGTCTTTACTGAATTTTCTCTAATTTCAGGCCAATTCTCTAGTTATCAAGATCATTTTGAATTCTACCTCATCTTCAGATCCTTCTCCTCCAAAGTGCTAGCACCCCTCCCAGGTTGAAGTTATCTGCATATTTTATTAGTATACTCTCTACTTAGTTATCCAGTCATTAATGGAAAATATCCAATAATACCAAACTCAGGACGAACTCCTGTGGGACCCCAGTAGATATGTATGATGTTCCAGGGTGCAATCCAGACTGGTGATGGACTTTTAACTACCTGCCTTGCAGTACTTTAGAATGCTTTGCTGCTGTAACTCCCAAACTGGGCCTCTCACAAACAGCATTTAGGTCACACCCTGAGTGTGTGTGTGTGTGTAGCTACAGCCTGCCAGCACACTTGCAGGGTGACCCCAACACACTCCCAGTCCCAGATCTTGTGCCCAAAATGTGTGTTCTGCGCTGTTCAGCCCTCTCCTGGACAGTCCACATATTGGCGATTCGTTGCCACTGTAAGAGATCCATGTACAACAATTTTCTACTTTAAATGGAGTTATCCACACAGTTCAGTTTAAACACAGCACTGGATTAGTTTCAATTAAAGAATAAACTAATAGTTTATTGAACTACAAAGAGATAGATTTTAGGTGAGTACGAGTACAAATACAAGGCATTAAAGTCAGAAGTGAGTATGAAAGAAATAAAGATAAAATGCTTTCTAGTGGTAAATCTTAACAAACTAGACTTGGTTTAAGATAAAATTCTTACCACATGCTTCCAACCACAGTGCTGACCAAATTTCAGGTCAGGATCTCTCCCCAACTCAAATGGTGGGTTCCTTTGTCTTAGGTGAAAAAGAAAGAGAACTAGTTAGGGAGAGGTACCTAAGGGTGGGTTAGCCTCCTACTTTATAGTACAGTCACCCTTTGAAATGTACTTTCCTGAGGGTTACCACTCCCATTGTGTGGTTGGAGTAATGGAGTCTTGTGGTGGAGGAGGTTCCATGCTGTTGTTTACTAAAATGTTAGGACCATCTGTTCCTGGCTGGCAGTATCAGGTTGTCCTTTGTTTTTGAGAAACAGGTATCCCCTCCCTAGATTTGACAGGAAACCACATTTCAGTCATAATTTCAACTTACATTCTTAAGTTTACACAGAATGTTGCTGCATACATTTCATCATGATATTATTGACCAGTGAGTTATTAGTTTTTCAAATGTCACCTCACAAGGCATATTTTGTACAAGATTATTACAATAGTGTGTAGGGTGTGAATACAAGGGTGCATTCATCAAGATATCCCTCCCCCAACTTCACAGCAAATTCTGATACTGCTTTTGGAGTATGGTCTTTCAATCAGTTTTGCACCCATTTATAGTCGTTTAATCTAGACTACATTTCTCTAGTTTGCTTATGAGAATGTCATGTGGTGTTATATCTAAAACCTTACTAAAATCAAGATATATCATGTCTTCAGATTTCCCCCATCCAATATCCCTGTCAAAGAAAGAAATTAGGTTGCTTTGGCATGATTTGCTCTTGACAAATCCATGTTGGCTATTACTTATAGCTCTATTATCTTCTAGATGCTTTCACGTTGATTGTTTAATAATATGTCCCCGTATCTTTCCAGTATTGAAATTAGGCTGTCCTGGGTTGTCTTTGTTCCCCTTTGTAAAGATAAGGTACTATGGTTGCCCTTTTCCAGTCCTCTGGGACCTTGTCTGTACTCTGAGTTCTTAAAGATACTCACTAATGGTTTCAGTGTTGCTACAACAGATCCTTAAATATCCTAGGATGAATTTCATCAGATCCTGCTGACTTCAATACATTAAACTTATCTAAATATTCCATAAACCATGATGTAAAGAGGTTTTAAATTCATCTCTGTTATTCTCTTGACTTGTCTTTCTCCAGCTAAACTTCCATCTCCAACATTTTTTTGGCTGTCTCATTGTCAGCTTCAGCTTAATATGACCAAAACGTAGCTCATTAGCTTTCATCTACATTCTCCATTCCTCCATTTCCTACCTCTGATGACAAAACCAACATTTCCCCATCACTCATATCCATAACATAGGACTAATCTTAGACATCTTCCTGTCTTCTTTGCCCTCTTCCTTCATGTATGGACTGTGGTTCAAATCTTGCTACTTGTCCACATTGCTAAAATCAGGGGTTTGGGTTTTTTTGCCACTCCCTACTTATCTAAGAGACTCTTCTCTCTTATCACATTACGTTCATGTCAGTCTTTACAGTCCCATTTGTTCATATCCTCCATAACCATACATGCTTTTTCCACATGGTGCATCTATCCTGAATTGATTCAAAAGATCACCGATATAGTGGGTTGGAAAATGAGCGGCTTTTGATTGTCTTGTGCCCTCCCCCTCCTCCCATGGAAAATGTCAGTAAAAATCACTGATATTTTCAACAGAAACTTTCAACTTCTTTTGGAAAAATAAAAAACATGAAAACTTAACAATTTTCAGACAAACATGAACAAAATGTAGGTTTTTTTTTAATTCCGGATGAATATTTTTTAAAAAATTGAGGAAAGCAGACACTTCCCATAATTTTTTTTTCAAATCCTAATTTTCCATCAAAGAAAAGGTTTATCAGAAAATTTTCAACCAGCGTTAGTCATTGGTACTGATTGTGGGACAGAAACTCTGTTTCACCACAACTTTTGAGGATTTGAAATTTTGTTTTAATGCAGAATTAAAACAAAACCCAAACCTTTCAAACATTTTCATAAGTTCTGATTATCTCTACTCGTCACTACCCTTTCCTGAGATAAACTTTCATAAACATTCATTTGTACCCTAATGGCTGCAAGAAATTAGCCAGTAATGACACACACACTTTGACATTTATCTCTATTTATGTAAACAAAAAAATCCTTATCACCATGCTTGCACTCAGGAACTGCATACTGTAATTGATATCAATCCTATCCTTCCTGTCTTAGCTCCAGAATCACAGCATAGCTGAAATCAAGATATATGCTGTCCTGGGGAGGGAATGTCTCATCTACTGTAAAGTCTAACACCATTTTAGGCACTGTAAAATAATCATCGAATCTATCTTTTTAGCACTTAGATAGTCTTTTAAAAAAATGATGTTAGGTCAAAGTTTCTGTCATTGGAATCTTATTTGCATCTGCAAAATAAACATGCTTGTTTAGAGAATTAGACCATTTATTTGTGCAAACTGATATTTGTGTGATCAAAGTAGTATTTACTTTATTCAGGTACCTGATTTGTTCACACACATTTGCATCCATAAACACAGAGCAGTTCTATTGTTGCAATTTATTTGGCAGTATCTTAAAATTTTGCCTTTAAAATCTAATTTAAAAAAATCCTGCAGTCATGGAACACTTAATTTTGCAGTACTATGCAGAATACATTTAAAAAGTCTTTGCATTTTAGGCTTTTCTTCCTATTAATGTATAAATTGCAGAAAACTCTTATGCAGGAAAACATGGCCACTAGTAAAACAGATAAAAACTGATCCTTTTTATTAAAATCATTTTCTATGAATTCAGCAAATGATTGTTAAAATAAAACAAGGATAATTAGAAGCAATTTTTTAAAAAAGGTAGGCATGCAAACTGGATAAAATAGAATGTAATTGATTTAGGTAATATTTATCTGTAGTATACATATTCACGCAGTTTGCCTCAGATTTTCAAAATCCTGCTAGAGAGATTCCATATGAAGGGAAGATGCTCCTGTGGCACTTGACCATTATCCTAAACAAGAATATATCCACTTTTATGTGATTAACCTCCTTGCATACCCACATTTTTATTGAGAAAACTCAAGACTATGGAGCTAGGACAGTGTTTGCGACTCTTGTGATATTTTTGCACATGATGTGATTTTTACACGGGTAGAGCCCATCTGGCAATGACATGAGAAGCTTCAGTCCTGCCTGGAGGCAATCCCCTCTGGCCTACCTGCCCCATGTGCAAGCCTCCTGGGGTTAGACCAGCCAATCACAGCTGCTGCAGGAAACAGGCTGCACTCTTTCCCCCCTCACTTCAGCAACCCAGCGTGATTCTCACAGAAGGGGAGAGGGAAGGAAGGAGCAGAAAGGGCCCAGCAGCTCAGTGCAGCTCTGCTCCCTGCTTCCCCTTTTCCCTTCGGTGAGCAATGGGAGGGCTCCTCAGCTCCTCTCTCCTTCTTTGCTGCACTGGCCTGAGAGGGAGCTGCTTCCCCCAGCTAAGGAGGGAGAAGGGGAAACTGTTTTCAGTCTCCCTAGGCCTTGGAGAGGTGTGAAGAACCCCAGGAGGAGCAGAGCTGGGAATGAGGTGCTGAAGTGATGTGGGGGCAGAATGATCTGGGGTGGAAGGAAACTGGAGAGGGCAAAATAATGGGGGGCAGTGGGCAGATGTGGGGCAATGGGACAGGCAAAACTGAATGCGGTGTGGGATGGGAAATCAGATGTAGGGCCAGAACTGATTCAGGGAATTGGGGGATGGGATTGATTTGGAAGTTGAGGTGGCAGAATGAATTGCTGGGCTGGATACAGGCAGATGTTGTGACTCCAGATGTTGGGGTGAGAGCTCCTGCAGTGGCATCCGAAATCACGTTTCCCAATACATTTGGGAGAATGAAAAATACTAATTCTCTCTCTCTTGCACGCGCACACACACTGCAGATGGGCTGGGGCAGTTAAAAAACACAAACTACGCATTTTTTGTTTTTTTTAAATCTCTTGATTTGGGGGATCCGACACATAATTTTTTTTTCACCTGTGGGGTTGGCAGTACCTATAATGTCAATTATGGCTCATACTTCAAAAGTGAAGTTAGCTATGTACAGCTTCTAACTGTAGAAAGCAAACAGTGCTATAACCTTACAATACTAGGGCAGCTGCCAGTTGCCACTTATGCAGTTGTGAAAGATCATTTCTGACATGAGCCACCTTTGCATTCACTATTCTCACTTGAACAATGAACTCGGTAATAATTACAAATATGCCTCAGAAGGAACAAAAAAAAATCATCTGAACCCTGTACTTACATTCAAATATATTTAGAAACAGAGTTTGTCTTCATCTAGACTCAGTGCACCAAAGTCGTCCCAGGTGTAATTGTGTTGACTTAACTGGTCTTATTCCAGGGAGGAAAGTTGTCTGTATGTATGAGGTGTATGTTCTTCAAATGAATGTGCTTATTATTTTTATGGTCTAGTGAGTACTATGTTATTTAGAACTGAGAGGAAAACATTGCAGTGCATGTCTTTCCCATGGTGGTCAATACTAAGACTGACTCTCTTCTAATTTTCCAACTGTTTCCCCATTACATTTCATTTGCTATATACACCAGCCAGTTACTCAGTTGTTCCCAATCCTGTTGTATTTCACATGCTACCATCTTCATTCAGTGCTTATGACAATTTCTTGCTATCAGTTAAATATTCAGTTCCTCTCTCTTTCTAATTAAAGGATAATAAGAAATATCTGAGCACTGACCCTTACTGTCCCTGCTGGACCTAGCTTCTTTCACACCTGGTTTTTCCTTTTCCTAACAATGTCTTTTCTTTATTCATCTCTATATCCTATGTATGATATCTTTATATCTCTTAATATAGTCAGGTGCCTATAATGGGAAACTGTACTTTGAAAAAAGAAAGCTGTCTCAGATTCCTTATAAATCAAAAAAAATGTAAAAAAAATAGAGTAGGTCGCAGCACACATGTTCCCAGTATCATTCTTATTTTTAAATTCCCAGATAGTCTGAGATTGTTTAAGAAAAGCTGCTCTTGCTAAAACTCTGCATTGTTCGTTCAATTAGATTTCGTTATGCATATACTTTATTTTTTTAAGTGGCTTCACAGGATAGGGTCAATTGTGTTCGAGACTATGAATGATTAAACCATTCAATCTTTTTGTTTCCTAGATCAGCCGTATCTCATTTATTTCTTTCCACTTTAGGTGGTGGGAGTCAGTACATAATCAAATCGTAAGCTTTCCCTGACATGTTTGATCACAATTACGGCTACTAAACATCGTTTCTATTCAGTTTACCATGTAAATGGGAAAAAAATACCTACCCACGTTTTGTAAAGAACCTTGAGATTCCTTGATGAAAAGCAGCACATCGCTGCTGTCATGGTACAGTTCCCCATTCTGAACCTTAGCGTCCAAAAGATGGGGTACCAGCATGAATTCCTCTAAGCTCAGTTACCAGCTTAGAACCTGTAGCGCTGCCACCAACCAAGAATTCCAGTGCCTGGTACTCTGGTCCCCACAAAACCTTGCCCGGGGACCCCCAAGACCCAGACCCTCTGGATCTTAACACAAGGAAAGTAAACCCTTTCCCTCACTGCTACTTCTCCCAGACTTCCCCTCCCTGGGTTACCCTGGAAGATCACTGTGATTCAACCTCCTTGAATCACAAAACAGAGAGGACAATTCACCTTCCTCCCTCCTTCTCTTTTCCCCTCCCAGATTCTCCCTGAGAGAGACAGTAATCCTAACACAGAGAGAATTTAGCCTCTCTCTCCCCCTTCCCTCCTTTCTCCCCACCAATTCCCTGGTGAATCCAGACCCAGTCCCCTAGGGTCTCACCAGAATAAAAAAACAATTAGGTTCTTAAACAAGAAAAGCTTTTAATTAAAGAAAGAAAAAACAGTAAAAATTATCTTTGTACATTTTAAAAAAATGGAATAAGTACAGGGTCTTTCAGCTATAGACACTGGGAATACTCTCCCAGCCTAAGTATACAAGTGCAAATTAAAATCTTTTCAGCAAAAATACAAATTTGAACTCCTTTCAGCCAAATGCACATTTGCAAATAAAGAAAACAAACATAAGCCTGACTTCTTTATCTATCTAGTATTCACTGTTCTGAACTTATAAGAGCCTGTATCAGGGAGATTGGAGAGAAACCTGGTTGCACGTCTGCTCACTCTGAGCCCCCAGAGTGAACAACAACCAAAACTAACAGCACAGCACAAAAACTTCCCTTCCTCAAGATTTGAAAGTATCCTGTCTCCTGATTGGTCCTCTGGTCAGGTGACAGCCAGGCTTACTGAACTTGTTAACCCTTTACAGTCAAAGAGATATAAAGTACTTCTGTGCTATTAACTTTTCTTATCTGTTTATGACAGCTGCTAAGTAATATTATTTACCATTTACTTACTATATCTTCAAGTATCAGAGGGTAGCCGTGTTAGTCTGGATCTGTAAAAGCAGCAAAGAATCCTGTGGCACCTTATAGGCTAACAGACGTTTTGGAGCATGAGCTTTCGTGGGTGAATACCCACTTCCTGACATGACATGCATCTGAGGAAGTGGGTATTCACCCACGAAAGCTCATGCTCCAAAACGTCTGTTAGTCTATAAGGTGCCACAGGATTCTTTGCTGCTTTTACTATATCTTGCCACAAATTTACACAGCACTTTACAAAGCACTTCCTTGACCCAAAAAGCTTACAATTTAAGAAAGACAAAGATGGGAAAAGACAAGAAAAAACTGGTTAGGATGTGTGTGTGGATAATATTGGTTAGGAGATGATGATAGGAAGGCTTCTGGATATAAGTCAACTGAACCTTGAATTTGATATGGGATGAGGATCAGGAACAAGATTCAAGGAGGGGTGTGTGTGTGTGTGTGTGTGTGTTGAGGCAGTAATGTAATAAGGTCAGTTGAAAAGGAAGGTTCCTTTAGCAGCTGCATTTTTGGAGGCTGAAAGGAGGAAATTTAGGGTAACCCAGGTGACAGCTTTATTCAAGGTGTAGCAGAAGTGAGGAAAGGATGGATTTTAGTGATAAAAATGTAGCACATGTGAGAGATTGGATATGGGGAGAGGGAAGATAAAAAGCTCAGGTTTTGAGAGACTGAGTTCAGCATGGTGACAGAACAAATTGAAAAGCATTTGGAGGTGCAAGACTAGACAGAGGGGGAAGATAGGGAGTAGATTTGGGAATCATCTGCATACTGGTCAAAAATTTAAAAAAACCCCCAAAACTATAGGAGTAATGAGGTCACCACCAGCATATATAAAGAGAGGGGCGCACAAGTGCCAACAGGAGGGAGAGGAAGATGTTCTGCAATCAAGACATACTGAAACATTGCTTGTCAAGATAGACAGAGACCCCAAATGAACACAGTGTCATAGAAGTCAAGAGAGGAGAGAAAATAGCAGAGAAGAGCATGATCCGTGGTGCTGAAGCTATTGATCTTTCTAGTGCACAAATCAAGAGAAAAAGAATGGAGAAGAGTCCCTTTGAATCTAATAGATAATAATCAACAATCTGATGTTCATTAAGGGAGGGAAAGGGGGCACACAGGTATGAAAGTGATTCATTAACCCCCTGTAGATAGTGAACATGAGATGGTCCAGATAAGACTTAGTCTCAACAACTGGTCTCAATCATTCAATACATAATTAAGTCCTACTTGAATCACGGGATGATCTTCATGTACTTGCAACTGAGTTGCGAACAGACATGGAAAATCATGGAAAAGTAATAATGGATCTTTATTAATAGTGATGATTTGGAACAGCCAGTGTTGACCTATTGTTTACAAAAAATTTACTGGAACGATATAAACACTCAAGTATTATGTTTATACCTGCTAATTTTTTGGTAGCCAGTTTGCTGCACCTATATTCATTTTTTTAAAAAGTGACCAGTACAATTTAAAATTCAGACAACTAAAAGTCTTAACACAACTGCTGTAGAAATTGAGTTCAGTCACTTTCTTTTCACATTTTACAGGCATTGAATGTTAGTGCAGTACTAACTGCATACTCAAAATGTGTGAAAAATTATGGACAGTGCAAAGTAAGCTAAATAAAATTAAAATTGCAGTGGAAACCTAATATTGCGGGGTCTTCAATTTCCACAATATTGTGAATGAAGTAGGGCCTTGTACATAATATATTTTACTCCAAGGAGTCTAAACAACTGGATTTGATATGCCGAGTGATTGGATCCGAAGGTCATTTAAAATTCAGACTTAATCCAGGGTAAAATTGGATTGGATCTAGACTGTTGCATGATCAAAATTTCAAACATTCTAGAGGATAATTTCACATTTATCACAGTACTGTATTTCAATGCATTTGGAAGATATTTCCAAGGATGACAGTCAAGTAACCACATACTATGTAGGTAAGTTCTGGTTGCCACTTTTACTTGTAATTCCTGTAGACATGGGGGTCTGGTAAAATACCCACACATTTCTATTATGAATTATATTTTATTTTTTATTGTTCTTTGACATTTTAGCTTCTATTTTAACTACTCCTTTGCATTTGTAGTACTAGAAATGCACAGTTGGAGTTCTCTTCACTTGTAGGTATGCTTTCTCTATACTTTCAATATTGCATTTTGTCTTTTTCAGTATTTTTTTTTATTTTCTTACCCTTGTTTGAAATCGTTTGCAAGCATCATACAGTTTTTAATTTTGCTTCTTCTTAATTTATCTGTTTAGCTGCATTTGAAGGCCATGTGTTCAAACTGCATTTTTATTTCGTGGTATACATTTATTTACCCTGTAGACTATCCACTCCTATTTTATGCCTGAATCATTTCTCTTTACTTAAAGTAATTTTCATTAATTATCCTCAATTGTTTAAGCTTCTTTGGCATCTCTCCAGCAGAAGCCTTTTGGAAGATCTAGCCACTGATCCATACTATTTAATATATAATAATATTATGTCCACCTGATCAAGTTTTTCTAATTATCCTCACATTCATTTTTTCTAAATCTGACGAAGGCACCTTCCACTTCATAACTGTTAGTATCTATGATATATTTTCTTTTTGTATTTACTGTTGCAAATATTCCCAGAATCTTCCAATTATTATTATGTTGGCATGCTTTTTTCATCCCATTGATATAGCATTCTATTTCTGTGTGAATTCTGTCTTGGCGGGTCCATAGGATAATTTAGTATGATAATTTGTAATATGCCAGAAAAAGATCACTGTACATTTTATACTTTTCAGTCTAATTGGTAATTCAGGAAGCCTGAGCTTCAAATACTCTGACCTTTCATTTCTAGTGTCATTTGTCCCAACTTGAATGAACACAGAAGGCTCCTGTCTGGCATCCCAGTAACCTTATTTCTTTTGTTTTTTGCACCTCCTTTTTTGCTTCCGGCAAATTTTCTACATTCTTATTCTCTGGCCTCTTTCTAGAAAACGTCCTACTGCACATTTGAATGTTGCAGTAGAGTCCCCTCTATTATAACATGTTGCTAATTCCCTAAAAAAAATTTTCTTCCTTTTTAATTTAGTGCACTGAGCAGCCTGTTCTTCCACATTTCTGCTGTCAACTACAGCTATGTTCCCTCTAGAGTTATCTGTTTCATATTTTTAATAGAGGCTAAACATTGGCTATATGCATCTCTATGTATTTGTTGTATTGTTCTACTTTTTGCCTAGTCATACTGATGATTAATCTGTTTCACTTCTAACCTGACTGAACTGTTTGATTTACATATTTTTATAACAAATATATATATACACACCTCTACCCCGATATAACGCGACCTGATATAACATGAATTTGGATATAATGCAGTAAAGCAGCGCTCCCTGGGGGGGCAGAGCTGCGCACTCCGGTGGATCAAAGCAAGTTCGATATAACGCAGTTTCACTTATAATGCGGTAAGATTTTTTGACTCCCGAGGATAGCGTTATATCGAGGTAGAAGTGTATATATAATAAAGTGTAAATGAATAGGAACATGGCTGTAACTGAGAGCAACTACGTGAATGAACCTGCTTTCATTCCAGTAAGGGTAAAAAATAAATTGTTGAGGAGTTGATGACACAGTATTGGAGGATTGTATAACAAGATTTAGACATATTGCAGATGGTTTTGCAGGCAAGGTGCATGTTACCTTTTAGGAAAGGTCTGCTTTTCATGCTGATTCCTAAGGTGCTCCAGATAAAATATTCAGAAATGCCAAAAGTCCTATTTTCAAAAGCATCTAAGATCCATTTACTTTCTAAGTGACTTAAACATATTGAAAATTGTATCCTCTTTTTTTCCAAATTGTAATGAGAAAAAAATGTTTAAGTGGAACAGTTCATTCTATTTTGAAGTGGAGCAGATTGGTCAGAATGAATAGGTATGAACCAGATCTTTTGTGATGGAAAAGCCAGATTTACACAACCACTTGAATGCCCACCGAGCCACTTCTTGACAGAAGTCAAATGGGAACTTCCAGGTAGGACATACATGCACAACTTCACTCAGGAAGAGATGGTATGTACAGACTGGCACACCCAAGCTTAGGGCATGTTAATCATAGCGGGAGAATGTCTTGAATTATTTCAGGCTAACACAAGGAAGCCCCCTACTTTCTAGAAGAAGACTTGCCAGACTCAAAATCATGGACTAGAAGCAATACAGTTTGAGCATACCAGAAGTACATAGTAATTCAGTGTATGGCATGGGAGAAACACATGTATAAAGTCTCAAAATCAGATGGTAAATTAGAAGCGTGCTACTGATCTGAAGTAAAGGACAGGTTACAAATAAGGAATTCTCAACCACAGGGCAGGGCCGCCCAGAGGGGCCATGGGCGGCAGGCGGCTCTGGTGGGCGGGAGGTCCACCGGAGCCATGGGACCGACGAGCGGCAGAGCGCCCCCCGCGCAGCGAAATGCCTAGAGCCGGCCCTGTTCGGCGGCGGAGGGCCCTTCCGTTCTGGGACCCGCCGCTGAAGTGCCCTGAAGACCCGCGGCGGGGGCCCCCGCCAGCGAATTACCGCCGAAGCGGGACCCGCCGCCGAAGTGCAGCCCGCTCTTCGGCGGTAATTTGGCGGCGGGGGGCCCCCGCCGCGGGTCTTCAGGGCACTTCGGCGGCGGGTCCCTGAATGGAAGGGGCCCCGCCGCCGAAGACCGGGTTGCGCTTCGGTGGTAATGCGATGGGGGGGGGTGTCCTTCCGCCCCGGAGCTGAAGGACTCTCCTGCCAGCGAAGACCGGGAGCGGAAGAAGCTCCGGGGCCCGGCCCTGCAAGAGTTTTCTGGGGCCCCCGAGCGAGTGAAGGACCCTGCTCCAAGGGCCCCGAAAAATTCTCGTGGGGGCCCCTGCCGGGGCCTGGGGCAAATTGCCCCTCTTGCCCCCCCCTCTTGCCCCTTCCCCCGGGCGGCCCTGCCACAGGGCAGCCAGATGTAAGCACTGTTCCCCAAAGTGCGAAGAACTCACGCACAATCTAAGCTTAATGAAATAAGTTCAGTCAATCCCCAGTACACTGTAGAAAACAACACTGCAAGAACTTTTCCTCATAACAGTAAATATTAATACCACATCTTGTGACCAGATCATCTCTATATTTTTGTCATGAAGGTGGATGAAAAAATTATGAATGTATTTGAGGGTGGGGGAATTTAACCTGAACTTCAGCACCTCCCACCCCATCTTTACATCCCCTTGCTGCCCCTGGGGATAGGAGCCAAGGCTGTAGCTTGGAGAGTCTAGTTCTTAACTGATGCTTTGAGATCTGTGGCATTTCTCTGCTGGTCTCAGGATACCCAGAGATTTGGAGAGTAGTGTCCCAATTTGCTCTTTTTTGGAAGATGCTATTCCAATGGTATGATTTGTAAGAAAGGCTATAAATTATGAGTTTCTTGCCCCTTGCAGTGCGACCAGAAATTATTTGCCCTTAGCTTTCTCGTATTCAGCCTTCACTAAGAACACTTTATCCACAGATCTTTTTTTTCTGGTGCCTACTTCTTTTCAGTAGTGTATTTAACTCTTCTTCACACCTCTTTCTTCTCCTTTCCTCATTTTCTTGCTCTCCTTCTCTTTGGTTATGGACAGAAATGTCCAATAAGTAGATCATCTGTTGACAGTATCGTAGAAACAAACATACTCTTTGAAAGCAGCAAGGCTGATGCTTAAAAGCACTGGACTTATTTTAAAATATAGGGCACACTGTACTCATGGGGAAATTTATAGCAAATCCTATTGATTTCATTAGGGAGTTTTGCCTATACAGATTTCTGTATGGAAACCAGTATTTTCTTTTCTACCTCTTGTCCAGGAGAGCTTTTCCTGCCCATATCCAGAACTGGCACCTGTATTTACTAAGAATTGCCTTTCACTGCTGTTGGTGAGCAGCCTTAGGATATTTAAATTTAGCAAATTTTGAAATAGATAGAGAATATTTAACAAATATTATCCAACAGGAAGTTATTGACAAAGGAATATTATCAATGGACCAATTAAAATACAGATCAGGGACCAATTATTTTTACAGGAGAAGTATGACCAGAGGCTAAAAATAGAATATGCACTGATCTAGGGTTTCGGGGAGACAAGTATAATCCCCCTTCATAACTGGAATTAACTAGTTGAACAAAGCCCAGCTTGTGAGGTTAGATAAATAAAATTATTAAATCTTAATGATGATGCTAAAGAAAGGAATGCTTTAAATTTCTGTACTGTGCTGAAAATTCTTTTTCCCTGGGTTTATAAAACATTTTTTTATTTTACTATTTTTTTTTTAAATTTTAAATCAGTAGGTAAATCTAGGACCAGCATTAGTTTTGCTAGCCCTGGCATTTGCTCTGTACATAAGCTTCAAAGTTTCCTTTATTTTTTTAATTTACTTTATATATATGCTAATATATATTTAGATGGTAAACAAAATCTGTGTAGTCAAGAAACAAAATTACTTTTTGTTGAGGTGTCAGTGAGACTGAATACAGAATATAGGATAGTAACACAAGGGTTCATATCTGAGCCCTTTTTAAGGTGATTTAGGACTATCAGTATATTGTGCATTTACAGTCTGCCCTGGGTAAAGCTGCATGTGTAGTTATGCCATCTAGGAAAGGAATTGTGTTTCAGGAAGGTACTATCCCTTCTCTGCTCCTGCCTTACTCCAGGGGATTATAGTAATCTGCCCTGGTTCTGCTGTATTGACTGTTGCATTGCCAGAGGAGAGCCAAGGCCGCAACTATTCCTATCCACTCTCTCTCTCTCTCTTGAGATGGGGAGTAATAAACATACAACACCTGCTTGACCATTCATGTCTGGATCGAGGGGTGGGGAGCCTGCACAGAGATGTATGTGTGAGGTTCTTCCTTCCTCTTGTGCACCTGTGTGGGTATGTGGGCTGTGCCACTTTCTGGCTCATAAAAATACTAGAGCTATGAAAAGAATAAAAGTAGAAAATCACTTGAAGAATTAAATTTTATATTTAAATACCTGCCCAAGGGCGTATGTGGAAATTAAGGTTCTCGGATAAGAAAGTTAATTCCCACTTGGATTTAAATCCAACGTTATGTAAACTCTTGTGCATAAATTTTGCCTCTATTTCTTCTGGTTCAGAAAAGGTTGGGCATGAGAGATGGCCCAATTGATAGAAATTAAATTACCTGAAGAAAATTGGTGAAACTGCTTCTCCATTCATATGTGCATTTTTCCTTTTAAGAAGTGATTTGTAATTCTACCTTTTCATGTCAAAGCTCCCGCAAGATACTTCCAGAATTCCATTTTTGAGAATTTATTATTTATCCAATCATTCAGTCCATTTCTATAAAATCTGTGTCCCTTGACACTGCTGAACTCAAAATAAAGATTGGTTTAACTGGAAAAGATTAAAGCTGATAGTTACTCTATTTCCCACTCTCCAAGGGAAAAAAAAACAAAATACAACAGCCCTTTACCCCCCCCCCCCCTTATACCCCAAACTAACATTTTTACAGTGTAACCACAGCACTGGGAGCCAAGAATTCTTAAATTCTAATCCCACCTTTTAAATTAATTCCCTCAATGACCCTAGACATAGTCACCACTTAATCTACCTGTGTCAGTTTCCTCCTCTATGAAATGGGGATAGTGAATTTGCAAGATGTTGTGCAGATTTATTAGTCAATGTATATGAAACATCTTTAAATAGGACTAAAAAGCTTCATGTAAGTAAATGTTATTATATTATTGTTATTTACACTTTTCAACTGTCATGCATGATTTGATCACTGCTCATGTTAAAGTAAACATTGCTGGAAAGTGGAACCCTTGGGAATGTCAAGTATCAGCCAAAATGCATTTCAAGAGTCCAGTAGCATTTAGGATGTGCTGCTGTCAGGAGATGTACTTTTGGGAATGATGCCCAAACATGGTGAAACCAATACTGGCAGTTGGCAGATTGTTTGTTTATTTGTACAGCATCAAAGAAACAAGTACTCAGGTATGTAAGAACTGCAATAGTGATGCTTAAGCTAGACAACAGATAGACAAAGCTGAGAAATAGACATAACATTCATTTGAATATGTCTTGTTGAAGTTTAGCATGTCTTCTTGTTCTGTGATTTACAGGGTTTTAATATATTTTATTCATGTTACTTAGCATTTATACTTATATTATAAATATATAACACACATACATGTGTATTTATGAATATATATACACACATATGCATCCATATATGCATTTTCATAAGATTTACCACATCCTTTCAAAAGAATTATTTAAATTGTATAGATTATATACTGCCCCTCCCCCCAGCTCTCCAAAATTATACGAACACAAAAAATGTTAAAAGGACGAAAGAACACTATTACAAGATGGGTGATGCTCACTTAATGAGCCGCTATTCAATATTTTATTTTATCCTCATTGTTCAGTGTTTGTCCCTAGACCTTATCTACTGCACACTGTACTTGTGGAGAAATTCTCTGACAAGAAATTAAAAATTCTGTGCACAATATTTTAAAATTCTGCAAAATTCAGCATATTTTATTTGGCAAAATAACACAGTATTGTAATATCAGTTTCAGTTTTGGTAATTTATTTCAAAATACCTGTCAGCAACTATCTCTGGAACAATACAGACAACAAAGAAGATTCAGGAAATGTTTTTTGACAAATAGATTCCTATTAATACATATTAATATAGAACTCTCAGTAATAATTCATTTAAACTACCAATACAGAACTGTATTTCCCGCACTCCTCAAAAGAGTACAAATGCTTGGGGGAATCGGGGGTAATAGAGGAGCTGAGGAAAAGGAAGTAATTGCTGGGGAGGAGCCTGGGAGTGACCCTAGAGGGTTGTTGGGTGTGGGACAGGGTTTTTTTGGGACAGGAGGGATTGTTAAGGAGTTGGGAAGGCTCCCCCATGCAGATCTTGGCTGACCCCTAGCCTCTCCCATTCAGTCAGGCACATGTGCCCCCTGTTCTCATGTGACCCTGCACCCCCTGCCCCTCTCCATGTGGCCCTGCCCTCTGTTCCGATCCCCATCCCCATGTGGCCCTGTGCTCCTTTTCCCATTCAGCTCTTGCTCCAGGTTGCCCCCCCCCCACACACACATATTAACTCAGGGATAGGCAACCTATGGCACGTGTGCCGAAGGCGGCATGCGAGCTGATTTTCAGTGGCACTCACGCTGCCCGGGTCCTGGCCACTGGTCCGGGGGGCTCTGCATTTTAATTTAATTTTAAATGAAGCTTCTTAAACATTTAAAAAACCTTATTTACTTTACATACAACAATAGTTTAGTTATATATTATAGACTTACAGAAAGAGACCTAAAAACGTTAAAATGTATGACCGGCACACGAAACCTTAAGTTAGAGTGAATAAATGGACACTCGGCACACCACTTCTGAAAGGTTGCTGACCCCTGCACTAGCTCTTCGGAACCCCAGTCTATGTGACCTCCTCAGCAGCCCTGTGAGCCCCACTTGTCTGTCCCTCCCATATCCCATACCTCCTCATCTGACCCCATGGGCAGGGCACTGTGAGGAATGCAGCTTCCTCTGTTTCTTATCTGCAGTTTGCTGCTTCCTCCCAGGAGTGGTTGCTCTCTGTTATGGTGCCATAGCAACCCCTAGTGGGAAAAAGGCACAAAGCCGTGCCTATCCAGCAGAATGTATTTTCTGCTGAGAAAAAAAATCTGCAGCGGGCTATGACTTCTGTGCATGCACAGTGGCACAGAATTTCCCCATGAGTAAAACTATTCAAACCCTTCTCTCAGTACAGAATTATCTCTCATGGCCATTTCTGTGGAGCTCATCTCTATAGTATTTGAGTGCTTCATGAATATTAATACATTTATTTTCACAGTGCCCTTCTGAGAGGAGAGGATATTATTTTACCTATTATACAGATGGGGAACTGAGACACAAATGAAGATTAAAAGTATCCACTAATTTTGAGTGCCCAGTTTGAGACACTTAGAATCAGATTTTTTAGAGTACATAATATTATGTA
The DNA here is from genome assembly GCF_007399415.2 of Gopherus evgoodei. NCBI lineage: Eukaryota > Metazoa > Chordata > Testudines > Testudinidae > Gopherus > Gopherus evgoodei. The sequence continues at coordinate 87,610,704 of NC_044324.1, forward strand.
GTACTTTATGTGCTGAAAGGAGCATTCCCATTGACATCAGTTGCGCCTGTGAATCCTCATCACTTCTACAAATCAGACCCTAGGGTCTCAAGTTGGGTCAGCTCTTTAGTCCTATTTATTAACCACCTATGAAAAGTTTGGGTTAAGTGACTTGCCTAACCTTTTCCTTCCTGAAATCCCCTGCCCCATTTACTACATACCTTACCTCTCTCACAGCAAATGAAGCAGGGGACTTACAGGCAATAGTCTACTGTACTACTCAGTCCTGACCGATCTTCAAAGCAGGTCCATTCTGTGCACTGAATGAGGTAGGGTCTCGTGAAAGAAACAATATGTGATCTGGTAATTAAAGCCTGTATCATAGTGGATACACAGTAGAGAGGTGTGAATGAAAAAGTTACAAAGGCAGCTTTAGTTCTGTCTTTCCTAATTTTTGAATGCTTCATTTTGCAACCTTGGTTAGTATTCTCTTACCTAACCTCAGGGCTTAGGTCACCATCCCCTGGCAAACCTAATTTAAAGCCTTCCTTACTAGGTTAGCAAGCCTAGCTGTGAAGGTGCTCTCCTCTCTCTTTGTTAGGTGGATCTCATCTCTTCCTAGCAATTCTTCTTCCTGGAAAAACATCCCATGGTTGAAGAATCCACCATCTGCGTAACCACACGTTTACCTCCACAATTCAATGGTCCCTACCTGGGCCTTTTCCTTCAACAGACAGGATGGACAAGAACACAACTTGCATCTCAAACTCCTTTATTCTTCTTCCCAGAGCCATGTAGTCTGCAGTGACACGCTGAGGGTCATTCTTGGCAGTATCATTGGTGCCCATGTGGAGAAGTAGGAAGGGGTAGCAGTCCAAAGGCTTGATCAGTCAGAGCAGACACTCAGTCACATCCTGAATTCTAGCTCCAGGCAAGTAGCACACTTCTCAAGTTTCCCGGTCTGGACGGCACATGGATGACTCCATCCCCCTTAGGAGGGAGTCTGTGACCACCACCACCCATCTCCTCCTCATTAGAGTGGTGGTCGTGGAACCTCCGTCCCTAGGACAATGCATCCCATCTCTTCCAGTTGATGGAGTCTCCTCCTGATCCCTTCCCTCTGATAACTCTTCCAAACCATTCTCCTCTGTAGTACCTGTGCAGAGACCCTGAAAATGGTTTCTTACCTATATCTGCATAGAACAGTTTCCCAGCAGGTTTCACAGATACTTGATGACAGTAGAGTACTGGTGAGATGCTCAGACTCTTCTGCCCATTTCCCCAAAGCTTTACTCTTTCTGCCCTGTCCCAATCCTGTCTGTTCCCTGCCCCCGGCTTCTTGTGCCAGTCCGAGTCTCCAAACCAGACACTTCATATCTCAGTCCCAATCTCTTTCACAGCAAGTCTAGTCTCATTCCCCTGGGCTCCCAGTCACAGTCTCCCTTTGCCACTCCTAGTTTCACTCTCTATTCTCAGCTCTCCATTATACTCCCAAGTTTTTTGTCCTCAGTCTCCTTGCCCATCCAGTCCTTCTCCTCCGCCTTCCCAGCTCCTCATCTAATCTGTTTTTATCCCCTGTCCTGGTCTCCAGCCACACAAATACACCCATGTAACCTGTCCCAACTGACTCTCTCCAAGTCTGTTTCCCAGCCTACTTGTCTGATCTCAGTGTCTCTCCTTCCTGCCTGGCTCCTCTTCCTAATCTCTTTGCACAACTAGTCCCAGTGCCCTGCAAGCTCCAGCTCCTCATCTTCCCCTCCCCCAGCCCCTCTGGTTCTCAGCCCAAGTTTAATTGCCCAGCGTGCCCTAGTCTCCTATTCTCCCCCGCCCGAGTCCTAATGCAATCTCCATTTCCCCCACACCTTCTGACTCACAGTGCCCACCCCAAGTCCTAGTCCCAGTCTGCTTCCCTAGCCAGTCTATCTTCCTCCCCAGACCCAGTCCTATCTTCCTCACTTCCATTCCCATTTTCTTTCTCATCCCTCCCCCTGCCAGCCTTCAGTCCAAATTTCTGCCCCATCCATGTCCTATTCTACATCCACTGCCCACCCTCAGCACATGTCCTGCATTTGAATCAGGCATTTCCCAGGCATGTCCCCATTGCATTCTTCTCTATCATGTTTGGGTCAAGCAGGAAGTTACTGAGGGAACAGGACAGACCAGCTCCCTGATTCATTTTGTTTGCCTGGACCCACACCCAGCATGGCCCAGAGCAACACAGAGATGCAATTGCAAGGAAAGTTATGCTCAGCCCTGTGTTGAGGCATAGTCAGTTCTGGCAAAATGTTTGGAGAATTTATCTGCAAAAATCTAAGTACTCTTTACAGAGCTTGTGTGAACTGCGGATTTACAAAGGTTTGTATCTTGGCCAAATTTGGGATTTTCATGGGTATGGAAAAAGGCACATCCCTGACACAAGCTCTCAAGTCCATGTTTACGTTCATTAGGAACTGGGGAAACTTTTGGGATGGCAGGAGCCTGTACAGGAGAGATGGGCTCCACCTAAACCAAAGTGGAACCAGGCTGCTGGTACTAAACATTAAAAGGTTGTAGAGCAGTTTTTAAACTAGGAGATGGGGGAAAGCCGACTGCTGCAGAGGAGCACGTGGATCGGACACAGACTTCTCTTAGGAGAGAGTCTGATGATAGAGAATCTCCAAGTTATAGTCAGGAACAAAGGACGGAAGAGGACAATGTAAGGGCTGGATCAGATGATACACAGTCACATAAAAAAGAATCTGGCACATCAGAAAAGGGCTGACAAATAAACAAGGACAAGTTTTTAAAGTGCTTGTACACAAATGCTAGAAGTCTAAATAATAAGATGGGTGAACTAGAGTGCCTTGTGATAAAGGAGGATAACATCGATACAGGGCAAATTAGTTGAAACAATAGTTAAGAATAAAATTGTCAGACACATAGAAAAACATAAACTGTTGAGCAATAGTCAACATGGTTTCTGTAAAGGGAAATCATGTCTTACTAATCTATTAGAGTTCTTTGAAGGGGTCAACAAACATGTGGACAAGGGAGATCCAGTGGACATAGTGTACTTAGATTTCCAGAAAGCCTTTGACAAGGTCACTCACCAAAGCCTCTTATGTAAATTAAGCTGTCATGGGATAAAAGGGAAGGTCCTTTCATGGACTGAGAACTGGCTAAAAGACAGGGAACAAAGGATAGGAATTAATGGTAAATTCTCAGAATGGAGAGGGGTAACTAGTGGTGTTCCCCAAGGGTCAGTCCTAGGACCAATCCTATTCAATTTAGTCATAAATGATCTGGAGAAAGGGGTAAACAGTGAGGTGGCCAAGTTTGCAGATGATACTAAACTGCTCAAGATAGTTAAGACCAAAGCAGATTGTGAAGAACTTCAAAAAGATCTCACAAAACTAAGTGATTGGGCAACAAAATGGCAAATGAAATTTAATGTGGATAAATGTAAAGTAATGCACATTGGAAAAAATAACCCCAACTATACATACAATATGATGGGGACTAATTTAGCTACAACAAGTCAGGAAAAAGATCTTGGCGTCATCGTGGATAGTTCTCTGAAGATGTCCATGCAGTGTGCAGAGGCGGTCAAAAAAGCAAACAGGATGTTAGGAATTATTAAAAAGGGTATAGAGAATAAGACTGAGAATCTATTATTGCCCTTATATAAATCTATGGTACGCCCACATCTCGAATACTGTGTACAGATGTGGTCTCCTCACCTCAAAAAAGATATTCTAGCACTAGAAAAGGTTCAGAAAAGGGCAACTAAAATGATTAGGAGTTTGGAGAGGGTCCCATACGAGGAAAGATTAAAGAAGCTAGGCCTCTTCAGCTTGGAAAAGAGGAGACTAAGGCGGGATATGATAGAGGTATATAAAATCATGAGTTGTGGAGAAAGTGGATAAGGAAAAGTTATTTACTTATTCCCATAATACAAGAACTAGGGGTCACCAAATGAAATTAATAGGTAGCAGGTTTAAAACAAATAAAAGGAAGTTCTTCTTCACACAGCGCACAGTCAACTTGTGGAACTCCTTAGCTGAGGAGGTTGTGAAGGGTGGGACTATAACATTGTTTAAAAGGGAACTGGATAAATTCATGGTGGCTAAGTCCGTAAATGGCTATTAGCCAGGAAGGGTAAAGATTGGTGTCCCTGGCCTCTGTTCATCAGAGGATGGAGATGGATGGCAGGAGAGAGATCACTTGATCATTGCCTGTTAGCTTCACTCCCTCTGGGGCCTGGCATTGGCCACTGTCGGTAGACAGATCCTGGGCTAGATGGACCTTTGGTCTGACCCGGTACGGCCATTCTTATGAAGCAAGAGCTTCTCAAATAAAAGGTTACCAGAAATTTTCAGCATTTTTCCTTTAACCTCGTTCTCACATGTCTAAACCATTTTGGCTAAAATTAAATATCTATAACAGCCTAAGGCAGACTTCTGAGGAATTGTGACAGCATGGCTACATATATTCTTTCTGGATAGTAAAATTATCCAGGTTTTTAACAGTATGACCTGCACCAGTGATTTTTTTACATATTAACTATGCAGTATATGGAGACCTATGTCCATTATTTGTTCAATGACCCCTCCCAAATGTCTTGTATTTGGGGATAACAGGAAAAAGTTAATCAAGTTTTGGTATATCCATCATAAACTTTAATATAGTGATCACAAAATAAATAATAATATCTAGCTGTAATGTAGCACATTATAAAAGAGGGCAGTATCAGTATGCCCATTTTACAGATGGGGTAAATGAGGCAAAGAGCGATTAAATGAATTCTCCACAGACACCCAGCAGGCCAGGGTCTCATTTGTCCACAGGTACCAAAGAATTACTGTGAACCTCAGTGATTTTCTGTTTGAAGTAATATAGAGGATAGCTGACATAATGGATATTGTTGTGTTGGTTACTTTGGGCAAATGCTGACCTTTTAATAGCAACCATTGTTCCTCAGTCAACTTCCCTGAAACACTTTTCTTTTCCAGCATAGTTTTTGCCATTTCTTGCCATATTTAAGTCCTATTACACTATTTGTTAATCCTAGCTTATTAGTTTCAGGCTGGGGTTTCCACTCTTCATGCAAAGCTTTCTCAAAATAGCTAGGACCTCTGCCCTCACAGGAGTCTGGAACACTCCAGAACAGTTAAACTCCGAAGTATTTATCAATTCTTCTAACCCCATTATGCCATACTTGAGAAATGGTTTTCAGTCCATCAATATACATTAAGAATTAATGTGCTCCTCTGGTGCCATCTGTGTTGAGTTGCTAAAACAATCAATTTTTATACCATGCCAAAGGTCTAATAACTATAACCAGTTGTTATGACTACAAATAACACACAATCCAGGTTCTTCCTCTGTTTAAAAAAAACACATATTTCCACCTTGTAAAAAGTATGGATAATTCTGTGTGTTATGTAGGTGGCATGATTTTGGTCATTCCAAGAACCTTTGTGGTCATGGTGCTTCTTAAAATAACTTTCCTGTAACACATCTAAAGGTTTTTTTTGTTTTGTTTTGATAAAATCAGTCTAATTATTCTGACATGGCATTGAAATTTTTGGTAACTTCCCAAAGTATCCTAGAATACTTTTCCAATTATAAATGGTTTGTACAAGACTCAGTTCTCCCACCACTGCAATGCAGCTTCATCTGGGCTTGACTATGGCAGCTTGAACTGAACATATCTGGTTAGATCAATAACATATTTAATTAAAACTGTAGGCAAAGATGAAGTAGGCTGAATGTAATTACCCTTATTGGAATTTGGCCAGGACACTGGGTCTAGAGTGCTAACACCCATACTCACATACCAGTGCTCCACACTTTGATTTTAAATCTCATTCCAAGATGACATTTGTAACCACACACAGCTGCTAGAAAAATGTGGGGCCATTGATGTTTTACTGATTCAGAGGGAAGAGTGCCACCAAATCTACTATCTGCAGTACCCAAGGTTTTCGTTGACAATCTCCCTTCCAATTACTGACCTTGCTCATTTTGTGAGATCGGACAGGATCATACCTTAAGAAACATTTTAAAACAGATAGTATGAAATATTTTACGATACCATGTGTAACTAACTTCTCACTTAGTGCTACAGATAATTATTGAGGTAACTAGTCTTTCAGTATTGAGAAGAATATAAAAAGTAATTTAAATACTATAGCTTTTTGTAAGCCCAAAACACTGAATTAAATATGTTGCAAGTTTTAGTATTTTTAATTATTATCACAGAATATTGTAGTTAAGAAAAAAAGAATAGCATTTACAAGGGTAGAAGATACTCTTTTACAGGAAGTATATGTATTGGGGTAGCCATGCTAGTCTGTATCCACGAAAACAATAAGGAGTCTGGTGGCACCTGAAAGACTAACAGATTTATTTGGGCACAAGGTTTCATGGGACATGCATCTGAAGAAGTGGGGTTTTTTTACTCACAAAAGCTTATGCCCAAATAAATCTGTTAGTCTTTAAGGTGCCACCTGACTTCTTCTTGTTTTTGTAAAAGACTGGCATTTTTCTTCTGTTTATCATCCCTGTTAGCAGATGTTAGAACCCTGTATAAAGGTGCTGAAGGTCTTCTGACTCAGCATGGCAAATGTAGTTTGATTCCACTCAAGATATAAGAGAGGTGAGAGTGGTTCTCTAGATTGAGGGAATCAGACAGAGGAGGAATATCCTAGAGACACCAAGCTCTAGCTAGGGTGACCAGAGTGTGAAAAATCAGGATGGGGTAATAGGCACCTATATAAAACAAAACCCTCAAATATCAGGACTCCCTATAAAATCGGGACAACTGGTCACCCTATTTGAGGCATAAGCCTAGGATGAGTTCTAAGGTGGTGCTTTTGAGACAGCAGTGAAGCCAAACCTCAGGAAGGCAGGATGGTTGGACACTAACTTCATTTCTGATGACCTTGTTAGGATGATGAGCTTGATTCACATAACCTGCACACTGGCTACACTTACACAAAAGGATTGCAGAGCAGCCACATGAATCCCCAGGGGATTGTCTTTGGTCCAAGAGATCCTCTGCAGAAAGTGCACCACATCCATCCTTTTCTGTATCTCAGTCCAGAAGGCAATCTGAAGGCGGAAGAGGGAAAGGTCAAAAGAATTCATATGGCCTCACTATTTATTGCTGCAATGGTCTATAAGGGGCTATTATAGCAGGGGCCACAAGTTCAGACAGTCCTCATGGGTGTTCTGGTAGCCAGGAGCCTGGCACCTGTGCAGTGATGAATTCTGCCCTGTGCACGCTGTAGAACTCAGCATATTCACACTTCCAGTCTTCATGTCTTATTCTGGCCTTATTTGTCCTATTTTTGCTGTTATCTGTAAGTAATCAGCTTTTGGTTCCTTTGTGTGTTCCAAATGCAAAACAATCAGCAAGCAAACTAGTTTAGGCTTGCATCATATGTTGGTACAATCTAAGAGACAGTACTGGTAATCTTATTCCGCTAGTGAAAGCCCAGGTTTTGCTATACGTGCACCCAAAATAGAAATAAAATTACAGGGCTGCAATTCATTTTTATACAGAAACCAGTATAGAAAATTATGGAAGGAAATGACTTATAGTTCTTCTTCACAGAAATGCATGACCTGCATTTCCTTTTCTTTAATGCACTGAAGTTCAGCTAAATTATGGTAGATTTAGAGCATAAGCAGTTGTAATAGATAACAAATCGATATAGAATTCCTGTAAATTATTGCTGTCTCTTTGAGCCATATGAAGAAGATGAGATATCATAGTGAGGAAGAACAGTTGAAGAGTGAAACACACTTTTATGCAAAATATACATTTATGCCTAGTTGTAATATATTTTCATGTTTTTACAGTGATGCGTGGGAGGCATACCCATTTAATAACCAAAAGGAAAGAATACCTTCTAGTACTCTAATAGGTATTTTTTTCCCCCGAGAAAGGAAATTACTTTGCTGCATACATTGAAACTCATTCCCTCATATCTCACACAGGCCTGAGCCTAAGTCTGTCTGGGCAGTGGGGGACAGAAAATGGTTAGTTTGTAGCCATGACCACCACATCACAAACATTGAAGACAAAGGCTTTAGGCACTCCAACTATTAGAGCCAGAATGAGGTGTCTATCAGCCCAAATTCTGGTCAGTTCTAGGTGTAGAGGAAACACTCTGGTACAAATCCCAACCTGGATTCTTAGTGTCTAGGACGATAGCTTCCCCTGTCAGGCCCATCCCTGTTCAATATGCCTCTTCTCCCGAGTGTGACTCTCCCTCAGAATCACAGATGCTAGCACTCCCTCTTGCCTTCCAACATAGCTCCTGTAACTTAGGGTACGTCTACACTATAGGGTAATTTCGAATTAACTTAAACCGGTTTTATAAAACAGATATTATAAAATCGATTGCACGCGGCCACACTAGGCACATTAATTTGGCGGTGTGCGTCCATGGTCCGAGGCTAGCATCGATTTCCGGAGCGTTGCACTGTGGGTAGCTAACCAATAATAACAATAACAATAACTTTGATTTGCGGCCACACTAACCCTAAATTGATATGTTAATATCGATTTTAGCATTACTCCTCTTGTTGGGGAGGAGTACAGAAATCGATTTAAAGAGCCCTTTAAATCGATATAAAGTGCATTGTAGTGTGGACGGGTACAGCGTTAAATCGATTTAACGCTGTTAAAATTGGGGTTTAATTGCTTAGTGTGGACCAGGCCTTAGTTCTACCCCCATGTAATTTAATTGGTCAAAGAGGGAGGGACTTCTCTGTCTGTCGGAGTGTCAGTCTCTGATTTTCCTGAAAGTTGCCTCAGCTTAGCCCCTGCTGGAGAGAGAGAGAAATGGTGTTTTCTGTGTTCTTTACAATATTTTATTTGGACGGCATGATTTTTGCCTTTTTCCAAATAACCAACTGAAGGATGTGGCATTTTAATTCTCAAGATGAACCTTAATTTTATGGCCATAATATACTGCTAGATTCCAGGCTTGCAGGTTGAGCTGCATAGGCATTCTGTAGTGTGGCTTGGTGCTGGAATAGCCCACTGGTATGTGTTGTGCAGCTCCTTTGGTACCTGGTCCACAGAGAATGTGTGTCTGTTGGCATCACCAATTATAGAAGTTGGTTCTTTACCTTGAGGTGTAGAGGCACATGTATTCAGCTCTGGAGGACCCTGGTTTTATCCCCGCTATCATTGAACAGGGCCCACTTAAGTGACATTTAACAACAGGCCTTATAATGTTATATGTTGTGCTGGGACCAGGCTGAAGGTCTTTGAACTAAAATTTGAAGTGCTTAATCAGTCCAAGCTCCTGCTGAATTTCAGTTCAGGTTTGACTCAGTTGGAGTTTGTTAAGCACAAAAAAATTTGGCCCTTAGATTTGTATTCTTATTTTTATTGTGAATGTTTATGCTCAAAATAATCAAGTTTATCATTGTTTTAATACTTGAATGGTGCCTAAGGTTTTGATAAGTGCATTATTAATTTTAAATGTGAGAACAAAAATTTGTGAAATAAGTAGTGCCTTACATGTGCTGTAGGGAGAGCAGAAATAAATTAGCACTTGGTAAATAAAATCACTGCCAGCACTTCCTTTTAGATTTGTGCCAACATCTTGTTAGTAATAAAATATGTGCTGAATTATATAGCAAATAAATGGAAATATTTTTGCAGTGCATGTAAACAGTTGTGCATTGTGTAATGCCATAAAATAACACACTACAAAAAGGTTCCAGTATTTATCTGGAAAAAACATGTTTTCCTTTGCAACTGAAAGAGTATACAAATTGAATATAATATTATGCTGTAGTATCATTATGATCTGTAAATTTGCCAGCATATTCCAGACAGTAAAAGGCATTGTGTTTTTATTGTATTTGTTGTTTTTAATTTAAGCCTCAACTGCTGGAATTAAAAGGTTGCATGAGCATCAGTTTTGTTGTTGTTTGGGGTTTTTTTGGTAAGTTTCTTGCTTGCATGGTGGCTGAGAGAACCATGAATATGTGACTTGGGAAGAAAAAGAACTAAAACAAAAATTTAAAAACTTCCTGATTTGGGGGGCTTAACTCATGATTTATAGTGATTGGGGTGGGAAATACTGAAAACATCTCAGATTCTTTTGGTACTTAATGGTTAGGGCCTTACTAATTTTTAGCCAAGGATGTTCAAAGAATTAGCTTTGAAGCATTAATTATATTTTGTAATAAATCTTGGAATACTGAGGTGACTGGGGGTCGGAGGGAAGAAGCAAATGTGTCAATATTTAAAAAGAGTAAATGAGATGACTTGGGAAACTATAGAACAGTTACTTTAATTTCAGTCCAGGGCAAAATCATGAAAAAGCTCCTAAGGGATACATTCAGTAAAGTATTAAAAGATGACAACATAATTAATGTCAACCAACATGACTGTATGTGAAATAGGATTTGTCAAAAAAAAAAACCACCACCACCATTTGACATAATTTTGTGATGAGATCAAAGTTAAAGGTAATTGTGTCGGCATAATACATATACATTTCTATAAGGTTTTTCCCACTTGACATTCCGATTTTAAAAGTTAGCACTATATAAACTCATTTTACCTTATATTAAATGGATTATAAGTTTATTAAGTGATAAATCGTAAACAGTCATTGTAACTTGGGAATTGTCAACAAATGAGAGGGGTTCCTAGTGAGTTTCTGCAGTGATCTGTTTTTGACCCAATGCTATTCAATATCTTTATCAGGATCTGGAAGAAAATATAAAATAATTGCTGGTAGATTTGCAGATGATGCAAAAATTGGTGAAGTGATAAATAACGATGGGGAGGTCAGTGACACAAACCAATCTGGATCTCTTGGTAAGACCGGCACATTTGAATGATACACATTTTAACATGGCTAAATACAAGGTCATACATTAAGAACAAAGAACATAAGTCATGCTTAAAAAATGGAGGGTTGTATCCTAGAAAGCAGTGACTCTAAAAAGGACTTGGGGTCATGGTAGATAACCATATGAACATGATCTTGCAGTGAGATGCTGTAGCTAAGAGAGTAATTTAAGTTCTTAGATGTATAATTAGGGGACTGTCAAGTACAAACAGGATGGTGGTATTATCTCTGTATATAACATTAGTGAGACCATTAATATCCAGTTCTGCTGTCTACACTTCAAAAAGGATGTTGACAATTTAAAAATGGTTCAGAAAATAGTACAGTAATGTTTTGAGATCTGGAAAACATGCCTTTTAGTATTAGAGGGGTAGCTGTGTTAGTCTGGATCTGTAAAAACAGCAGAGAGTCCTGTGGCACCTTATAGACTAACAGACGTATCTGAGCATGAGCTTTTGTGGGTGATACATGCATCCGACGACATGGGTATTCACCCACGAAAGCTCATGCTCCAATACGTCTGTTAGTCTATAAGGTGCCACAGGACTCTTTGCTGCTTTTACATGCCTTTTAGTGAGAGACTAAAGAAGATTAGTTTATTTAGTTTACTGAAGAAAAGGCTAAGAGGCAACATGATCACAGTCTCCAGGTACCTACATGGGAAAGAGATTTCTGATAGTAGATGGTTCTTTAAAGCCTCAGGGCGGAAAAAGGCATAATATGATCCAATGGTGGGAAGCTGAAGTGAGACAAGTTCAGACTGAACATCAGGAACAATCTTTTAGGAGTGGGGGCAATTACCTATGGGAACAATTAATCTAGGCATCTGGTGGATTCTCCATCACTTGAAGCCTTTAAATCAAGGCATTTCTAAAAGTTATACTGTAGCTGAAACAGAAGTTATGGGCTCTTGATTGTGAAATTATTGTGCAAGGTTCTCAAGCCTGTTGTGTGAATTAGATTATCATGATGCTCCCCCTGGCCTTACAATCTATGCATCTTATTTTAACAATTGTTTTTAATTTATGAATAAAGTAGTCAGTTGTCTGCAATAAAAAATATTGTTGATAATCTACAGGGGTAAAGTATCAGGGGGTAGCCATGTTAGTTTGTATCCACAAAAATGAGGAGTCCGGTGGCATCTTAAAGACTAAGAAATTTATTTGGCATAAGCTTTTGTGGGAAATTCATCTGAAGAAGTGGGTTTATTACCCACGAAAGCTTATGAGCAAATAAATCTGTTAGTCTTTAAGGTTCTACCAGACTCCTCTTTTTTTTGTTTTTTTGTTTTTTTTTTGTTTACAGGGGTAAAAATAACTTTTAGATGCAGTGGGGTTCCAGCATGTAAATGGAGATCCGTTCATTTTCCCTCCTCTCAAATAAATGTACCTTATACTAATAGTACTTGTCCACCTTTCCGATAACTATTAGCACATCTGAAAAGCATTAATGGATTTATTGATATTTACTTAAATTGTACACTTTTTCATTATATGAAAATTAGGATTTGGAGTAAGAATGAGCAAAAGTCAGATCTGTTTTAGTTTTCTCATTTTCTTGGTAATTTAATTTATGTAACAACTTATGTTGTTTTTTTAATGGAAAAATACTGAACTACAATATCTACTTTATGAACATCTGATTATACTAATAGAAACTGAAAGTACACTTTTTTTTTTTTAGTCCATACCTTCTTATGCCTTGGGGTAAGCAAGTTGTCAACTGCCCATGCACCTTGCTGGGTTGCTTCTACATTGCCCTCTTCTGTATTTCCTCCCCCTCCCCTTCCAGGACCTTTAACACAGACTCCAAATTCTTGCTTATTCATTCATCACCTTTATTGGAGTCTGGAAATATTCAGGAAAAATACATTCAAAAGTAAATGCAAAGTCTCAAAAATCTGTCCCTGGGCATGGCTCTTACCCCAGAGCCTGGGTATGTGAAAGGGTTCCTTCACAGAGTCTTTTTATCAGTTCTTACGAGGTGACCTCCTTTGAGACTTGGCATACAGTTCGCCTCCTCAGACCTGATGTCCTTGCCGTATTCCCAGAGTCACCTCACTCACTCCTTCTGCTCTCTCATACTTGGGAATCCTGTTTTCTTAAACCATCAGAATAACCCTCTGTGGAAAACACTACTGGAGTGAAATCATAAGGAAAAAGGTTGAGATTTTATTAAGAAGGTTTGCTGTAGTTCATTGTCATCCATCTTAATGCTAAGAGTAGTTTCTTGGTCCACTGCTTGTGGTCCCTTAACATTCAATCTGAGAAACACTTGATTAAAATGGGGTTAGTATAAAATGCCTGGCTGAAATAGTAGCTTAATAAATCAACAGCTAGAAACTTCTTGGTTATTTTGAAGGAATAAGCAATGCTATATAAGCTGTTAAATAATGTAATGCATCACTCCCTATATTTTATGCTTTATTTCAAAAACTGAATATGGAGTTCTTAAGAAGGAGCTTCTCTCAAACAGCTGGTTGATGAATAAACTGAAAGGTAAATTTCAGTTTTGTAATGATACAGCTCACTTACCAACCTATGGGATTGTTACCTTTTAATTTGTAAGTGCAGCTGTTAGATCCAGTCAGCACCAGCAGCACCAAATGAGAATGCACCAGAACAGTAGTCAGATTTACTTACATGGATTGATGATAGCACAAACTATCAGGTAAATGAGCTAATTATCTGTATAGAGCTCCTGATACTTTGAGTAATAGTTTTTTTTTTCCAGGTAAACATCCAGGCCATAAAAAACAAAAGGAAAAATAAGATGTTGGAAATCACCTCTAGACATCACTGTGCAGTTGGAGAGAAAGAATAGAAATTGCATTGAAAAAACATGGTCTGAATGATTCCAAATAATTACTTTCTGTCAGGTTGAACTCATACCATCATTGTTTTTGTTTGCATAATGGCATACAGTACAGTTAACGCTCTCATGTTGACAGTCTGCTTTAATTGAAGCCTGGCAGTGTTTTATAGCTGATGGTACTATTAGGAGATAAAGCAAGACCCTCATTTAAACAATGTGTTTTAAAGGCTTATAATGAGTACAGATCATTGATTTCCAGAGCTTTGTGAGATTGACCATTGCTATGACCTAAGATGGTATCAGATGACGTCAAGGATCTATTCATTGTCAGCAGGTGCCACCGAAAGTATTTATATTTCTGAAAACAATCTGGCTTGCAATGATGGTTTCATATCAGAACATATGAGAATCTAAGCACCAGTTAAAAATTATTTTGTAAATCTACTCCATATGTATTGAAATTGTCAGCAGGCTTACTTTTTGTATTAATAAAGTAACAGCTGCTAAAGCAGCAGCTGAATGTGCTACTGTTAGCTTTTAATTTGTTCTTAATTGCTACAAGTCAGGCCCTCACAAGGGGGAAGCTTTATGCTATCTAAACTCAATTGCCTATTTTGCCTACCATTCTGGACTTTATGGGGTGCTATTACATTTGGCAAACATAGTAAGAAGGCATGTTTGCTATGGCAATGTATGAATCTTAAAGCTACAGACACACTTTTTGTTTGTATATGTCTTGCATATACAAACAAAACTATATGAAAATAACTGACTAAAATCTAGTGAAAAATCGAGTGAAAGCTGACCCCCTGCCTTTAGTTTACCATGCTGTCCTAACTTAATAGCAGAACTCTTGGACTCTCAGATATGCTATAATGCCAAGGCACAAACAAGCAAAATCAGAGTGGATGCAGTCTTAAAAGGCAAACTAAAAAGCTTAAATACCCAAATCATAGATACTGAAATCCAGCTGTTTGCAGGGGCTAATGCAAAACTTATACACCACTCAAATCCTCAGTGTAAGATGTCAGTGGGATTAAAGTGGTGCATAGCCTTCCACTGGGCTTTTGCATAGAGATAAATTTCACCCTAACAAAATATAGGCCAAATTTTGTTCTCAGGTAACTAATAAGACCCTTATGGTTGTAAATAAGTAAGGCTGTAAATAAGAGCAGAAGTTGGCTATGTGGGACCTACTCAACTTTACTCAGCATATTATGTATTCATCTGCATTGGTGCAAAGTAAATGTAAAATGTTACCAAATAATGCTCTTGGCACTCACTGTTCACTGGTGCTATGCTGGGAAGCAGGCCCTGAGTGTTTACATTTAAAAATTACATTATTATAGAAAGGATTGAAAATTCATTTTTCCTTGACATATTTCAGAAGTCCTGAGTTCAAGATTCCATTTTGCCCTCCAACAGTGATCAGCATGAAAGTGTTTAAAGTGCCATTACTGTTGACAGGGAAAAACATAAAATCCTGACATCTTAATCCAAACCTTCTGATTTTGTGTGGTCTAATTAATACGTATCCATTCGTTAACATACTGTTACTAAAACTAGAACTGCTTTTACAAACTCTGAATTATATAGGTTTGTATAAAATGAAACCCAGATTAGAACTGACAAGGTTATGCAAGACAAAAGCCAATGGCCATCTAGTTTGCTGACTGTGGAGGTTAGACCAAACCTTTCATCCAAGCAGCCTCCTCCTCCTCAAAACGTGCTGGTTCTTATAAAGTGAAACACATCTCAACCACTTCTGGTTTTGGTTTTGCAAACCAAAATCTTACCAAAAAGGTTTTACTAAACCACTCCCAAAAAGTAGCCACCTCACCCCATCACCAAATAATGTTTCTATAAATGATTCAATATTCTTAAAGCACAGTTCATTACATGGATAATGACAGCTGCTCAGAGAGGCTTGTTACAGTGTTAGTTTTCAGCATAAGGTACCAGTAATAACGTATGACCCATGTTATGGCCTATACACTGCTCTTGATTTATAAGTGAAACATTTATTAATGTCAAGTCGAGCTGCATGCGTGGACTGAAGGCAGTATAATTTAATATCTTGTGTGCTGAGAGCTTGTATGCCAAATTTCAACTTAGTGCAAGCTGAAGAAAGATTATCCTCATTTTTATCCCGACCCTCACTTTGTGAAAAAGAAAGGATCAAAGTTAGTAATAACCCAGTATGGTATGTGTCTAATTAAAATATAAAGAAGAAGGAAGGGGGGATTTATTTTACCTGGGAGGTTCTGCCAATAGGATAAATCCTGCCCTACCTATGATGTCTCTGAGAGATCCCTATGGCTCCCTCGTAGCAGCAGTAGCTACGGAAGGGAGAAATTGTTCTGCAGCTGAAGATCAGGGAGACTAGAAGTAGGGTTTTAGCACAGCATGACAGAGGGAAGATCAAGCAACCCCAGCCTTGAAAGTCCTGCTTAGTAAAATATCAGTCATACACCAGCAGCACACACGTTCACTGTGCTCAGACAACAGGAATGAGTAGATACCCATGCCCTACCTCAGAGATAGGGAGTGAGGGGTGGAGAGGTCTAACATCCATCCAGAATATCTCAGTACCTGGAAAAAAACAGGTCACGATGTCAGGGTCAGCTGTGATTGGCTTAATTGACTCTGGAAAATAGTCACCTAAGCTTTGGTCAACTGCCCTCCTTCCTGCTGCAGGTAGGACATTTCTGGCTTTCTCTCTTCACTCCTGGGTTGGCCCTTTGAAGAACCACATAGATGGAGGAGAAGATGGAGGCCCTGCCTGAGCCAGCATCTTTCCTTTTAACAGGAGGGGACCACACTGAGAAGGGTTTAGGGCTGTGAAGGAGGATAGCCAGACACAGCTTTCTGTTTCCTCTCCCCTCCTAGTGGTCCTGTACTTCAAAATCCCAACATGAGGGAGATAAACCAGCGCCACCTTGCCTCAGTGGATTTGAATGCATGTGAAGGGAAAGGGTGGCTGTGGGAATCAGGGGAACATCAGAGCCCAGGTGGCCAGTTTACAGAGTCAGAGTAAATGTCATGCTACGTCTTGATGACCCACACGCCAGGGATATCCCTAAAGGATGAGACATGTTGTGAGAGCAGGTTTGAAGCACTGATCTACCCCACTTGCAAGTGTTTGGAGAAAGGTGGCCATGGGTGTTTGATCCTGCCCTGTGTCCTTTTCAAGTATCTTGATTATATCATTGTCCTTCCCTGTTCTATTAAAATAAAAGCACTTGTGAGTGGCAGAGTAATGATAACTAGCAAATAAATCCCTGGTTTATTTTGGAAATGTTTAACAACCTTTATTTAAAGAACACTTAATATCCTTTAGAAAATAATCTCATAATGTTCCTTTAAAGCAATACAGTTCTCAATTTACACAGGTATGATTGTATTGCTTCAGGCTCCCCCATCCCTATTCACATACACACATCTAAGCAAAACTGGCCATATTTATTGTTTGTGCTACTCCACTGAATCAGTGGTACTAACGTGAGGTGAACTTGGCCCTCGGCTCTGTTCAGTTTGTAATTTTGCCTTTTCCTTTTAAAAAAAAAACAGCTGCTGAAGAGTTCATTGGCTGTAGTGGAGATACTCTACCTTACTTTTAATTCATTCATAAAACACTATTCTCCACAGGTAAAATATCTGTATCATTATATTTTTCCTCAGCCACTCTAGACTTTCAATCTTTTTTCCTTTTCCTACATTGCATCTTCATTGTGTTGGGCACTAATGTAAGGTTAGTGGGACAAAGTCAATAGATTTTTTCCATGGGTTTTCACAAGAGTTGAATTTGGTCTGTCCTTTTCTTCACTGCATTTTTTTTTTTTGCCTATAATTTGTAGTATGAGAACTTTATGCTCCTGAAAGCAAAAGGCTAACAGCACTGGCTGAAACCAACCCTAATTCAAGTTTCCATTCATAGCTTGAGCAATGTACTTCAATTCCAGCTTGCAAGCCCCCTACTATTCCAATCATTTATTTATCTTGAAAAGAAGCTGCTGCAGTAATTGTGTCAAATTACATGGTGGTTTTGTGAAAGGACAAGGCAATTGGCTGAGTCCACAACACTCATTTTTACGTGTGATTTAAGCCAGGCTTTAAACCTAGGCCTACTGTGCCACCTTATCTTCTTAGGTTAGTTTGTCATGTATTGTAAAGTGTTCCAGCCTAGGATGGCAGGGTACTTTGACCAACATTATGAACATTTTTAACATCCAAATTGCTATAACATTCAGAATGATGCCACTATAGTGAGACATTCTAATGAAGTTGAACATACTCATCAAAATGTTGCTTTGAACTCAATAAAGAAAATTAAATTTTTATCCTTACTCCCTTCAGGATTATCATAGTATGTTTTCCCCCCTACAATTGGTTCCTTATCTTTGTTCCTACATATTGAATGCTTTTTACATACTTTAATATTAACTTTAAAAAAGAAAGATGGAGTAGAAATAACGTTTACAATATTTGTCATATTGTATCAAAAATCCCTGAAACAGTAGGTCATTGATTGGATGTACCACAAAAGCTGTAGCTGTTCACTGAGTGAGTGCAGGAATGTTTTTCTAAGTTCCAAACCCATGCATCTTTTATGATTTCAGCTGGCTGCTTTTCTCGGTAATTGAAAGAACTATGCAATACATTGCACTATGATATGCTGATCTGAAGTTACACAGTGATTTAGAGAACATAGGCAGTCTCTGTAAAAATGATCATTATATTAAAAATCCAGTGCTTCTCACTAGAAACTGTGTTCCTAGTTCTAATCTGTTTTCTCTCTAACTCAGCGCTGAACCAATACCACAGTATGGTATTAGGTGGCTATGGGAAGTCTTTTGAATCAGACAAAAAATAAAGGTCCTGATCACTGTTATAAATAACTTGAAGTCATTTTCTAGTTCTATTGCTTTTTTCTCAAGAATAGAACATTGTAGTCCCATTCTTGTCCAAATTACAATGCAGCTAATTAAATTCTGTTTATCTGTATTTTGACTAAAGTTTTACCTGGATATGGTATCCTCCTTCAGATTAGATTCCGAACCATTATATAGTGTTGTTGTATACTAATCAACAGCTGCTGTCATATTGCACCACAAAGGTAATACTGGTGGTTAATATGAACTCTGTGTCTGTTGTATTTTGTATTGCAGTTTAAATTTGAAAAACACTTTAATATATTTTACACAGTGGTATCTCCCCTGCACTGAAATATTGCCCCAAGTAATTTATATCAGCATCAAAATATCACTGATTTAAAAGAAAATTGACCCTCCAGTAGGTGGGATAGGCACAATTTTGTAGCTATTGTACTTTTAAAATCATATCATGATGTAGAATATCTGTGTATGAAAAGTACATTAGGGAGGGTTGTTTTTTTTTAAAGCTTCATATTGTGATCAAAGGGGGGGAAAGGGTTTGCAAGTGAGTGGGAAGTAAATGAGACCAAAAAACAGGGGCGCAAACTGGTGTTCTACATTTCACTCATTTGGTGCTCATTTTGATAGGTTGTGTCACACATTGCCAGGTTTGAAGGTTGGGAGATATGGGTTGCAGTCATCAGGAACATAGGTACATCTAATCAGAGAATCATAGAACTGGAAGGGAACTCAAGAGCTCATTTAGAGGGGAGGGATAGCTCAGTGGTTTGAGCATTGGCCTGCTAAACCCAGGGTTGTAAACTCAATCCTTGAGGGAGCTATTTGGGTGTTTAGTTGGGGATTGGTCCTGCTTTGAGCAGGAGGTTGGACTAGATGATCTCCTGAGGTCCCTTCCAACCCTAATATTCTATGATTCTTACAATCATCTAGTCCAATCCCTTGCACTCATGGCAGGACAAATTGTCTAGACCATTCTTGACGTGTTTGTCTAATGCGCTCTTAAAAATCTCCAATGATGGAGACTCCACAACCTTCCTAGGCAATTTATTATTACAGTGCTTAACCTCCCTGACAGGAAATTTTTCCTAATGTCCAACCTAAATCTCACTTGCTGCAATTTAAGCCCATTGCTTCTTGTCCTATCCTCAGAGGTTAAGAAAAAAAATTCTTCCTTCTCCTTGTAACAACCTTTTACATACTTGAAAACTGTTATCATGTCTTCTCTTTTCCAGACTAAACAAACCCAATTTTTTCAATCTTCCCTCATAGGTCATGTTTTCTAGACCTTTAATCATTTTCTTGCTCTTCATAGAATCATAGACTTTAAGGTCAGAAGGGACCATTATGATCATCTAGTCTGACCTCCTGCACAATGCAAGCCACAGAATCTCACCCATCCACTCCTGTATCAAACCCGTAACCTATGTCCAAGCTATTGAAGTCCTCAAATCATGGTTTAAAGGCTTCTAGGTGCTGAAAATCCTCCAGCAAGTGACCCATGTACCACGCTGCAGAGGAAAGCGAAAAAACCCCAGGGCCTCTGCCAATGTGGTCTGGGGAAAATTCCTTTCCAACCCCAAATATGGCGATCAGCTAAACCCTGAGCATGTGGGCAAGACTCACCAGCCAGACACCCAGGAAAGAATTCTCTGTAGAAACTCAGATCCCACCCCATGTAACATCCCATCACAGGCCATTGGGAATATTTACTGCTAATAGTCAATACTCTTCTCTGGACTCTCTTCAATTTGTCCATGTCCTTCCTGAAATGTGGTAACCAGAACTGGACACAATATTCCAGTTGAGGTCTAATCAGAGAGGAGTAGAGCGGAAGAATTAGTTCTCATATCTTGCTTACAACACACCTGCTAATAAATCCCAGAATGATGTTTGCTTTTTTTGCAACAACCTTACACTGTTGACTCATATTTAGCTTGTGGTACAATATGACCCCCAGATCCCTTTCCACAGTACTCTTTCCTAGGCAGTCATTTCCCATTTTGTACGTGTGCAACTGATTGTTCCTTCTTAAATGGAGTTCTTTGCATTTGCCTTGTTGAATTTCATCCTGGTTACTTCAGACCATTTCTCCATTTTGTCCCTGCCATTTTGAATTTTATTCCTATCCTCCAAAGCACTTGCAACCCCTCCCAGCTTGGTTTCATCCGCAAACTTTATAAGTGTACTCTGTATGCCATTATCTAAATCACTGATGAAGATATTGAACAGAACTGGACCCAGAACTGATCTCGGAGGGACCCCACTCATGTCCTTCCAGCATGATTGTGAACCACTGATAACTACTCTCTGGAAATGGTTTTCCAACCAGTTTTGCACCCACCTTATAGTAGGTCCATGTAGGTTGCATTTCCCTAGTTTGTTTATGAGAAGGTCACCGCATCAAAGAAAGTTATCAGGTTGGTTTGACATGATTTGTTTTTGACAAATCCATGCTGACTGTTACTTATCACCTTATTATCTTCTAGATGTTTGCAAATTGATTGCTTAATTATTTGCTCTATTATCTTTCTGGGTACAGAAGTTAAGCTGACTCGTCTGTAATTTTCTGGGTTGTCCTTATTTCCCTTTTTATAGATGGACACTGTATTTGCCCTTTTCCAGTCTTATGGAATCTCTCCTGTCTTCCATGACTTCTCAAAGATAATCGCTAATGGCTCAGATATCTCCTCAGTCAACTCCTTGAGTATTCTAGGATGCATTTCATCAGGCCCTGGTGACTTGAAGACATTAATTTGTCCACGTTATTTTTAACTTGTTCTTTCTGTTTTAGCTTCTTCTGTTCCTGCCTCATTTTCACTGACATTCACTACATTAGACATGCAATCACCACCAATCTTCTTGGTGAAAACCAAAACAAAGAAGCCATTAAGCACCTCTGCCATTTTCACATTTTCTGTTATTACCACCCCCCCTTCCTTGAGTAGGGACCTACCCTCTCTTTGGTCTTCCTCTTGCTTCTAATGTATTTGTAGAATGTTTTCTTGTTACCCTTTGTGTCTCTGTCTAGTATGATCTTGGTTTATGCCTTGCCCTTTCTAATTTTGTCCCTACATACTTGTGTTATTTGTTAATATTCATCCTTTGTAATTTGACCTAGGACCTATTTTTGTAGGACTTTTTATTTTTATATCATTGAAGATGTCCTGGTTAAGCCAGGGTGGTCTTTTGCCATACTTTCTATCTTTCCTACTCGGTGGGATAGTTTCCTCTTGTGCCCTTAATAATGTCTCTTTGAAAAACTGCCAGCTGTCTTCTATTGTTTTTCCCCTTAGACTTGCTTCCTGGGAGATGTTACCTACCAACTCCCTGAGTTTGCTGAAGTCTGCCTTCTTGAAATCCATTGTCTTTATTTTGCACAAAATACCATATGTGCATGCAAGTCTTTGAGCAGTTATTTTTGTTGTTCAAAACTAAGAATCAAAATAACATTAAAAATTACCTTTTTCAATTATAAGTAAATTTATTGCTTGAGAAAAGTGTTAGAATTGGACTCCACTTAAGTCATTTTATCCATAGAACAGATACAGATAGGTGCTGGAAATACAAGCTTTGAACAGCCTTGTGAGTGTGTCTTAAATCATTTCCCTTCAGGTAAAGGTTAAGGATGGGAGCTCAGTTCAGTATCTAAGGCTTGCCATCTGCAGCTATTAACAAGGACGTCATTTTGTGTAAGTTGTGATACCCACTGAAGTCAATTGGAATTTTATGCAAAAACTGCTAGCAGGATATTGTCCTTAAGGGAAGGGGATGCATGCTTTCAAACTGGTGCATGGGGATTCAGTCACATGATTTCCATTAACTATATGATCCATTACTAGATGATAATGGTATTGCTTATTCCAATAATATCAATAATACTGCAGAAAAGGCAGACGCGTTCAATAAATATTTCTGTTCTATAACCTGTGATATAATCTCATTATGTGCTGATGATAACACTCTTCCCTGTCCGCTAGTATCTGTAGATGATGTTAAACAGAAGCTACTAAAACTAGACATTTTAAAAATTAGCAGATCCAGATAACTTGAATTCAAGAGTTTTGAAAGAGCTGGCTGAAGAACTTGCTGGACTGTTGTTGTTGATTTATTTTCAATAAATCTTAGAGCACTGGGGAAGTTTCAGGAGACTGGAAGAAAGCTAATGTTGTGCCAATTTTTCAAAAGGTTAAACAGGATGACATAGGCAATTAGAGGCCTGTCAGCCTGACAGTGATCCCTGAAAAGATCTTCATTAATGATCTGGAAGATGACATGGACTGCACTCTCAGCAAGTTTGCAGATGACACTAAACTTGGAGGAGTGGTAGATACGCTGGAGGGTAGGGATAGGATACAGAGGAACCTAGACAAATTAGAGGACTGGGCCAAAAGGAACCTGATGAGGTTCAACAAGGACAAGTGCAGAGTCCTGCACTTAGGAGGAAAGAATCCCATTCACTGTTACAGACCAGGGAGAGAATGGCTAGGAAGCAGTTCTGCAGAAAAGTACCTAGGGGTTACAGTGGACGAGAAGCTGGATATGAGTCAACAGTGTGCCCTTGTTGCCAAGAAGGCTAATGCCATTTTGGGCTGTATAAGTAGGAGCATTGCCAGCAGATCGAGGGATGTGATCATTCCCCTCTATTCGACATTGGTGAGGCCTCGTTTGGAGTACTGTGTCCAGTTTTGGGTCTCACACTACAAGAAGGATGTGGAAAAATTGGAAAGAGTCCAGCGGAGTGCAACAAAAATGATTAGGGGGCTGGAGCACATGACTTATGAGGAGAGGCTGAGGGAACTGGGATTGTTTAGTCTGCAGAAGAGAAGAATGAGGAGGGATTTGATAGCTGCTTTCAACTACCTGAAAGGGAATTCCAAAGAGGATGGATCTAGACTGTTCTCAGTGGTACCCAATGACAGAACAGTGATTAATGGTCTCAAGTTGCAGTGGGGGAGGTTTAGGCTGGATATTAGGAAAAACTTTTTCACTCAGAGAGTGGTGAAACACTGGAATGGGTTACCTAGGGAGGTGGTGGAATCTCCTTCCTTAGAGGTTTTTAAGGTCAGGCTTGACAAAGCCCTGTCTAGGATGATTTAGTTGGGAATTGGTCCTGCTTTGAGCAGGGGTTTGGACTAGATGACCTCCTGAGGTCCCTTCCAACCCTGATAGTCTATGATGCTAAGATAATGGAGAGGCCAATATGGGACTTACTTAATAAAGACTTAAATTAGGGTAATGTAATTAATGCAAATCAGTATGTGTATAAAGAAAATCAAACTAAATTGACATCTTTTTTGATGAGATTCCAAGTTTTATTGATAAAGGTATTAACATTTTTATCAATGACCTAGAAGAAAACATATAACCATCATTGATAAAGATTGCACATGACACAAAGACTGGGGGTATGGTCAATAAAAACAAGGACAAGACATTCATACAAAGTGATCTGGATTGCTTATTAAATTGGACACAAGCAAAGAATATGTGTTTTAATATGGCTAAATGTAAAGGTATACATTTGGAAACAAGAATATAGGCCATAGTTACAGGATGGGGTCTCTATCCTGGGAAGCAGTTGCTCTGAAAAGGATTTGCGTGTTGTGGTAGATAATCAGCTGAATATGAGCTCCCAGTGTGAGATGGGCCAAAAGAGCCAATACAATCCAGGGATGCACAAACAGGGGAATCACAAATAGGGATAGAGAGGTTATTTTACCACTATATTTGGGGCACTGGTAGAACCACTGCTGGAATACTGTGTCCAGTTCTGGTGCCCACAATTCTAGAAGGATGTTGATAAATTGGGGAGGGTTCATAGAAGAGCTACAAGAATAATTAAAGGATTAGAAAACATGCCTTAAAATGACTGGGTTCTTTGAGTCTGTCTATTTAGCTGGAGTTGCTGGAACCCTTTCCCATGGCAGATTTCTTTCCCTGTGGTGAGGAATGGCTCCAGCAGGAAGGAGCTGGTAAAGTCTTTCTCTCTGCCTCCCAGCTGCCAGAGTCTTTCTATATATAGTGTGGAAAGGTTCCAGCAGCAGGCTACTACACTGCTAAAAATAGCAGTGTGGATAGGGGGGCAGAGCTTGGGTGAGTAGAGAGCCATGCAAGGTATGTACTTACACCCATACCCATCAGGTATGTCTTTACTCACCTAAGCCCCATGCTTCACCGTTCACACTGCTGTTTATATTCCTGCTAAGGGGGCTATACAGGTACCTACACTACAGCCACTGAATGAAGCATGCAGTGTAGACATACCTTAAGAGTACGTAATCACTGTAAGTAGCTTAATCACTGTAAAATGAACAGCTCTGGGCTTGAATCATCATGTATCTTTACAATATCAATTACAATGTTTACACATGCAGACTCCCTTGATGGTTTTAGAAGATATGCAACAGTATCTAGCATCTGGGATCACGGAATTGATACCGCTGGATCAGTTGTCTGTGGTGTGTTGAGCACCATAGTTAGACTGACACCAAAGACTTCTGATAATGAAGTGTTTTGTTAAGTTGATGCCCCAAATAATTCTCACCCCTCAAATACCTTGCTGTGGAGATTTTCATAAAGATGGGGAAAATAACCAACATGCCAGTTTCATCCCTACTGTAATTCCATTGACATGAGTGGAATTATATTGGGATGAAGTCAGCTCCATATATATATTCTGTAGTTTGGTTTGGTTTCGATTTGGTGCTTATCAATAAGATGATGATTCAGTGCTGTGAAATTGTAACAAATTCTACACAATCTAGAAGCCACAGTTCTGGGTGTAGTATAAGTACCTGAATAGACTGGAATAGACATGTTATAGCTATCAGGTTCTCATTTGCAAATGACATAAGCATATATCTCCTTCATATTGCATTGTGAGTTTGTCCTATTATGTTTTGATGCATGAATTGTACAGTGACAAATAAGCTGAAGAAGGCTTTAAGCTATTATGTATTCTTCTAAGATATTTAGACTCAGTAAAGCAGCATCAGCATACAAATGTATAATGGGGGGGGGGTTTAAGCTAAGGTAATGTTTTATATTGTGGTTTCTTACCTTAAATATAATATTTGTTATTACAATGACTTTAATATTTAGAATACAAAGCATAAATGAGTATCCTATATATGAACATTTTAAAGGGGGTGAGGAGTAGCAGAGCTCTAACCATCCAATATAGTGGAATACAGTATGTAGCTAATTGCCCCGTTCAATATACATTCTTTTTCCTTAAGCCTGGGACATTTGTTTTTTTTAATATTGCAGTTTGGCTGGTGGGAATCTCTTGCATTAGAGGATGATAGTTGCCTCCTTTCTCATAACGTTTGCACAACTTTAGTAACGGGTTCTAAGGGAGGAAAAGTGTGTGAGAATGGCCTACTACCATGAACAGACAGGGCCCCAGATGGGAATATATTTCTCTCAAACATTGAAATGGTTCCTGAGTTTCAGCTCTAGCCAATGCATGAGCTTCCCCGGCCAAGAAAAGTGTGTAATTCACCGGCACTTGGTGTAGCACTTCGTGTCCCCCCTCTAGTGATAGCTGGGCCACAAATCAAGGTGAGTGAGTCTTCTACGCCTTTTGCTAACAGGAGCACAGGTGCTGGAACAAATTTTATTGTGGGGGTGCTAAGAGCTATTGAACTAAACTATAAACTCTGTGTATAATGGAAACAACTTTAAGTCGGGGTGTGCTACCGCACTCCCAGGACCTCTAGTTCCAACACCTATGAACCAGAGGCTCATGTTTTAAGACCGTGAGGTCCTGGGTTCGACCGTCATTGCCAGCGATTCACCCAGAAGGCCTGTGTTATGGAGCCATGGGGAATGGCATCTCTTCAGAGTGTATAACAGCTATCCTCAGCCTTTGATGCTGATTAGCACAAGAATTAATGGCTACCTGGTGATGCTACAGTTTTTTTCATATTTCAGTAAAAAGCTGCAGCTGTAGCCTTTAATCCAAGTGAGTCATATAGTCTTTCTGTATCATGCAGAGTGGCATTAGTAAAAAGTGGCCCACAAACACAGATGTTTATCTCTCCTATGATGCAATATTTCTATGCTAGGGCCTGAATAATACTTTTGAGGTTTGAGCACAAATGGGAATTGAGAGCATTCAGCACCTTGCAATACTGAGCTCTTAGGAAATAATTTGCACAATGTTATCTGAGTTTTGCACAAATAACAAACTCCATAGAGTAAATTCAGTGACATCATAAACATGTATAGGAATAATGAAATACAGTACACAGATTGCAGAACTTTATAAAATGTTATGCAGCAAGCACAAAGTAATCCACAACTGAGAAAAATGTAATGATGACTGAAGCATATAGAAACAAAATGTATGGGATTTTTGGTTATCTGCATAAAACAAACTGAGAAAAATATATTAATCTATACTACATTGTTGGAAATTAACTGTAGATCAACTGTATTATTTAGGCTTAGGACAGGCATTTTGAAAATAACATGCTATTTTCACAGTAGTTATACCATCTCTCTCATTATATCTCTCTCTTTCTATAGCCTATTATAGAATCTGGCTAATCTGCACCTTCTTAACTTGGATACTTTGTAATCATCCCCCCAAAATTCCAGTCTTTCATCAGACATCAATACAGATTTTAATGGTCAATGCTGTAGATAGATTGCATGTTACTTTGATGACATTATATTTTCAAAATACAGTATATTTACTAAGTATCAGAAGGGTGTTAGTCTGTATCCACAGAAACAAGGAGGAGTCTTTAGTTTAAAGACTAACAGATTTATTTGGGCATAAGATTTTGTGGGTAAAAAAAAACAGGCTTCTTACCCACGAAAGCTTTTGCCCAAATAAATCCGTTAGTCTTTAAGGTGCCATCGAACCCCTCGTAGATTTTTGTTTTTGTGTATTTACTAGTTTGCTATGCATTTTTGACATAATTAAAACTAAATTGCGGCTGAAGTGAGATGTTTTTTGTTTTGGTTTGTTTGTTTGTTTGTTTGTTTTAAATTGTTCACTTACTCATGGGTCACAAACTTCAGTAATTTACAATAAGGTCACCTAGTCATTCATGCAAATTAGTAAGGATCTAGCTATATAGCTAGAAATTGTTCCCCATGGTTGTTTTGCAAGTGCAGCATATATGAGAACAATAATTACTTGAGACTGTTAATTGTCACAGTAAAACTGTTCAAAACATTTTCTGTTTCCATCAAAATATTTTGCTAAAATAAACAGAAGCACCCTTCTCTCTCCCTACTCTTAGTTCCTCCCCCCCACCCTCCAAGTGATTTAAAAGTTTTTGGGGAAGATTGTGATATCATTCCTTATGTTGCCAGTATCTTAGTCTATAAAGATTCCCATTGAATTAATTGGTCTACTCCTGGGACAAGATGCCAGTAAGAGAATCAAAATCTGGCTCTAAGTGTATAGATATGATATTATGGGTCTGGTTCTATAATTTCTTTGGAGCCAAGCTAGTGTAATGGAATGGGGAATCATATGCTATGGGCCCTATTGAAGTTAATTGGAGTTTTCCCACTGACTTAAGCAGATCAAGGATTTCACCCTATATCTGTAGAATTACTACTTGAAGAACATTCATGTTCACATCTGGTTCTTAAGTTTATTACTATTTTTTAAAGAGCACATTTAAGAATTTATAAAGCAGAGATATGAAGTGACACTCAAAGCCAAATGGAATTTTAAGAGAGAGATTGGAAAGAGCTAAGACACAGGTCCTCTGAAGGATATTGTGTTTTGCCTCCTTTGCCTTCCATTCCTGTAACAGCTTTGTGAATATCTCTAAATACTGCTGTGTTAATTCAGAAACACTCAGTGAAAGAGAACCAGAATTAATCAGCTTCCTTACTAGAGGTAGAGGGTAGCTTTAAATTTAATCATAATAGGTACACCTCTCCAAGTGTAAAGTCAGTGTTTTGTTTAATTTGATTGCCTGCTTCTGCCTGCTGCTTCTGACTTATGGCCTGTTTCTCTTCTCTTTATATTTTTGTCAACAGAAGGCTGATCTTGCAGTTGCACCGCTGGCTATTACCTATGTTCGAGAGAAGGTCATCGACTTTTCCAAGCCCTTTATGACTCTCGGAATAAGTATTTTGTACCGCAAGCCCAATGGTACAAACCCGGGCGTCTTCTCCTTCCTGAATCCTCTCTCCCCTGATATCTGGATGTATATTCTGCTGGCTTACTTGGGTGTCAGTTGTGTGCTCTTTGTCATAGCCAGGTAACATCATAACTTTTGTGATTTTTTTTGGCAATTATTATCTTCTTTTTATTACTAATAATTGTCAAAAGTCACATTTTTTTATTACTTTCTTACTCTTATTTTTCACTGTGTGGTGTGTAGTGGAATAATTATTTAGGGCTCTCACTGTTGATTAGAATGTAGTACACTGCCGTGCTAAGCCTCCAGCATGCTGTTTATGTCACTAAGCGACCAGAATGCCAGGTGCCACTCCCCTTTTATTTCCAAACTGAAAACCAGTAACAAGCCCTGTGAATTTTTTTTCTGTACTCCCATGTGTTTCTTTTCAGATAGAAAATGATGATTGTATTGTGTTGGCCTAATATGGTGTGGCATTGAAGG
This sequence comes from Gopherus evgoodei, assembly GCF_007399415.2. NCBI lineage: Eukaryota > Metazoa > Chordata > Testudines > Testudinidae > Gopherus > Gopherus evgoodei. The sequence goes on from NC_044324.1 coordinate 87,639,861, forward strand.
AAAATACGCGAAGTTAAGCACTTAACTGCCCACAGCAAGATCTGTCCCTAGATGTTCAAATTGGGCTCATAATGCCTTTTAAATATAAAAATTGTTAGCTCACTTAAGGTTCCTTGGCTTTTCGGGAGTAAAACAGCTGAATAATCTATTTAAAATCTTGTAGCAAGTAAATGCACTGAGATAAAATATCTAATTTAAAAAGCCAGTCTGGGATGTATTTGGAGCCATGCTTAGCTGGGCTTGTTAGGGCAAGGGCCTCAAAGCTGCAATTATGAAATCATAAAGCAGTCCAATACGTATTGCTTTCTTGCTCTTTAATTGCGTTATTGCCCATTTTCTTCAATACAGTGTTTCTCTTCTGTTAATCTTACAGGCACTGATAACAAGTCTGGGAGATGGGCAGACATGGTGACACTGCCTTGCCATTTTTTCCCCATGGGCACCCCATAACTCTGATAGGAATTTTTTTACTATTATATTTTACTTTTTCATTGTAAAGTAATTGGAATTGACCCCAAAGGCTCGCAGGACTGTAACCTTGCACTCACTGTGTAATTTTGACTCATGCTGTGATTGCAAAAAATTGCAAAGCATTAGAGAAACCGGTAAATCACACTTTCCTTGGATTGTTGTGGTAACATCATTTGCACCTTTCACAATATTGGCAGTCATTTTAAATAATTTAATGAATTAAAACAGTTTAAAATAGATGACTTTTTAACATCTGATTGCCTAAGTTCACCTTATAATTCATTTTTTCTACAATATCATTTTTAGAAGCATCTTGATACAAAATTTCCCCTCAGCCTCAATTTTTTTGTGATGTTATTCTCCTGTGTATAGTAGGGTCTCCCTACCCTTTTTCCTTATGCTGGAGTTGATGTAAGGGTTCTACATCTTCCTTTGATACTATTTATTTCCTTTGGTAGAGGTTGTATCATTCCTCTGGCAGATGGAAAGGTAGTAATCCTTGAAGCTACTTACATTTCCAACTCATAAGTAATTCAGCAAGGGCACCCGGGCATAAAGCTGTATAGATAACACTCTGAAACACATGCTGCATGTTGTAGTGAAAAACTTCACTTGTGTGCCTTCATTAAAGGACTGTTTTAAAGAGCCAGGGACTTACACTGGAAGTTTCTTGAGAATAGAGTTGACTTCCGTGGATTTTTGATCAAGACCATATCTCTATTTCAGAGGTGACCCGATCACAGAGATACTTCTGAAAGCACTGAATTCTATAGTTTAGCAAAAATGCACAAATGGTTTACTGTGGAACACATGCTGCATGTATTTACATGTATTTCAAAAAAAAACCCCAAAGTTTACATTATAAGGAAATTTTTGAGTATGGTGCACAGCCCAAACACCACTCTGAAAATATTCCCTACTATATATTGTGGGAGACTTTTTCTGACCTTACAGACTTTGTTCAATTTTTTAGAAACTTTTTTTTTTATTTTGGTATTCAGTCACCTCATATCACTCACTGAGCTGAGAGGAATGTTTATCATCAAGCAGAAGCACCAGATAGTAAAGAGTTATAGCTGAATTTTTTTTTTCATTTGGTTGTTTTGTTGTTTGGCTCTATAAAATCCTGGTGTACTCAGAAGCATATATTTCTCATAAAGCAATACAGAAATATAGAATAGAGGGTTGTGTACAGTGAACAAGTTGTATAAAATCTGTTTTATTTCCAAATTTACATCAGTCTTCAGAGCTACAGGTAAAATTTCAGTATTTGTTAACTTGTACAATGAAATATTGATCGTGTATGTAGAAATCCAAGAAGTAGAATTAGAAAGGATTTTTTTTTCTCAAAGTAGAAAGCTTTGTTTTAAAACTATGTATGTGCTAGGATTCCCAATCCAGTAATTATAGTGCCTTTATATAGAAAAACAGAGTTAACTTAAATGATGATCTGTGGAAGACTATTAAAGATTGTAAAATACAGACTACACAAAAGACAACCTGTTTGTGAAAGTAATAATCTACCTATTGTCATTATAGGGCCAGATATTATAACTGTATCGTAGTGGACTGGGATATTTCCACATGCACTACTAAATGTGCAGTTTCACTGCAACATATAATGTAGGTGATGCGCTGTGTAATGTATGGAATTCAGAAAGTTTTGTACTGTATGCATTCCAGTCATGATAGGTCATGTAACTTGAAGGCTGTATGCCCTTAAATGGATAGGTTCCTTTTAGATTCCTGTCTTAAAAAAAAAGATTTGATGTTGTAGCAACCCACCATAATGAATATTGAACTGCCAGTGTTTCATAATAAGGTATATCTATGTTTGAAGCAGTATAGTGCCTGGTATATCTTTTATAGTGAAACATATGTTTTGCAATTACAGCTCATCAGACTATTCATTGGAATTATTTTGGGGGAAGTTCAGAGATCAGTCTAGATTATCACAATGGTCCTTTCTGGCCTTGGGATTTATGAATGTAAACCATTTATTTGTCAGATTTGGCCTTTTTTCATCTGTGAATTGTTTCATGAACACAGCAAGATTTCATGAATGTGTTCATTATTCAAAAGTGTCCTAATAGGTTTATTAAACAATATTAGGTCCTATGCGCCCCTTTGAGTTACTGTATTGAAATTCACTATCTAAATGATTTAACGGGTCACGTAGAACACATGCAATGGATTGAGTTCACTGATTGGATGGCCTAGTTTTAGAAACAGGAGGAAATTGAGGAAGTCATTGTGGGGGTTGAATGTCTCAGGCAGAGAGTAAAGAGAGATCATTTTAGTGAAAGCAACATAGTAGCAGATAAAAAAGCCTAAAAATTTAAATCTTTGCCTATCCTATTTTTCACAAGGAAGAGTATTATATTTTGCTGCATTAGGAGAATCCAGATGTAAAGAACTAGGTTATTTACTCCTAGAGTCCAAAAGAGATCAACCAGATTTGCTGGCTATCTAGAAGACTTTTTGCTCTCAATTTTCTCTTATCATAATTATACCAAATAATTGGGTGTGTGAACATGCAGGTGTTGTTGTGTTGCATTCTGAATGGAAGGTTAGGTTGGGAAGAATATACAGGCACATCAACACTAATCTGGACTAACACTAAGCTGGACCTCACCTTCCATCCCAAATGATGTACAGTGGATGGCCAAGCTGAATGTTACATCAGTCCATCTTTAGCAATCTTAGTCTCATTCACCACCTTCACGTCAAGATTTCCCTCCATTCCCAGAAGTTTGTAAAGTTGTCACAGATGAGCAGAGATTATGTGCCTTTTGATCCAGGATTATATTTATTTGGGCACCCGTATCCCACAATATACCTGTCTTTACTTTATCTAAGTAACATTCAAGTAGGCAGTCATCTGCAATCAGGCTGGTTTTTCTTTTTCTTTTTGAGGCCCTGTTGTTCATGAGTATTAACATTTCCCTCCTAATAATAGTGTTGGTGGAAGGTGTCAATTAATCTTGTGTTGTGATAGTTTTTGTGGTGCAGTATTTCTGTTTTTGATCTCTCATTTTGCATCAGTATGTTTCAGTGCTGCAAAGATACCAGTTGCAGTGATTTTCAGGATCTCTTTGATTACAGAAATAACGTCTTCTATCCCAGGATCCAAAGCTCCTCTCAGCAATCCCTTTACTGAGGATCCTGTGATTGAACCGTCTTAACTAATGCAGCCTCCTGAGTGGCAATCTAGTGACTCACAGGGTTGTATTGCTTTGGTCTTTGAAAAAGTGCGTTTATTTTCTTGCCTGCTTCCATTTTTTGAGTTTATGGCTGGCTAAGGATTGATCTGACTCTGTGCCTCACTGTGCTTAACAGCATTCATTTCCAATGCAGGGACTCTGCCTGAGTAATCATTCACCACGGTTGTCTCATAGAACTTGCAATAGTTAAGTAATTGTGTGTGAGCGTGTAGTCCCAGGCATATGGTAGGGGCTACTGGAGAATGTTATATTAAGTGTCTCCTCATTCCTATATTTAAAAGTGTAAATGTCATATTAGCTAAGTATTTGAGTTTAATGGTCTCCAGTTTTCTGTCACTCTGCTGCAGCTAGGTGACTACAAAAAACAGTCTGTACATACCATGAAATTCACTTTGACAGTATATTATATTCACAACAATCAAATTTTTCACAATTGTCTCTATATTTGATTGTGTTTAGCTGTAAAGGGTGTAGTCCTCATATTCTTTTTTTCATTTGATTAATGGCCTTGAAATCCATCTTCTGGCTGGGGTTGTGTGTGGGGACTGCAGTGTTAACTGTGCTGTCATCCCCCACACAGCAGTATTTCCTGTTTTTCTTTGATAGTTTCTCAGATTCTGTCACCCCATCACCAATTATAATAACCATATCTGCATATCTCATTCCCTATTGGAAAAGGTGCAGTCACATAGAAAAGTAGTGTCTGTACTGGTGCTCTGCCTCAGTCTGGGGAAAGGTTTGCAAATTCTGCCCTTTTGCTATGTTAGCTAAAGCAGTGATCCAGGCACATTTGCAACTTCTATTAGTCTTCAATACACACAATAAACAAGAGCAGTATGCAGAATACTAGTGTGAAAGAGGAGTGAAGTGTGCTTAAAAAGAAACATTTAGGGCTTAATGAGAAGACACTGGACAGTCCTAACATTGACACCACAAGTCTTCTGCTAGAAACAGACCACAACAATCTTTGAATTGATGACTGGGAAAAGAAAGAAGCCAAGATATAAGGATAGTCTTTCCGATTTTTTGAATATTGTTCTTGGGTAGTTATAGGAGGAGGAGGGCTCCTCTTCAGATGACTCAGTTTATATTTCCAGTGGAGAGATGATGACAGGAACCAAGCTTAGGGAAACCAGCATTTTTTTTTCTGTTTCCTAGCACACACAAAACTAGTAGAAAAATGCAGGGCACTCTCTCCATAGTGTAGTATTTGAACCTTTTTTCCTACAGTCTTGCAAAATAAAGTATGACCTGTAACATGCGGAAGGATGGATACTAATACTAGTGGAACAAGAGAGATCACAGAGAGCAATAAGAGTGCTAGGGAGTCCTGTGATTCTCTCAGAAGAGATCCACATAGGCAACAACCATCATTGCACAACACAAAATACAGCATCTGTTAAAGCGTAAAATCTGAAACTGTGAGTGTTTCCTACTTTTCCACTGACGTGAGGCTGCTTGCCTGAGGTATCCGATGGTCAAGTCCACACTTAACTATCACCAGTTGGGTGTCTATGCAAAATCAAGCAAACCCAATGATTGATAATCACATATATGCTCAGGAGAAAAAAAGGAAGGTGCTTCATAGCTCATGTGAAGGGAACTTTTCCTTGTTAACATATCATATTTTATCAGGGCATGTGCAGACTTATTTGAGACAGGTCAATGCCATAAATACCCCTTCTAATGTCTGCAGGAGATATCCAATGCTGCAACATCCCAGGCTTTGCCAAGAGATATAACAAGGGATAAAAATACTGTCTGGTGACCCCGGGTTCCTATTGTGGAATATTAGCTGTGCTGCAGAGGTGCAGGTTCCTGATGTGAAGATAAGGAATTCTGAAAGATAATGGCTTATTCTCCTGTCCAAAAAGAAAAAAAAAAGAGCCAAAACGTTGCCAAGCAGTGAATGCTTCAGTAGAGCATAGCCATAAAAGTTACAAGGTCAAACCATGGTTACATGGCTGATCTGCTGTTACACTTCCATTAGTACACATTGTTTCAGCCTTAGCAACATTATCCTTGTCAATCTATGGGCTTGCTTTAATTTCCAAAGTGAATGAAAGAAAACCAAATTAAGACCACTTTATTTCTAAATGAAAGTGTCTACACAAGAGTTTCAAAATTGGGTGACTGGGCAACAAAATGGCAGATGAAATTCAATGTTGATAAATGCAAAGTAATGCACATTGGAAAACATAATCCCAACTATACATATAAAATGATGGGGTCTAAATTAGCTGTTACCACGCGAGAAAGAGATCTTGGAGTCATTGTGGATAGTTCTCTGCAAACATCCACTCAGTGTGCAGTAGCAGTCAAAAAAGCAAACAGAATGTTGAGAATTATTAAGAAAGGGATAGATAATAAGACAGAAATTATCATATTGCTTTATATAAGTCCATAGTACACCCACATCTTGAATACTGTGTGCAAATGTGGTCGTCCCATCTCAAAAAAGATATATTAGAATTAGAAATGGTTCAGAAAAGGGCAACAAAATTATTAGGAGTATGGAATGGCTGCCATTTGAGTAGAGATTAATAAGACTAAGACTTTTCAGCTTGGAAAAGAGGCGAGTAAGTGTATGATAGAGGTCTATAAAATCATGACTGGTGTGAAAAAAGTAAATAAGGAAGTGTTCTTTACTCCTTCTCATAATACAAGAACTAAGGGCCATCAAATGAAATTAATAGGCAGAAGGTTTAAAATAACCAAAGGAAGTATTTCTTCACACAATGCACAGTCAACCTGTGGAACTCCTTGCCAGAGGATGTTGTGAAGGCCAAGAATATACAGGGTTCAAAAAAGAACTAGATAAATTCATAGAGGATAGGTCCATTAATGGCTACTAGCCAGGATGGGCAGGGATGGTGTCCCTAGCCTCTTTTTGCCAGAAGCTGGGAATGGGCGACAGGGAATGGATCCCTTGATGATTACCTGTTCTGTTCATTCCCTCTGGAGTACCTTGCATTGGCCGCTGTAGGAAGACAGGATACTGGGCTAGATGGACCTTTGGTCTGACCCAGTATGGCTGATCTTATGTTCATATGTTTAATGCAGTTGAAATAATCCACTTTAAATTCACATCTTTAGTTAATTTAGAGTAATTTTCCTGACTGTCCCCACATAGGAAAGCACTAATTCACCAGCACACCCCTAGTTCATACGTGGATATGATAAGCAATATATAGAAAAACATTTTTGGAAAAATTGCATGCTGTCATAGAAGAATATTTGACAGCCATCTCTCTCCCTTGACTATTGCCTTTTACATGTTTTGGCTGTGTGTGACAGCTGTTTCCCATGTGTATCCTGTATGGCACACTATCTTGACATAAAGGTAATGAAGGACTTCCTCAATAGAGATGTGAAAGCCGCCATTATACTTGGCATTGATGAAAAATGCATATCCATTTTTTCTGGTCTTACACAGTGCATAAAGTTCCCAACTTCCCTACAACCATCTGAAACAGTGGTATGATGGAATTCCACCCTTCATAGTTGACTGTCACATTTCTAGGGTTTATTCTTGCTCAGCATCAGTGAACCCTAGAAATACAGTAGTCTGTACTTCGTGTAATTGGACTAGCCTTTTATCAGGACTTTATTAGACATCTTTAGCTCTTTGGTGTCACAATGTTCACCCATGAAGAAGTTGGTATTAATAAGGTCATTCCATTGATCTGTCTTTTGGAATAAAAATGATCTCTAGGTTTGAGTAAAAGAAAAATGGTTCAAGAACTGACAGGTACCAGCCATGTAAAGTGACAAACACACGAGCCTTATATGGGGCTAAAATGTGTCATGTTTTTGTTCTTTAAATCTCACCTTGATGGAAAGACAGACGTAAATCCTTGGAAGCGGAGAGTGAATAATACGTTGTGCAAAATCCTGATCAAAATAGCAAGAAGGAGCAGCCTCCTTTTTAGACAAAAGAGAAGAAGCAACATGAAAGAAGTTGAGACTGGGAGATATTCTTGTAGGACAACCTTGAGTATTTTTAGATTGTAGGCATTGCACCTTGGTTTCTGGATTCATATGACCTTAGGACTGCTTGTTGATGGATAGCAAAGGAGTCTGCCTTTCTTTCTGCTAGTACAGACCCCTGAAACTAATTTTATTAGATCACCACTGAAGATAGCATCTTATGCTTCTTTTCTCAGTAAAAAGTAATTGTGTATAGCCAAGTGGCCAAATACATGTAATATGTATCTTGTCTGGATGAGACAGTGTTATTGTTTACAATATAATTGCAGTTTGCTTTGACCTCGCTGCTGGAAACCACATTAGTACCTTCACCAGTCAAGTACACATTAAAAACAAATTTCATAAATTCCTCTTTCCAGTCTTTACCCATAAGCATGATATAATTTTATATCGATCTTACCATCAGTTTAGTGTAAAAATAGCAAAATTTAGAGAACTATTATTTAAAAAAATTGAAAAAACAAACAAACACAAACAAAAACAAGAAGTGTCCATTGATTATGTCAACTCAAAAGACCTGGTGGAAGAAGTCAGATTTAACCAGTGACAGGATGGAATTCAGTAGAGGCAGAAAGATCCTGCTGTCCAACATCAGGAGTGATAGAAACATTCCCCTCCTGATTCACCAGGACAATCCTACTGAAAAACAGCAGGTGCAGTAGTATTCATCTTTCTGACTCAGCCCCATTAGCAACATGGCCACCTTACTATCTATAGGCAGCAGTTTTCAACTCATGTGTTCAAGGATTTAGAGCAGGAGGAGTCAGCAAAGCATCATGCATCCTAGATTCAGCCTCTGTGGCATCATTAAGATACTTCTGAAGTGACTCAGAAGAAAGAAGATTGTAGTTAACTTTCCAGTTCTGCTACTGAAGCAGTTGTCTCTGGCTTTCCTTCAGAAGCCTCAGTTCACTTATTCTCATTCAGGGCTGATCTTCACTATGGAGCTAAATCGGCGCTGCTGCACTCTATGCAGCTACATTGATTTAGCGGGTCTAGTTAAAATGATTGCTTTTGTTTGATTAAAAGGTTCTGTAGAGGTTCTTTAGTTTTTGTTCATCAATAGTATAATGTATTTTAGCATGGTGAATTATTACACGTGTGGCATCGGATAGTCTCTAGTCCTGTAAAGTCACAAGCACATACGTAAACCTCATCCCAGATTCTGAAACTTCTGGAGGTGGTGGAGTTACTGCTGTGATCAGTTACATAATTCCACTGCTCAGAGAGTGGATCATGCCATACGGGGCTGCTATCATCTTAAGTCTCACAGCCCCCTTTCCAGTTCCCTATTTCCTTGGGGAATGAAGCAGAGCTTCTGCATTGTAATCATGGAGGAAATAGTGGTAGGCAGAAGGAATTAACTTTGTAGATTATTTCCCTTTCCATCTCCTCAAACTTTACAAAATCAAGACATTCGTCTCCTCAATGTGATTCATAACCATGGGGTAGTATATGGCTCCCAAATCTTTAGCAAGGACTTCAGCATCCTTGTCCACAACAAATATTACGCACACTTCTATTTATTTTTCTTGGAATCATAAGATATTGTTCCTGTGGCATAGTGTCCTCCATCACCATGTTGCAAGACAATTTTCAGCCAATTGAAACTACATTAGTTTCTTTAATGAGAGCCTTATTATTGTCTGGAGCAAAATTTGTTTGTTCTGTGGCTATGGGAGTGGGGAAAGTCTAGTTTATTATATGATCTGGGCTCAAAGATTCTAGTAAAGAAATTCTAAGTAACCCTTTGAAAAGTCAGGTTTTGTGGCTGACACAATGTAACCGATGAGTCCTGTCCAAAAGAAAAATGAGAGCAGTTAACAGAAATTTCTACATTGCCTTGTTTCACTGTGCTTATGGAGCACGCAAAGATAATGTCAAGCCACCAAAAGAACTGGAAAAGGGACTTCTAATTAGTCATATTTATCCTCTACATACTTCTTTCTTCTAAACAGGCATCTTGGTGTAGAGGTGGTAGTTAATCTTGTTAAAATTTTGGTCAGGGTGCCCTTCGTTTACTGTTAATGAGAGGAATTTTCACATTGCTTCAAATGTAACTTTTAATTAGATAAAGGTGTTGATGTTGATATCAAAGGCTCCTATGTTGAAAAGATCTAAAACCTTTTGTCTTCTGTTCCATCAGAGAGCCCAATTCTGCTTGCAGATAAGCCTCATTAAAGTCAGTGGGAATCGCATATGCACACTGCAACTGATTTGCCATAGCTTTCACCTTTTGCAGTCATTTGTACTTGCTAACCAACTAGAATGGTAGTATTTTGTGTCCACTGATGTAAATGACCAGTGATGAGCTGGAGCCGGTTCGCACCGGTACACAGGAACCAGCTGATAAATTTAGAAGTCCTTTTAGAACCGGTTGTTCCAGGACAACCAGTTCTATAAGGGCTTTATTTAACAAAAGCTCCTGCACTCCGCCTCGGCCCCAGCCCCAGCTTACTTCCCCCTCCTCTCCTGAATCCTCCTCCCCCCTTCTCCTCCCCCTCCCCTGCTTCTCGTGAATCAGATGTTCGTGGGAAGCCTGAAACAAGCAGGGGGCAGGTAAGCTGGGCCGCAGGAGGAGGGGAGGTGTGGCCGGCTTAGCGGCTCCCTCCAGCCTGGCACGAGCGCCCCCAGCCCAGTCCTGGCTCTAGCCCCAGCCGAGTGCCCCTGGCTCCTGCCTCCTGGCTCTGGCCGGCCCAGCCCCCGTGGCGCTGGTGCTGGTTCTGACCCCGTGGCTCCAGCCGGCCTGGCCTGGCCCCCGCAATGCTGGTGCTGGTTCCCAGCTCCGGCCGGCATGGCCACCATGGCGCCAGTGCTGCTTCCCAGCTCTGGCCGGCCCAGCCTCCGTGGAGCTGGTGCTGGTTCCAGGCCCCGCAGCTCTGGCCGGCCCCGCCCAGCCCGGCCCCGCAGCGCTGGTGCTAGTTTCCGGCCCCTGCGGCACTGGTGCTGGTCCTGGCCCCGTGGTTGCAGCTCCGGGCCCGGCCCGGCTCGGGCCCCGCAGCGCCGATGCTGGTACTGGTCCCAGCCGAGCAGCTCCAGGCAGCACGGTAAGGGGGCAGGGAGCAGGGAGGGGGTGTTGGAAGAGGGCAGGGGTGTTTGGGGGTTGTGGAGAGGGGTGGGGTAGTCAGAGGGCAGGGAAAAAGGGGATTGAATGGTGGCAAGGATCCTCGGTGGGGGGCAGTCAGGAAGGAGCAGGGGTTGGATGAGGTGGCGAGGGGCAGTCGTAGAATCATAGAATATCAGGGTTGGAAGGGACCTCAGGAGGTCATCTAGTCCAACCCCCTGCTCAAAGCAGGATCAGTTCCCAACTAAATCATCTCAGACAGGGCTTTGTCAAGCCTGACCTTAAAAACCTCTAAGGAAAGAGATTCTACCACCTCCCTAGGTAACCCATTCCAGTACTTCATCACTCTCTGAGTGAAAAAGTTTTTCCTACTATCCAACCTAAACCTCCCCCACTGCAAATTGAGACCATTACTCCTTGTTCTGTCATCTGGTACCACTGAGAACAGTCTAGGTCCATCCTCTTTGGAACCCCCCTTCAGGTAGTTGAAAGCAGTTGTCAAATCCTCCCTCATTCTTCTCTTCTGCAGACTAAACAATCCCAGTTCCCTCAGCCTCTTCTCATAAGTCATGTGCTCCATCTCCCTAATCATTTTTGTTGCCCTCCGCTGGACTCTTTCCAATCTTCCACATCCTTCTTGTAGTGTGGGGCTCAAAACTGGACACAGTACTCCAGATGAGGCCTCACCAATGTTGAATAGAGGGGAATAATTACATCCCTCAATCTGCTGGCAGTGCCCCTACTTATACAGTCCAAAATGCCATTAGCCGTCTTGGCAACAAGGGCACACTGTTCACTCATATCCAGCTTCTTGTCCACTGTAACCCCTAGGTCCTTTTCTGCAGAACTGCTTCCTAGCCATTCTGTCCGTTGTCTGTAACAGTGAATGGGATTCCTCCCTCCTAAGTGCAGGACTCTGCACTTGTCCTTGTTGAACCTCATCAGGTTTCTCTTGGCCCAGTCCTCTAATTTGTCTAGGTCCCTCTGTATCCTATCCCTACCCTCCAGCGTATTTACCAATCCTCCCAGTTTAGTGTCATCTGCAAACTTGCTGAGAGTGAAGTCCATGCCATCCTCCAGATCATTAATTAAGATATTGAACAAAACTGGTCCCAGGACCGACCCTTGGGGCACTCCACTTGAAACTGACTGCCAACTAGACATGGAGCCGTTGATCACTACCTGTCAAGCCCAACGATCTAGCCAGCTTTCTATCCACCTTATAGTCCAATGATCCAGCCCATACTACTTTAACTTGCTGGCAAGAATACTGTGGGAGATTGTATCAAAAGCTTTGCTAAAGTCAAGGAATAACACGTCCACTGCTTTCCCCTCATCCACAGACCCAGTTATCTCCTCATAGAAGGCAATTAGGTTAGTCAGGCATGACTTGCTCTTGGTGAATCCATGCTGACCATTCTGATCACTTTCCTCTCCTCTAAGTGCTTCAGAATTGATTCCTTGAGGACCTACTCCATGATTTTTCCAGGGACTGAGGTGAGGCCGACTGGCCTGTAGTTCCCCCAATCCTCCTTCTTCCCTTTTTTAAAGATGGGCACTAAAGTAGCCTTTTTCCAGTCATCCTGTCAGGGATTCCAGGGGCGGTCAGGGGACAGGGAGAAGGGGTGGTTGGATGGGGCAGGGGTCCCCTGGGGGCAATAAAAAATGAGAGGAGGGGTTGGATGGGGCGGCAGAGGGTAATCAGGGGACAGGGAAGGGGGCTTGATGGAGCAGGGGTCCCAGGGAGGCATCAAGGAACCTGAGGGGTTGAGTGGGGCAGGAGTCCCGGGGGGGAAGGGGTGGCCACGACCTCCTCCTGGGGTGAGGAAGAGAGAACCTGTTGTTAATATTTTGGCAGCTCATCACTTTAAATGACTACAACAGGTATAAGACAGTGGAGATTCAGACGTACTGATTCTGAGAACCTAATTGGGCTCCCAGTGATCTGTAACACATTTTTATTTTCAAGAAGTAGATGTTGTTTAACATTCACATTGTGGTAACTCAAAAGACAACCTGGTTTGAGCCTCATTTTGCTACAGTGTGCTGGAACCAGGGATACTGGGGATACTGTCACAACTTCTGTCTAAAGTAGTAATAACAGACACCAAATAGATGGTTTCCCTCATCAGTGGCCCACTATAAAAATTGTTCTAGCACCTGTTTTGCTATGCATGTTATAAACACAAGCTAAATGACAGTTTTTGCCCCCCCCAGAGAGTTCACATCTAAACAGCAAGAAACAAGTTCATTAGATGAACAATCTGGTCAGAGCAGGGGAAAAAAGAGGCTCACAAAAATAGGCACTGCCTATCCTGATGGAGTAAGAAATCACAGCTCGCAACCTGCCTAACCATGATCAGATTACAGTTTTCTGTCTGCATTACAAAACAAGGGAGCTTTGCAGAGGGACTGGAAAGAGGAGAGGATAGATTTATAGAGGTAGCTTTATAGATTTTGGCTGGGAGCTTTTACCACACTTAAGGGGGCTGCCACGGGGTTCATTCACCATTGGGTGCCTCTTTGTGGCTAGGTCTGGAGATTGGCTCTACTCACGTCTGATGTCCCTTCACCCCCGCTTCCAACATATTGCTCACACCTCTTTGCTCACCAGGACTTGCAAAGTTTCTCATTTGTAACTCAACCCTCTAGCCAGGTCACTATATTCCTCCCGTTCCAGGGTATCAGAATCCCACAGGGTCAACTATCCACTTGCCATTCCACACAGTCTTCCAGTCCAGGCCCTATGTCACTTTTCCAGGGAACCCAGGCCTCACCATTCCAGGTTCCAGCCGTATGTCTAGCAACTCCAGTTTCCTTTTCCCCAGCCCCTGTTGCTATTTCCCTGCTGTATCTTCTGGTCCCCTCCTCTGGGCTTACCAGCCCAAACCTCCTCCTCCTGGGAAGGAACTCTAGACTACTCCTGTCTTTGGTTTCTTGCCAGACTCTATAGCCCAGAGCACAGCTCCCTTCTCCTTGAGAGTGAGTGCAGACTACTTTCCATACCACCCATTTCTGGCCTCAGCTTGTTAGGTTTATGCTAGCTCAGCCTGCTTCTCCTGAGCTGGACTTCATTAATTAAGCTTTCAGGCTCTGCACTCCCCAAGGTGCGCTGTATCAGGTTACTTTCCATAACAAACTGCTCTGCCTTGTGTGGGTGGACACCCAGGGCTGGCCTTACCGTGAGGTGAACTGAGGTGGACGCCTCAGGTGCCAGACTGTGGTGGGGGGTACCACTAGGACCCAGAGTATAGAAAATAGTGTTTGCTGCTGGTGCATATGTATTCTCTCTGCTCTAGATGCATAGAGGTGGTGGAGTGCTGTGCTGGAGGAAGGAGGGCACAAGAGACATAATAGGCAGGCAGGAGAAAAGGTGAGAGGGAATAACAGAAAGCAGCAGGGGAGGAGGAGGAGCCTCTTATGTTCCTCTCTAGCACCTCCAGGAGCCTGGACTGATTAACACCAGCTTCTCAGGGAGCTTCCTGTTTCCTGCTGCTTCCCTGAACCCACTTGAGGAGAACAGGGAGTCAACTGAAGTAGTAGGAGCCAGTTAGGCCCTTACTGCATCTTCCCTTACTCAGGCCCTGCTACCAGCCTGCTTATTTGTCCCCTTCAACTGAGTGTTGAGAGTCAGTATAGCTGGCACAGAACAGCAGTCATGAGTGAAAGAAAACGCCCCTCTGGGGCAGCATTCAGAAAAAGAAAGAAGCAAAGGAAGCTTTTCTATCTAAGCAGGAAGGAGCTCTCCTGAGATACATAGACACAAATGTTCACGGTGAGCCTTCCAGCCCAGTGAGGACATGAATGGTGCAAAGATGCCTGATCTTCCAGTTAGTCAGAGTTCAGGTGACCTGACAGCTACTGCAGCATCCATATCTCCATCTCATATGGATGTAGCCATGCACATTCCTGAAGAAAAGTGTAGATCAGAGAAGAGTGTGGTAGAGGCGCAAGAAACAGCTGCTGCTGAGTTTAGTTCCTTAAGTCTAGATGATCCAGGACTGTGGATCCACTTGAACAGTAGCCTGAGGGACTTCCTTGTACTGCATGGGCCACAGCAAGTGAAAAACTTCATGTTCTCCAAAGACAATGAAAGTAGAAATTTCCATACAACACATTACTGGCATGAAATCCCCAATGATGATGAAGTGGAGAGGCCATGGCTTATGTACTCTAAAACCCAGAATGTTGCATACTGTTTTTGTTGCAAACTCTTCCAGTCTAATGTTCCAGCCACATTGGGTTATACATGAACGAAGGACTGGAATAATCTGGCATGCCACTAGAAGGCGGCAAATCACCAGAGAGTATTCTGTAGGTGGAAAAAGCTTGAGATGAGACTACAGTTAAAGGCCACCATAGATGATCAGCATCAAGAGAAGATTGTATCAGAGTCTCTTTACTGGCAAAATGTTCTGAAAAGGCTCATTGTCATTGTGAGAATGCTTGCTACTCAAAACCTAGCACTGCGTGGCACTTAGGATCGGCTGTATGTGCCAAACAATGGAAACTTCATTAAAATCGTGAAGCTGATGGCTGAGTTTCATGCTGTACTCCAGGAGCATCTAAGAAGAGTCACTACCCAAGAATTCACACCCCACTACCTTGAAAAAACAATTCAAACTGAGATCATACAGTTACTGGCAACAAAACAGAAGATTGTGGCAGATCTGAAGTCATCAAGATATTACTCTGTTATTCTGGACTCACCACCTGATATCAGCCTACAGAACAAATGACTTCAATGGTGCGTTTTGTAACAACAGAACCTAGTGAAAATGTCCCTGCAATGGTGACTGTCAGAGAGCATTTTCTAGAATTTATTGACATTGATGATAGTACAGGAACTGGTATGACAAATGTGCTTCTTAAAAAGCTGGAAAATATGGTAATTGCGATAGGTGACATGAGTAGTCAGGGCTATGATAATGGTGCCAACATGAGAGGGAAGAACAGAGGAGTGCAGACACAGATCTGAGAGTTAAACCCTCGAGCTTCTTTTGTCTCACACAGTTCTCATTCATTGAACTTGGTGGTCCGTGATGCAGCATCAGCTTCTAGTGAGGCTGCTGAATTTTTTAATGTAATTCAAAGCATCTATGTATTTTTCTCTGCATCAACTCATCGATGGCAAATTTTGAAGCAACATCTGGGAACATCCTCTCTGACACTGAAATCACTGAGTGCCACACAATAGGAAAGTTGAGTGGAGGTGATAAAGCCTATCAAACACCAAATTGGGAAGATAGATGATACCATAGTTGCCATTATGGAGGATAATGCTATGACAGGAACTGTTCATGGGAGAACAGTGGAAGAGGGAAATGGAATCACCAGAAACATACATAACTTCAAATTTCTGTGTGGCTGTGTTGTGGCATGACATACTGTTTGAAATAAATGTTGTAAGCAAGAGACTCCAAGGTGTTGACCTTGATATATCTGGAGCAATGGAATGACTGGACAAAGCAAAGTCATACTTACAATTTTACCAGTTAGATGAGGGATTTCACAACATTCTGAAGAGTGCACAGAAGTTGGCAGAGGAACTTCACACTGAATCTATTTTCCCACCCATTCAAGAATACAAGAGTCACTGAAGAAGAAGACATTTTGATTATGAGGCACAGGATAATCCCATAAGAGACCCCAAACAACAATTCAAAGTTGAATTCTTTAACCAGGTGCTAGATTGTGCAATACAATCAGTTGAAGAACATTTCATGCAGCTCAAGGAACACAGCAGTATATTTGGGATGTTGTATGATATTCCTAAACTCCTCTCTATACCTGAAGAAGACCTGCACCAACAATGTAGGACACTAGAGACAATGTTGACACATGATGACATGCACAATGTTGATGCGAGTGATTTAGATGATGAACTGAAATCCCTTTCAAGATACATTTCAGCAGGATCAACTCCAAAGGCTATTCTGGAATATATGCGCACAAATAAGATGACCACCCTCTTTCCAAATGTTTTTGTTGCTCAGTGCATGCTTCTAACACTTCCTATAACAGTTGCCAGTGAAGAACGCAGCTTCTCTAAGCTGAAGTTAATAAAAACACACCTACGCTCCACAATGACACAGGAGAGGCTGGTTGGCCTTGCAATCATCTCAATAGAGCATGAGCTGGCCCAGACTATGGACTTTCAGGAAGCAGTTCAAATCTTTACAACCAAGAAGGCATGGAAAGCACCACTTTGATTATTCAAATAGATAAATATGCTAGTGTTTACTATGCAGACAAGAAAAGTTTAATTTGCTGTTCAAGTGTTTGAAAGTTAAGTGTTACTTAAAATTTTTGAACATGGCCTTTTAAGTTGTTTATTGGGGCAGGTAGCAGAGCAGTACTATGAGAGGAGTAGAACAGGAAGAATGCAGAATTGAGACCTTTCAAAGTTTTGGCCCAAGCAAAGGACCATGGGGGCATCATTTGAGCTCTCTGCCTCAGGTGCCAAAATGTTGTGGGCCAGCCCTGTGGACACCTCATCACAAGTGCCATGGAAGAAAGTGCGAAGGTGCTTGAAGAAGAAGCAGGCTATTGAGGCTACCATATTTGATGGAGTGAAGGCGATGTCAATCTAGACATAAGATATTTGAGCAAATAGTTAAAGTGGGGATAAATTATGAAAGGCTTGGAAGATATGGACAAGAAGTTTATATGTGCAGTGAAATAAGAAGAGCCAGGGTAGGTATTAAAAGATGAGAATGAGAGAGTCAGAATGGTAAATCAAGCAGATGAGTTAAGAGGCAGTATTTTGAATGGCTTTCAGTAAGGGTAAGATTGCAGGTATTGAGGCCAGAAAGAAGGAGTCAAGTCATGAGATGATGTGGGCCCAGACAAGAGTTTTGGCAGTGTGGTCAGAGAGAATAAGTTAGATCTTGCAGGAAGTTAGATGCTTTTTCCTGCACAAAAAGTTTTAGACACAATCTGCATGATTGGAGCAAAAGGGAGGGTTGAATTAAAGATAAAGCCAAGGTAACGGGCGAGACGGATAGTTCCATCATGCCTCCTGTCAACCATGATAAAGACAGGTGGGAAAGATTAGGAGCTCACTTTATGGAAGAGAATGGGTTTCTATACGTCAACCAGATGTTAGCTTCTTATGCAGTTTGAACCTAATCCTGAGAGCAAACACGCAGTTGCTTATCTTGAAATAAAAGAAAGTTGCACATGCTCAGTCCCACTCAGTATTTAGGCCCCAGTTCAACAAAGCACCTCAACACAGGCACATATATAGTCCCATTAACTTAACTGAAACTGCTCATTAATGTAAAGTTAGATACATGCTTAAGTATTTTATTAACTCAGGGTCTTAGCTCAAAGAAAAAATGCACATTCAAAAGACAATGTGAGTTATTGAAATCTCCATAAACATATTGACTAGGTTGTGGTAGAGTAATACTGAGAAGAATAACAGAATGATGGAAAATGTTGGGACAATTTTAGCAATCTGATAGCAATCTAGAATTAGAGCCGAGATGATAGGCCTATATTGCTCGCACTGAAGTCAGTGGCAAACCTTTCAGTGTTTTTAGTTAGAGTGGATTTGGCCTGAAATATTTTTGATAGGCTCGTAAAGAGTTTTGTTTGTTTTACTGTTGGCAATATTTCAGTCAGATATTTTGTGATAGTTTTGCTGCGGAGGCGAAGGAAATGCAGGTCATGAACAATTAATTGATATATAAACATGTCTCCTTAGATTGCAGATGGATTTTCATGAGTATTCATTAGGGGCCCATAACTATAAGAGACTGAACTCCCTTAATACCATCTGAAGTCAATAGGAGTTAAGAGTGCTCCCACATCTGGTATAACTTGACCTTCATCATGTTTCTTAGTAGATTTAATCTATCAGAAATCCTCTCTACATTTTCCTTAAAACAGAACTGAAGGTCTCAATTGATTGGCATAGCAAAAAAACTTATTTTAAGTATGTGAGTTGTCCAAGAATGCCAATGGGACTAATCCTTTGCTTGAAATTAAATATGTGTTTAGGTACCTTGCTGAACTGGAGCCATGATACAATTAAAGAGAGAGATGTTGTCACATAATACTCTGTATTTTCTCAGGCCAAACTAATACTGGTTTGAGTGTGGCTTTGCCTGAATAAGAATTTTGTAAAAGCAGAGTAAGAAGCTGAGGATTTGGTCCACTTATATGGACATGATTTTGAATGGTAGTATGTACAAAAGAACAGCTCTTAGGATGTTATTCTGAAATGACATGACTATTTTTCTTAGTATCAGAATTCCACAAAAGTATTAGAAAAGGATTCACTAAATTTAAATAAAATGCTCAAAATGTTAGAAAATTTGAATGTGTTCTTTGGCAAAACTCATGAAAGCGAATGCCACCATGTAAACCACTGGTTTAATTTTACGAATGAAATCTCAATTGCTTGATTTTGTTATTTAAAATGCATTCTACTTTCAGATTTGTAAATGCTTGAGAGAAAACACTGCACTCTTTTTGAACATGGTGTTCTGATGGTTTAGTGAGGTTACAGAGACCATGTCCAGAGTGCCTGCATTAACAGCTCTCATCTTGGCTTCTGACTACACTGCAATCATTTTTATATTCCTGTCAATGTGATGGGTGACATTTAATGTACAGCGAAGGGCAACAATGAATGATTATGCACTCTAAAATGGATAACTGTTTTGCTGGGATGCTCAATGTTAAATTAATCTGCTGTCAAGTATGCTGTTGTCATGTTGAAATGAAATGCCAATTTTGTTGCAAGCCCTTAGAATGAACTTGCCCCACCTTATACTCAGAAATCCATATACTTTCTGCATTTCAAAATATAATTTCACTATTTATGTTTTAGTCTGAATAATACTTCATTATGTGTAATTAAGAGTTCTGCTGCAATTATAAACTTCCTCCCGCACCTTCCTACAAAAAATTTAGACTGAACTGTAGAAGTTGTGTTGAGTGTTTCAGTTCTATACTGAATACCTAATTTCTTTTCTCGTGCTCTCTTTTCACTGATACTAACTTGTCACTTATTAAGTAGAAATACTGATTTGCTTATTATATTAATCATTATTTAGTATTACTAAGTAGAGCAAGTATCATTGCAGCATATTATTGATTCAGTTATTCTCTGATCTTTGGGCTTAGCTTAGTTTGTTGAAAACTGCACGTTGGGCCCTACTTTGTAAGATCTTATAATCAGTGGTGTCTATGAACATTCATAACCTCAGAATATCATTTTATTATTAGAAGGCCTAACTGTGATTAAGGACATTATCTGGTTTGCAAGAACAATATATTCTGATAAATTGTACTACCAGTGTCTTGCACTCACCACTTCCTCCCAATAATGTCAATTTGGGTAATATGGAATATGCAAATAACTGCATAATGAAATCTGATATATCAGTATGAGTAAAACTTAAAAATAATAGAGATACAATGGTTCTCTTGTGTTTACCACATTATAAGGAAAAGGAATCACACACTTACCCACTGCCTTCCCGGTGCCTCCTTAGCACCTGTCTTCAATATTGGATTTTGAAGCTCCCTGAGGCAGGAAGACTGCCTAGCTTAGTCTCAGAAAATGTGTCAGCTCAATAAATATTTTGGTAGACTAGCTTCTGGGAACTCTAGTCAACCCTTGCCGATTTTTCAGTTTAGGAACACTACAATGCCTAGCTAAGTAAATCACAGAAGCTAATTGTTTTAGTTCGTAGTGCTGTAGAAATATAAGCATCGCCATTGTTCTCTTAACCTATGTGAATCAGACTACTCAGTAAAATATTAAGTTCTTTTATAAAGAGAGAATGTTTTATTTAAACATGAAAGGTTCCAAATAATTATTTCACAGTGCGTGTGTGGAGTTTGTGGCTATAATTAAAACATATCCATGGAGGTGGGTGCAGATATCAGTACATCAGATATTTTTAATTATAGTCCCAATATTGCAAACACTTGGTACTGCACATAATCTATATGCTGAGGATTCTCATATCAGTGATCCCAGTATATATATAATATGTAAATAAATTCTGGAGAATGGAAGTGTGAATCCTGCAGCTATGTTCACCTGGGCACAAGGGGTCCACCTCAATGGAGTCAGGTGCAGAATTGGAATATTTTTTTAAAATAAAACTTGTAGTAAAATTGTTCTTCAATATATGTGATTCAGCTGAACTTACTTTTTAATATTTATTGTAGATATAAACCGATAAGGCTTACAAACACAAACTGCTATTCTAGAAATGTAAGCCTCAATCCTGCAGAGAGACATGCTGTTGTACATTTATACCATTGTGCATCCCTTTGCAGAGTCAGCGCATAAAAAGTAATGCAGAAGTTGCATTACATTTTTTTATTTTCCTACACTATGCATGTGGATTTCTCTTTCCTGTACAGTTTCTAGCTTCTTTAATGAGCTACATGTAATTCCTAATCATAAAAATACAAAATGTATAAAACACTAATTTATTTATATGTCTATAAAGAAATGTAGGATAATATATTTATCTAAATTATTATGGATATATACCAACATATGAAGAAAAAGATCAGAGGTATATTTTTGTTCTCCAGTTATGAGTTAGAAATAAGAACAATATATCATAGTCCATAGTCCATATTAATTAAGGCTTCTAATAATAATTAATAATTATGACAGTTCCACTTTACTGTTGACTGAAAATCTTCATATTAATATACAATTATGTTATTTTTAGTTGTTTCTAGGAAAAAAGTTGGATATCATATGCCACCACAATATTGCTCAAAGTGGCTACCATTAAAAGGTCAGCGCTTCCCCCCAAGTTGGGTTCAAGATATGGAAAGATTATAGTATGAAGAAAGTTTAAAAGACTGACTCTATTCAGTTTAGATAGTACATGAATAAGAAGAGATATGAGAGAGTTATAGACAATAGTGAATAATGTGGTGAAGATAAATCATAGTTTCCTATTTACTCTTTCTCATAATGCAAGTGAAAAGGAACATTAAATCAAATCGAAAGGCAACATATTTAAAGCTGAAAACTGGATTTTTTGTTCTGCTTTGTTGTTTTACACAGTTGATAATTAACATGTGGAATTCACTTGCAAAAGGTATTATTGAGGCCAAGAGTTTAGTGGGAATCAAAAAAGAATTAGACATTTTTATAGATATGAGAACATTGTAACAAGTTACATTTGATAAGAATTTTAAGGGCTGTAAAGAAATTTCCCTCATAGCCAGGTTATTCCATAATTGTCTTCTATGGGATTTTGTGCACTTTCTTTTTTTAAGTATCTGGTACTGGCCATTGTCAGAGACAGGGTATGGAACTATACAGAACACTCGCCTGGTATAAATATTCTTTTGTTCCCAAGTAGTATCTGAGAAACCCCAGTTATTTCACATTTTCAATAAACTAACTTTAAGTACAGAGAAATAATGATATCTTATTCAAATAAATGGACTACTCACAGTGTATAAAGGTAAACACAGGAGTATGTCTTTGTAGGATGAGTACTTTAAATACTTCTCTGAGTAAATGCTGTCCTTCCTATGGCAACTGCTATAGTTTGTGCTCACAAGGCGAGAAGGGAGAGCTGGGAGCAAATTAATGCATGGGATGGGTGTGAAGAAAGAAGGCCAACACAGTTGTACATGTTAATATATAGTTCTCAGTATGCTGTCCTGAAGACACCAGTCACATTGACTATATATATTCTAAGTTGTTTAACACGTTTACAAGCCAGATGTTGCTATGTAACATTTTATTTCATATTTTACACACTTCCTTCTGCATCATTATAGTATAAAGTTTCATGAAAATTTGCTAGATATGGTGGGCCTGATCCATTGAAGTCCATGGAAAGATTCGCACAGACTTCAAAAGGCATTAGGTAACATCCAGTACACATAGCAGAGCAGAGATAATGTGGACTAGAGCGAATTGGTGAGAAAGCTATGAATTAAATTAAGTTAATATATGTACAGTAAAATGTCCTATTGTGTTTATTGAGTTAGTATTTGAAGCAATGGTGAAAATGGTGAGTTTAGGGTCTTATGAATGTTACTGGCATCATGACCATTACAAAACAAGGGCTGCAACTGTCATCTAAGTTGGTTCAGAATATGCACCTGAATATTGATTTTAATGTAGTCAAATGAAAATTAGGTAAGTTTTCCCTGCTTCCCCTATTAATAATTCCTGGTTTGCAAATTTATGTCTAGCAGGCTAAACAGCATGCATGGAGGACATAAACTGTTTTTGCTAAAAATATTTCATAATAAATGGTAAACAGAGCGGTACTAACAGGTAAGCTTTTTCTCTTGTGGACAAAGACTTCCAAAAATCATAAATGTTTCAGTTAGAGAAATGTGTGTGTAAATTGAAGCCGCTGCCTTGTTAAATATAAATCTCTGGGAAATAAATTCAAATTAGTATTAAGTGACAAAAAAAAAGGGTTGTTTTTGTACTGAAAACTGAAAAAATACAAAGCCATAACATAATAATTAATGCAGTACTGTTTAACTACTAACATAAATAAGCTATTTTCAGAGCCATTTATTTAAATAACAGCTGATGGAAATGCAGTTTTTTCAGAACAATATGTTTCACTTAGTTTTAAGTCCAAAGATGAAAAATGCTTTATGTTCCTATAGGTATTTTAAAGAATTTCTGTTTGCTGTGCTATAAATATATTTTTAAACTTTATTTTCTCTCTTTTTACACAGTGTATGTAATTTTGATATTCAATTTTTAAAATTCAGAAAAGGTGCACACACAATAGTAGAAAGCACTAAATCGTAAAGAAAAATGCTAGTGCACATATATTTTAGTATATACATTAGCATTCAGCTTGTACTTTTTTATAAATGTTTTTTGTATGAAAGCATGTGTGTATATATGTGTGTGTGTGTTATTTGATTTATGTAAATTGTGAACATTAGCCATTAGTAAATATATTTAAAATATATTGGCTTGATAGAAATAATCTAGATGTGAACTTAATATGTTTTATATAGTTTATACTGCTGGTAAATTATGCTGAAAAAACAAGTATGTTTACTAGAAATTGTTAGTGACATACTGCCTTTGATTGAGAACCCTACATAAAAATAAAGTGCAGTCTCTCTCTTTCAGACTTCTCATATTGACTGCATTATCACCCATTTGATCCGAGAAACTCCACTGGAGCAATTAATCCTTGGCACATTGCTTTTTTAAATCTTGTTCAGTTGGGTTTCAATTCAAACATTATTTTTTTTGTTTGTTTTGGTTGAAACATCAAAGCAATAGTTTAACCATAGATGTTTTAAGAACAACAAAGAACAGAGAGTTTGTGGTCAGTTGTAAACATTTTTGCTAAACTATTAACTGTGCTATGATCGCTGCATTTACAGAATACAGTAGAACACCTGATGAACCGTTTTCCTCTTTTATTCTCAATTTTAAAGCCACTCTGCCATCAAATAAATATAGGGGCCTCATATTATGAGACAATTTAAATTTATATGGACAATTTTTGACAGTATTTTATTTATAATAGTCAAGCCAGCTGCAGCTTCATTTGGGCCCATTCTTCCAGTCATTTACTCAGAGAAAAAAATTGCTAAAATAATTAGGACTTATGCCTGAGTAAGGATTGAGTGTTTGATGTCTAATGAGGTTTTCAGAAAAATAAGCTGGAAAGTGTGTTTTTCTGAGGAGAACGTATTTTAATATGTCTTCCACTTTGAGACATATGCATATTAAAATACTGTAGTTGTACCTGGATGCAAATACTGCATGTTGGAACCACATTACATTTTAATTTTTTTTGAAAGATCTGTCTCAAGGAAATTCTTGGATCCCAAACAATGTTTTTTATTGTTTCCTAACATGTCTTGGTATTCTTCTTGAAGATGCCAGAATCAAGCAGGGCCACGGGGGCCTATTCTCTGATCCTTCCTTACTCCCTATTTTAATATATGTGTTTAATCTGTGCTGAAGAAGTATTCATGCCGATAGATTAACCCTTTTGATTATAGTACCATGGTGCCATGTTTACAGGCAAAATGAAATGGCTTTTTTAGGAAGAAAAAATGTTTTTCAAGCGCAGATAATTAGTGTCATAGATAAAAGTAGAATACAGTTTATAGATCAGTGTTTTTTGAAACAAAAACCATTTTCCCCTATACTTACTAGTTCCTCCTTTACTTAATTACCAAGACATGATCAATGAGTTCTGTGTTTCCTCTACTTTAGTTGATAATAATATTAACATCTCAAGCAATGTAAAGATTACAGGGCCATTCTTTGTGAATGGCTTCTGTATCAGTGATCCCATCAACTCTGGCAGGAGAAATGCAGAAACATGAGTTGTGATGCTGAAGGGTAAAATAAAGCTAATCTTTTAGGTTCTCCTTTTATTTGAATTCCAAATTAAGATTTATTGATGAAAACTCTAAACAATATGATTCAAGTTCTGTGTCAACCATGCAATCCAACTGTCTTTACTGAGACTGCATGAGGTTTTGGTTAGCACTGAATTTGGTGTAGGGGAAAAAAAAAAACGTTTTCCCACAGAGAGACATATCTAACATTTTACTATTCTATAAAGTAACTTGTAATTTTTTGGGGTAGGTGAATTACTTTTAGGATTAAAAAAAATGGAGATCTTCCCTCAGGTTTCAAAGATAGTTTTGCCTTAGTAAGGACTGCAAGGCTGTAATTGAAAGGCCATTCTTTTAAGATTAATTTTCACCAGTTACAGTGTTGTGCCCATGTTTAGTCACTTTTGTTGGTAAATTGGACAGATTTCACTGGGTCACATTTACTACCTGACAGCTTAAAATTGAGGCAGTTGCATCTTTGAAGTGGTATCTAGAATTCCTTAATAAAACAAGTGTTAGCTAAGTCTTACAACAATTTGTAACACAAGTCTTAATAGCATAGGCAGATAGTGGGTAAGTCTTTGAGTTTCTCCAAGAGATTTAGTAGCTGTGCATACTAAAAGCAGCGGCACTATGTTTGTTGTTGATTAACCTCATATTGCAGTTTATGGACTTTTTCACCTCCATTTCATTCCTCAAAACTGCCAGGAACTGTATGGTGTTGGAGCACTTTTAGAGTAGATAGTACCAATTTAACTGACACTATGGTGTCAGAACAAAGCTTTAGGAGCTCGGAGGAGGCTGGCTAAATGAAGGGAGGTTTGCATTCTTCATTGTAAAACAACTTCATTTGTAAAATGAAGACGTGCTGAATTTGGTCAGTTAATAGATATGGCATTATTAATAATCACTGTTACAACTTTTGCAATCAAGCTTGAACCCAGTGAAAATAGTGAATGCCACAAGTTCTTGAAAACTGTATAGCTAGAGGAGAAATTTCCTCACTCTGCGTGAACCTATTCAGTCTTTATGTGGGTATAGTGCAGAGCAATCAGAGAGGTGACTTCTACCACCACAACTAAGGGCTAAGGTCCCAGGCTGCCCCTCCTCGCACTCTCCAGTATCACAGGTAGTAGCTGTTCAAGCATATGGCTAGAATAATGTCCAAGGCACCTCTGCACCAGTACTGCTGGGTACTAGGGCCACTAGATACACACAAACCTGGATCTGCAGCCAATTCCTAACCTGCCCCCACTGTACATTTCTGCATTGCTCTAAATGGATCTGGTGCTGAGACCTTTTCTGTGAAGACACAGGCACCTCTAAGAAGCTGTTCCTGTGTGCATCTTACATATGGACTTTGCAATGGCCCTCGCACCAGGCATGAATTTCAACTATAGATTGCCTTTTTTGTTTTTCTTTTTCCAGTACATTTTTACTTAACATGTAACAAATATTCTAAAAGGGTCAGTTTGAGGTTGTTGGATGTTAATCCTCGTTTACATATCAGATGCATCAAAAAATAGTACTTAAAACATTACAAATCATGCAGAGAATATATACAGTAAATACCAAAAAATGGTGAACTCAGCACAACCATCAGCCCACGAGGTTTAAAATTGGACTCTAATGCATGTTAAAAATGTCCATCAGGAGGACAAGCCACAATTTTTATCTGCAGAGTTCTGATTTGCTTGTCTTCAGCAAGTGGACAGGTGGCAATTTTGAATGCCTCATCTTTAAATGGATGCAATTATCTCAAGATTATACACTCCACCATGTAAGGCATTCGTGCATTTTAATCTTTTGTTTACAGCCTCCTAGCGCTTCTCATACTTTCTCGTTGAAAGCTAATGGACAGTATTATAGCTTAAGTCTTCGCCTATTCAAAATAAAAAATGTTGTTAGCTAAAAGCTTGGGAAATGACACACCACTGAACTATTTAATAAATTGTGCAAGCTTTGTTGCTATTACAAATAATTAAGAAGAATTGTTTCCTAATGCTTGTGTAACCTCAAAAGAGAAGTGGATATGTACATGACATTTTTAAAAAAAGCCAGTAACTGCTTTACGACAGTAGATCTATATGATTTTTGATTGGATACTCAACATATCTTCATGGTTTGGGGGCTTACAATGCCATCAATTGAAAAACTGTGGCAATTATACATAATATAGCTCTTTAGAATTGCTGCAAACCAAGCCATGAGTATGCAACACATTTTAGCTGACAGGAACACACAGTAGATACTGATATATGAAACTGGCTACATTTTTGTTTTCTGATGTACCTTGAGGGAATAAAAATTATGTGATTAAACTAACTTGCCACTGGAAATTAACAAATTTTCAGAGAAATGCAGATAAAACTTGACTTTTCGTGAAGACAAATTTGGTAGTAGCACTAGGACACTGCTTGATTTCATTAGTCATGAATGTAATAATATACTCAAAGAGATTTTGGCTGCAGTTGCTATTAGATGTGAGAGTATAATTTGTTCAAAAAAATTAAGTGAAGGAAAGAAATCTCTAGAGCTGAGAGTTCCAAGTGCAAAAATTAAGACTTTTTTCCCTTCAGTCTTCTGAGAACATGCTGAGAAGTAATATATTAGTAATACCAACAACAAAAAACATAGCCTATTGTGCCTGTCCTTTTTTTTGTGTACTTTAATCTTCAGTCTCTCCTTTTTCATCATATTTTTTCTCCTCTGTTCCTTTTTCCATAAACAAATCTAGCCCCTGAATTTGTAAATGGTTTGCATTAGATGTAGCCACACAACACCAGTTGGGAATTAGGCTGATAAATTTTCTGCAACTCTACAGAAATCCCTGTATGTATAGTTATGTACCATTTCATATATAAAGCAGCCAAATTTGCTTTTTATTAGACTAGTTTATTGTGAATTGAGAGGGATCTATTGGTTGTATATAACATACAAAGAAACCTAAATACAGGAATGGCCCTAATTTTTGCAGGGCCCTGTGCAGAATGAAGCATGTTAATCCCTGTTCAGCTTCCTCTATACCAGTAACTGTGGTTCTCCCAGTCTCAGTAACCTTGGATGCTCTTATCTTTGACCTCTCTGTATGGGCTGTGGCAAGACCCTTTTGAACCTTTCATTTTTGGATCTCTTTATTCCTTTACTTAAGGAGCTAATAATTTTAATAGCTAGAAATTAAAGCTAGAACCCAGAGAAGAGAGGAGTGAAAGAATAAGAAAATTCAATTTCTAAGTTGCCACTACCAGAGACAGCAATCATTGGAGTTGTAGTGTGTCGGAGGTCAGGGGTGTAAACACCAGTAGTGGCTGAACTATGATGCAGTAGGCTGAATCCCTAGCAGGCAGCTCAGCTGCATGCTGCTGAAGCTGACTCTCCTCCATCTCTTTGATATTCCTGGTGTATTAACAAGTATTATACTGCTCAATAACCTTTACCGGGGGTGGCTCCAGGCACTAGCATGCCAACCGCGTGCCTGGGGCGGCAAGCTGGGGGAGGGCGTTCTGCTGGTCTCCGCCAGGGCGGCCAGCAGGTTGCCTTCGGCGGCATGCCTGTGGAGGGTCTGCTGGTCCCATGGCTTCCGCGGACCTCCTGCAGGTGTGCCGCTGAATCCGCAGGACCAGGGACCTCCCACAGGCAAGCTGCCAAAAGCAGCCTGCCTGCCATGCTTGGGGTGGCAAAATACCTAGGGCTGCCCCTGACCTTTACTGCCACACCTCTCAGTCAGGCCCTGGGAAAAGGCTGATAGAGCAAAGCAGAGAGGTCAGATAGAACCCATGCCTGGCAGCACTGGTAGTGGAATATCAAAGTCAGGGAAGAGGGGTCAAGGTAGAGAGAGAGGTAGCCTATCTCCTAGTAGTGCTTGTGGTACCTTTGGCTGGTGGCTTAGGTCTATACTGGTTAATACATTTTGAAGTAGCCTATCATAAGAGTTTGGGGATTTCTGTGGGTAAATTCTGTGTATATCCCTGTTTTTAGTTGCTGGCTGGTAAATTTCATTGGATATCAGCTAGAACAAGATGTGTATGAATGGATGTTTACAAACCAAGTTGCTATTTTTCCATTGTAGTCCATGTCATTTTCCATTTAACCTTTTCAGTCACTAAGTTATTTTCAAAATATGTAGGAACCCTAGCCAGACTTTGTTCCCAAGTCATAAATGTTATTTTAAGGAAGTGGATTTGTTTATATAAATTAAGTGTAATTATTTTCCATTTAAGCACTTGTGATTTGCTCATAATTTGTTGTGATGTTGGTGACAGCAGCTACTTTTCATGTGGGTGCTCACTTTTTAGCTGTTTTTTTCATTGTGATCCTGATTTATTTATTTGCTTTTCAGCTTTTCCTATATGAATTACATGTGAGTCTATAGGATTAGAGAGAAGAGTCGGTGATTCACCATAGTTAACAGCTAGTTAAAAATATGCTGATTTTGGAATAAGTCATAGAGTGGTATATGTACAAGGGGTTCTTATACATTAGGAAACCTGAGGCTATGGTAAACCATTTTGTTGCACTGAAGACAAACCTCAAAGGATGTGGACATTCAGTTGAGATAAACTTCCAAAGCTGAGACACTGAATCTCTTTGGTCTCAAAATTAGTTTAAGTCTCATGAAAATAAGTTTTGGGCTAGATCCTGGAAACAGATCTACCTTGCCCACACAAGTCCACTTGCAAGATGTAAACTCTTGGGAAGATTTTCAGTATGTCCTGGTAGAAAAAATATGAAATATAAAATTTTTTTTATGTTATATTTTAGTATTTTTCCTGTGTCCCAGGTAGATTAAATAAAAATGGAAGAAGTGATAAAAATTAATTAAATAAAAATGAATGGAACTTAACTTTTCAACTTCAAGAAAATTATATGTTCTAGGCAAGATATGGTTGTAGGGTCAAGTCTATTTTATCCCCAGGAGTTCTTTTGTTACTAGTCAAAAAATGGGTCGTCTAGATTGCTTATCTGATTTATCAGCAGACAAGAGCTGGGTTTCTGCTGATATAACAGGAAGTTACTGATCACCATGTCGTATGAGTGAAATTCCCAAACATATTCTTAACTAGTCAACGGAGCATGACAAAGTGTACAGAATGGGGGATGGTAAAGTGCAGCATCAATATACTGGAACACATATACTTGTTTAATGGTGGGAGGGAAGAAGTGAGTATAAAATATGGCTGTTGGTGAGACTCAATGCATAGTTGAGCTTTGTACATAGATGGAATACAATACAATAAATAGTCAATGTGCAGTTCTGAGGTGGGGTGTGATACAGTCGGTCAGCTCTCTGGTATCAGGAAAAGAAAGTAAATATCTCCAGTATATGACATCCAGGGATAAAGTAGAGAGGGCTCTGTTGAACAAAGTTATATAGAAAGAAATAGCATGTTACATCCTCCAAACAATTTTGAGGAATTAAAAAACTAATGTGAAAGGTTTTCTAACTGATATACTTTCAGTATCACAGTCAGAGCAAGGTAGGCTGTGTGCGTGTGTAAGCTCATGCGTGTGCACACCTCAGGCAGGTAGTGATGGTTAGGAATACTGTTGGTTTGGTTCTCAGACATAGCAGCTCAGCATTGTGGGGTATGTCTGCAGTGCATCTGGAAACGAGCTTCTCAGCCCAGCTCCTCAGATTCATGCTACTAGGGCTTGTACTAGCATGTCAAAAATAGCTTTGTAGATGTTGTTTTGATTTGTTGACTTAGGCTGGAGCTCTGCTTCTCAAACCTTCCAGTTTTGGAGCGCCAGGCCAAGTTGCAATATCTAAGCAAAATATACACAGCTATTTTTAGCATGAGCACCGCTACCCTGGATCAGTGGACCCAGGCTGGGAGGCTCACTCTCAGATACAATGTAGACATACCCTCAGAAATACAGGCCAAATAGGACTAAACAGAGAAACAAGCTATATATACTTTTAAGAAAATTGAGAAATTATCATCTTTACTTTCTAGGTCCAGGCCCTCCTTCCCGCTACCATTAGCCCCCTCTCCTCCTGTAATAAACTTCTCACATTTTCCATCTCAGGACAATGATACATCTCCCATCTTAAAATACATATCACCACGTACTCTCCCAGTGCCACGTGCATGGCTACAGGTGTCAATCCCTTCCTAGTGGCTCACTTCAGCCCAATACAGTGCATCATCTTCAGTTCCACCTGTAATTTACGCCTCTTTCTCCTCCCTAGGCTTCTTGTTCCCCCAAGTCAGTCACTTTGGCTCCTCAGGCTTCTGTTCCTCTCTCACAGTCTTATGTTCACATCCAGTCCCATCACCTCCATTATCCCTGATACCCCTCTGCACAAATGTGATGATGGTGTCAACCAGCACATCAATCTGGGCAGATAAAGAGAAATACAAATAAAAACAAGTACAGTGACTGAAATACAAATTCCAGAATCTTCATACTCTGCTAACCTCTACTTATGTATCCCAATATTGTAAGTACTCTCCTTACTGCTGTTAAATATTGTTCCAGATAATGGCAGAGTTTTATCCACCACTGGTCTATATGTCTGTTATAATTCTCAATATTCCACTGGCTAAATGTTGAAGGTTTGTATCAATGGTAGATGCCTCAAATTATTATTTGCTGAACACCTTTTGGTACTTAGCAAAAAGAGAAGCAAATATAATCCCTACTCAGAAAAACATATAACCTAAGGACTTGTTTCAGCAGCCCCTTACTCACGTGAGTACTCCCTTTGCAGAGAATGATGATTACTTGCATAAGTGTTTATTAACTGTTGCAAAATAGGACCATAAATTAGACAAACAATATGTTTCCAATACATAATGTAATGTATTACTACCTGATGAGGGTCAAATTATAAACTGCTGTACATATCTAAAGCTAAATGGAAGGAAGTGGGTTTTTAACTGAATAAGGCACATTCTCATCTGTTGTACATTTCTGTAGCTTCATTGACATCAAAGACGCCTTGATGGTTTACACCAGCTGAGGAGCTTCCCCAGTATAGATGAGGAAATTACTCTAGAATGGTATAGGAAGCTAATAAAGCTATACCTGAAATAATATAGGACTCAGTGTTGGTCATTTTAATGGAAATATTAAAGATATTACTTCAAAATTTCAGTTCAAAATTAAAAGAGAAACTAGGACTGTATTTTTTTAGTAAAAGGGGAGATTAAGAGGATAGCTCATTAAAGTATATAGCGCTCTAAAGGCAGATGATAACTGACCGGGTGAAATAAAAGAACAAAAGGGCTTGAGTTTTAAGCAGAGGGAACTCTCAGCACTAAGGTATTTTTGACAGAACTTCTTTATAGAGTAGCTTGTAAAATACAGAAGAAAAAGCTATCCAAGCATACAAGGAACTAACTAAGGAACAGCTGGTGTAAATGATTTGGAAGCAATTAGACAAGCACTGAAAAGTTGTGGGAAATAACTTTAATAGGGGACATTTTATGGTCTTCTTTCACATGCATAATTTTTTTTTCTTGTCAGTGATGGATGATTTGGTTGAAATGAAATAAAAAATAGGCCGGTGCTTTTATTCGTAGTTCATACCAATAATTTGAAAATGTTGAATTAACCTTTTTCTTTTTTGAAGTGCTTTTGTACATCCTGTTTCTTTCTCAGACAGTAAACAGAAGTCTCTTTGTTCTAATGAAATGTCTATTTTCATGGCCTTTCTCCATTGTCAACACCTAGTAACACTGGAAACCACATAAGCAAATCCATTCTCATGAGATTTACAGCCCAGATTCCAAATCAAGAGAGTTATATAATTTTGGACAAGCTTTGGATGAGCATCCCAAAGTTTAGATACTTATTCTAGCCAAACGGAGTTTAGGTTCATTTTATAATATTAATTCTTATCAATTGCATACATCTTTATTCACTTTTTTTAATCTTCATAGGGCACAATCCCACAACCTGTTTTCAAGATAAGGCAATCGTTGCATTTGTAAAACAATTACAAACTTAGACTCTAACTAAGCAGGTAAGTTAATTACTCATAACACATATTCAGAAAACATATCCCTTTATCTTTTATCTTTATTTTCCCATTAAAAAGAGGTAATAACCACCTCATTTTAGAGGCACGTCCCACAAAGTATTGTACACACAGGTACTCTAGAAGTATAATTATGCATAAGGTTGTGTCATATATGGTTTTATATTAGAAAAAAATATTCCAGGGCTTTCCATGTGCTACATGTATGACCCATTTTGTTGCCTTATAATATTTAATTCAGACCGATAGAATTTAGTTTTGTTGTTGCTTGTCTGAACAAGCCAAATCAGTAAAAAAGAGAAAAGAGACACCAATTGACATTCTATAAATTTGATTGGATTAACTTCATAATGAATTATTTTTCTGCAGTCTGCTGTGGCTAAATCATGAATACAACATCAGTCTCTGTTCTCTTAAAAGTAAAGCTGAGTTTTAAAGACCAACTTTGGGTGCAAAAGTCTGTGGCATTAGGATAGTTAAGAGTATACGGCAATAGAAGTCTTGTCCCTTCCACACACAGTATGAGGGCAGTCTGTCCTAAGTGTTCTTTGGCTTCATTTACAACTATTATTTCTTTTCCTTAACAGTAGTAATAATGCTTTTAATTTTTTTTAGTACCTTGCAATCAAAAATCTAAAAGAACTTTCCACACTTAAATAGTCAAGTTTAACATCAGATATCGGCCCAAACCAAATCCCTAGATTTAAAAATAAATAAATAAATAAACAAAGCAAGACTTTGGAAAAAAAATCACTTCAGGGTCTGAATTTTCACCTTGGCCATTTCTACAAAATATGGGTGGGAAAACTGAGGCACAGAGAGGTTACATCCGAGGTTATATGGGAAATTTGTGGCAGAAATCTATATATAATATGTATCTTGTGAGACCCAGTTTTTGCTTTAACCACAACTCTATACTTCCTTTCTTACTATATTCCTAACCTTACCTAGTTCAGTTTTTCATAACTATCCATCCCTGAGTACAGCTTTCACTGTTTTTTCACATGATTAAGCAGCACACTTGGGATCACTCATATATATATAGATATAGAGATATGTAGATGTCTATATGGTATTATGTTGTGCTACCAGCTAAAACATTGGGGTGATACTTAGGTTGGGAAAGCACTGTGTTGAATCAGTATGTTAGATTATACATCCATCTGAACAGTATTAAAGATGAATTTCCAATAGTGATGGAACAATGGACATTTCAGTGCATATTATAGAACATGTTGAAAATGTTAATACATTTGCCCAGGTAGTGGTCCAGATTCATTTTCAGTGTAAATGAGTGAAACTCTGTTACTATCAGTGGATAGTAACACACTTAAACAATTGTCAGATCATACAGGATATTGGGCTAGATAGCACATTGGTCTGACCCAATATCGCCATTTTTATGTTCTTATCCTTGAAAATAACCTAACACCTTATATCTTATTTTTTTGTTGTAAACAACTTTGTTAATATCTTGCATATTCCTAACAATACTTTGCTACATTCTAAGTTCCAGTTTGCACATATTTCCCAAGAATACCTACTGGCTAACTCTGCTGTACTAGGCTTATGCAACATTTCTTGCAAGCCCTCATGTTGGGGAGAGGGTAGACAAGGAGTTCCCACAGCATACAAATCTCCCCATGCTACACTGGGTGTGTGCTGTATCTCTTGGAATCACAACATGCAATGGCACTCTTTGAGAAAACATCCTTGCAGGTGTCACTCCATTGTGTTCTAATGGAATTACACCAGTATGAATTTGATCCATGTTGCTTAACCTACTTTAATATCACTTAACCTCTTAAAAAGCTAGTAACTTACAGATTCATAGGTTGGATCTGATTTTTTAAATTTACTAATACCTGATTGTAACGGCGTGGGATTCACCACCTAGTGCCTCCCGCTGGTGACTCTGGGAATTAGCTCTGTCCAGCAGAGCGCCCCCTCCTAGTGGTGTCCTGTCCGTCTTTCCACCCTCCGTTGGCGTCTCTGGACCCATGTTGCTGCCTGCTCGGCAGCGTACTCTTCGAGGCCACTGCCCCCCAACAGTGCCCCTTAGTTCATCTGCACCCCCTTCTGGGGGTCAGTGATCAGCAGTCTCTCTGCACCCCAGCCACCATGTACAACCACACATCCCAAAGTTTAATCCCTCTTGTCAACGTTTTTCCCCCACTTTGAACTGTAGGGTACAAAAAGTGGGGACCTGCATGAACTCCTTTAAACTTAATTACTAGCTTAAATTTGGTACACTGCCACCAGCCAGAATTTAGTGTCTGGCACACTTTCTGTTCCCCCAAAACCTTCCCTGGGGAACCCAGACCCAAACCCCTTGGGTCTTAAAACAAGGAGAAATTAACCATCCCCCTCCTTTTCCCCCCAGACTTTCCCCTCCTTGGGTTGCCTTGAGAAGCTTCACACCGATCCAGACTCCTTGGATCTTAACACAAGGAAAAATCAATCAGGTTCTTAAAAAGAAAGCTTTTAATTAAAGAAAGAAAAGGTAAAAATTATCTCTGTAAAATCAGGATGGAAAATACTTTACAGGGTATTCAGATTCATACAGACCAGAGAGACTCCCCCCTAGCCTTAGATTCAAAGTTACAGCAAACAGAGGTAAAAATCCTTCCAACAAAAAGACACATTTATAAGTTAAGAAAACATACATAAGACTAATCTGCCTTGCCTGGCTATTACTTACAATTTTGAGACATGAAAGACTGATTCAGAAAGATGGGGAAAGCCTGGGTGTATGTCTGGTCCCTCTTAGCCCCAAGAACGAACAACGAACAAAAACAAAAACCACAAACAAAGACTTCCCTCCACCAAGATTTGAAAGTATCTTGTCCCCCTATTGGTCCTCTTGTCAGGTGTCAGCCAGGTTCACTGAGCTTCTTAACCCTTTACAGGTAAAAGAGACATTAACCCTTAACTATCTGTTTATGACACCTCTTGTCAGGGATCTGGCATAGTATAATGGCCGCTCCCTACAGCCAGTGGCTGGGTGTACTGCAAGGGGTGAGTGGGGGGGACCCAGCCTCACTGTCCTCCTTCTCTCCCCTCATCTGTCTGCTTCCCTGGGCCGCTTCCCCTATGGCCCCTTGCACCTGCTAGGCCCTTCCCTTCAGGGCCTGCAGCCTGGCAGGCTATGGGCTCAAGCTCCCTAGCCTCTCCAAGCCTGGCCAACACTGCGCTGTCCGTGGTGCTAGTCTCCACCCCTGGAGACTGACCTTCTCTTCTCAAAGGCCTGGGACAGACTACTTGCTCCTGCTTTGGGCAGCCTTCTTATAGGGCTGAGCCTGGCCCTGATTGGTTGTCTCCAAACAGGGCTCAGACTGACTCCCAATAAGCCCTTCTTTAATTGTCTCCCTGTCTGTGCAGGTGTCCTGGCCTGCCACAGCCCAGACTCACAGGAAGTAGGGCAGTCCACCCCACTACACTGATCCTTCCCATCACTCTGAAACCTCAGTATAATAACTTGAACAAAGCAGAATGTTAATTTTATACTATTCTTTTGGATTAAAATAAATAAACAGAAACAATGACTATTCAACATATTTTTTTAGCCTGTGATTCCCTTATTTACACTGTAGGTTAAGGACTTGATCATGTCCTGCATTATATTTCCCACATTCCTATGTATCATGGACAATTACCTTCTTCACTTATGCATATTCTTGAATCAGTAGGTTCTTACAAGAGATTTATAAGAGATTCTGATTTTCAGAACTACCACAGTCATATTGCCATAACCACAAAGTGTTTTTAAGCAACATAGGTGCTGAAGAGGGACATAAATTGTTTAGGCTGGTCTAACAGTCAGTTAGACTGCCAGTAATGGGATACATGTAGGAAAGGAAAATTTACACTGAATATCTGAGAAATGTTCTTAACAGTGGGATGTACTAGACTGTGGAATAGTCTCATGGGGAAATGATGGAAGGCCCAGTTCTTAAAAAATTGAAACCTGTATAGGACAAGACAATTGGGTAAACCTAATGATTGTATTTTAGTTTAAAAATATATACGATGATAAATGTTAGGCTTTTTTTAACACCAAGGATAATGCTTCCTCTTTATCTTGGGCTGGATCCTCAACTGCTTTGATCTTGGTACAGCTGTGGGGGGTAGGAAGGGATGTAAAGGACACTCTAAGCCTAAGGGAAACCACCCAAATATGGGTAGATCTGAGGAAGAGTGGAATCAAACAAGGTCTAGTTAGAGAAGCCACAGCACTGCTCCAATCTACACCATCTTGAGTAGTCCCATAGCAACCCATCTGCCAATCCAGGAATAACTCCTCCCATTTTCTGTCTTTTTGGGGTATGGAGCAGCTGGAATAAAACTGGCTGTTCTGACTGTATGCCACCCAAAGATTCCCCCACAATGGAGGAATCCAGAGCTACCTTCGTTAGGCAGCTTTGTCCTGGACTTGAGCTATGGGGATTTAACCAGGGCTGAGGATCTGCTCCTATATATTTATAATGAACAAAGTAAGGAAAATCTGATTTTTAATTCATGTCTGATGTTCTCTATGTCTCTCATAGGGCATCAACTTGCCATTTTGATTTGAAATTATTTCTCCAGTACAGTACTTTGATACCAAATAATATTTAATACTGTTTTTCCCTAACAGTAGTTATGATAAATTGGCATGTCATCGCTTAAGATCATTCACCAAAACTATCAGAGAGGATTAGTGATGGATGAACCTCAAAATATTTGGATATTGAGCTAATCAGTTCAAATGTACATCAACCCCCCTTCTTCATTCTATACAATACTTTCTTCCTGCATCTTCATAGTTTTAAATACCTTGAAAATAATAAGCCTGCCTGTAGTGTTTTGACATTTCCATTTGTGGTCAGAACCAATAAGTGCAGAGTTCTGTAAAAATAAAATAGATCAAGAATAAAAGAATAGTCAGGCTTTTTTTGCAGTTATGAAAAGTCAATTTCAGCTGAATTCTGGGAATTGGGATGGACTGCTTTGAATTGGCTAATCCATCCTTAGTGATATTAGAAATCAGAAGTAGCAAGTGTTGAGAAGTTTACTCAGCAAGATGATGCTACCACTAACATCTTACTTGTAACAGAATAGTATGTAAAACACGATTGCTATTAAAAACACAGTATATGCCAACAGAAACCACACAGTAGTACCTGAAA
This sequence comes from Gopherus evgoodei, assembly GCF_007399415.2. NCBI lineage: Eukaryota > Metazoa > Chordata > Testudines > Testudinidae > Gopherus > Gopherus evgoodei. The sequence continues at coordinate 87,678,114 of NC_044324.1, forward strand.
TTATATATATGTATAGTGACTTCTTCATGGTTTCTGTTGTATCCAGTCTTGAATGAAAACATGTTTTGCAAGTTTCCAGACCAAATTTGTACCTAAAGGGATTAAGATAAACGTCGGTATTTTGTTACCCAAACCACACCCCTCATCCTAACTTTCATTCAACAAATAGTTCAATTCCTGGGCCTAAGAGGCACCATGTATCCTATAACTCCAACTAGCTTCAGTGGGTTTGCTTGACACCTCTCAGAAACAGGTCCAAAATTTCTATCCAGGGTATGCCTGATGTTTGTTATATACTACTTTACATCAGCACTGTACAGACTGAACACAATGGGAGTAATAATTCACACTTGCCTTTCATACGAGATGTTTTTGTATCTAGTTTACAAACATTTTTCATTCATATTAACACAAAATGAATTATTCTTACTAATATAATTACAATTAATAATTAAAGTCATAAGTTATTGAGCATTATTTTAATATAGCATTAGATTGTGTAGTATGTTACACATTACACTAATATGACCTATGAAGGGATTCATTAATATAATACAGTGCCAAGCACAGCAAATTGTTTTTTGTCTTTGAAAAATGTATGCATATTCAAAAGCGTAGCAAAGTCCTGTGTTTAAAAAATAAATCCAACCTAACTACTGCAGTAAAAATAATAATGTCCATTACAGTCATAACATAGATGGCCCAGTGCAACCTTCCTTTTAGTCTAGTGATGAGGGCTGACAGCTATACTGAGAGCAGAACAAGGAGAGTATAATTATTTTTTCTGAAACATTTTATCACATTAAGTTTTTTATCATCAAATTAACAATTTGCCATTGAGTCACAGTGTATTATGTTATTACTATATAAACTTACCATAGTCATAATAACTTCTGTATTATATTACAAAAATGGTAAAATGATGAAAAACATTCATGTGGTGTGGTGGAAATTGTTAATTTAATAAGACAATTTGTTTTGTGTTTCTTTCTCTGGATCACATCTTGTGCAGATTGTTCATACAAAACAAGAACTCTTGTTTCTTTCAAAATAAGAAAAACAACATTGGTATTTACCTTGAAACTATGCAATCTGGATAAAAATGTGGTTAAAGGAATAGAGTTGAATGAGCATCATTTGCCATCTTCTTTTCCCTGGTAGGATGCTAGAATAAAAAGATTCTCCCCTGGAGCGATATAGGACAAGGAATTGTTTTTTTGCATGTTGTAATTAGTTTACAGCACCCTATAGCCTGGGGCCCAGAAGGAATTTGCAAGAATGGTTTGTATAAACATGTGGATAGTTTATAGTTGTAGAGCAGCAGGCTGCTATGTGTCTGATCAGTCAGTCATTGGACAACAAACATCTCTTGCCTCTTAGATAGATATGTGTAAAACTAGATCAGTAAAAGATCTAAAGAAACCATCTCAATTTTGAATGTGGTTATTTCTTGGGGTGGATGATGGGTTTGGTGAATGATTTAGATTATTTTACATTTAAAAATACCATTGCTATGAAATTTGTTTCAAGCTTTTAGTGAACACAGGAAATAAAACTTGATGAAAGGAGATAGATATGCAAAAATTATTTGAAGGGAGTAAAGGTTCCCCATTTCTGTAATTTGTTTTCAGAAGTCTAAGGTGTGTGCACGGGTGACCTAAAAACACATTATTTGCTATCAAACATTTGCTATGGGACTTTCTATCTTGATTTCACCCAGTTTTTTGAGAGAGAATGGGGAAGAAAAGAAAGGTTTTAATATACAGGGCTTGATGTGGGCATGCATCATCCTCTATCTTTTATGATAATCTGGTATTCACTTCTGCACAAGCACAGTAGTTAATTACATGAGACACACAGCAATGCATGCTCATACAGAGGATAGCAGTATCCAGTCCAAACTAAGAAAATATAATTTAAAAAAAATGCAATTCGAAGGCTCACTTCTCCAAATATTTACTACTGTGTGTTGTTCCGTTGAAATTTATGGGACTATTCACAGTAGTAAGCCATATACCTAATAATAAGTATCAGACCCCTAATTTGAAAGTAGATAGCATTTTTATTGTTGGAGTATGTGCATATTCTGTTGAGTGCTTCAGTTTGTTTGGGGATGCTTTTCTTTAATATAAACTTTATATTTTAAATAAATTCTTTGATCAAAGTTGTCCTAAAGAAGCACAAATTGGCTTTCTTAAGGAATTAATGCATAGTGAGGTAAACAAAAGTAGGATATTATTTGGGGAGTCTAAGGTAAGTATCACAAAACAAGGCCATCAGCTTTGTATGCTGTTAAACCAAAATAGTTGCGTACCATTGCATTCGTCTTGAGCATAATAGATTTGCAGTAGGTTACTAGTAGAGAAGAAGAGTATTCTTTTGATGAGGACACTTGTCTAGGACTTGTGAGATCTTACAAAATCACCTAATCTCTCTTTACTTCATTCCCTCCGATGATCAGTGATCCTTTCAGTTTTAAAAGCAAGTTGCATTTTGCAGATTTTCTTTCTAGCATTTGATAATAATTCTTTTCCAGTTCCAGAAAGGCACTTTTTAAATTCAACAACTAAATCGTGACAAATGCCCCCAAAATATAGTATGTAGATAGAAAACAGCATTTGTGACCACATTTACTACCAGACCCAGGTTTGGAGAAGATGGCATGAGTAGTGTAAAATGCACCATATTCTGTCTTTGCCCAACAGAGCCTGACATGCATATGGTTATCTGGCTGTTTTCAGGCTATAAGTAGGACTGGGCTTTACAACCGTGGGTAATGATTGGTTTCTCAAACTGTAGTTACACGTTAGGTACCAGATTGTTTGTCAGCTCTGCCATTCCAGACAGTACCAGCTAGGAATGGTTCCTTCTTTTGTTAATATTTTATTTAACTCCTACACGGTTGGTTCACTCTAAATTAGATAATTTCATCTGAGATGCAAGTTACTAGTTGGCTGGACAATAGCAATTATTATTACATTAAATAATGGATTATGGATCATTAGTCACACATCGTTACTGAACTTTTAAAAATATCTTTGGCTTATTAAAATTATCAAATATCTATTAAAGAATATGTGCCTACATTTTGAAAAGTGACTAATGGTTCTGAGTGCTTCATTTTTTGGAGTGCCCACCTTAACATATGCTTCATTGGGCCTGATTTTTCAAAGAGTGCCGAGTGCCACAATCTGAAAATTGGGTCACTTTAAGATATCTCAGGTTGGGCTCCAAGAATCAGTAGTTACTTCTGAAAATTCAAGACAGCATCTGGGCGTCTGTGTAATAAGTATACAAATTCATATCTGGCAGACAATGCCATGGAAAAAGTTTGCTTATTTGAAAATCTTATTCTTTGTTCTACTCACGGATTCTACATTTAAAATATACAGAACATATACTGATTTGAAGCATTCCTGAAAGTTGTTTTTCTTACTGTTGGCTATGCTATAACATTGCCTATTCATTCTTAAAACAACCTTGCAGTTCTGTATTTCTTTCCAGCTAACATTTTTACACAGAAAGCTTTCAGAACCTCAGCTGGTGTGAATTGGTGTTGCCCTTCTGACGTCAATGGACTTACACTATCTGAGGATCTAGCCTCAAAATTTTACCAGGCAATATGAAAAGAGCAAAATCCTCCAAAAGATGACAGCTAGGATTCTCATATTCAGTAATATTAAGACATTCCTAGTAATTTTATGACCCAATACTGAGGTAAGATAGTTAAGTGTATCCTCTTTACAGGATATGTCTATGTTAACCACAGATAAGTATCAATCAGTACAAAAGTAAGATGACTGTAAACAATATTTTTTTCCCAGTGTTGGACAGTAGGCAAGAGTATCCATTAACATAGTGTCCTAGTATACAATGGATTTTTGACCCATTACAAGCCAGTGCTGCACGTAAGTCACCCGGCAGTGTTTGTACAGGTATTCTCTAGGCATGTATGTTACAATTACATGCCAGTTCCTAGGGGGTTGGTACATGTGAAACTTAATTTTATGCTAACTGTGAGAGAGGTTGTGACAGGCCCTTACATGGGTGCACAGGGAAGAAGACCCAGGTGCCTGCCTCCTTTTCTGCAGCCTGTCAAGAGCCTGTCAAAGTGGCAGTCCCTACACTCAAAGGAGGACAAGGACCTCTCCCTCAGTGTGGCCTGTATCCCAAGGGGGCAGGAATGTGGTGGGGCCATGGGCCTGTCTCCCTTGGCTGCCATGTTGCACAAAGTACCACTCCGAGATGACTTACACCTTACCAAGGTACGAAACTTCTTCAAGCTTTTTATGTCAGTTCGAATTAACCATCTCCCCACTTCTGCTTAAGTTTGTCAACCAAAGTTAAAGATACAACACTTTTTGCCCCTACACAAGCACAAAGCTGTCATAGAACAATCAGTTCAGTACCTGTACTGTTCTCCTACTTCCCCACTATCAGTTACAAGATTCCCTGGAGATTAGTGTAGTCTGTCCAGACGCCCAATCCTGGTTTCCTCTTAGTTTGATGGAAAACCTTGACTTTAATGGGAATTGGATCAGGACCCAGTGCAAGTTGGCAAGTTTTACCTTAGGTTTAGGGTGAAGACTGAGTTGATTCCAATCTTCATATCATTCACTATAATTTTGACTGAATTTTCTCACATGATAATGTAAGATCATTCAGTTACTGATCCAGCACTACCTTTCAGTTTCTTGGGTCCCTCTGAGCCCTCTTCTTTCTGCTCCATCATGCTCTTATATCACTATTTCCCTCTGACTGATTTGGTCACAGTGGCCAGTTCCTTTCAAATTTTGACTGGTTCCTTGACATGATCTGTCATTGATTTCTCCCTTGGTGCCAGTGCTCACTTCTATCACCTGCAGCAGAACTTGGCAGATGTCTTTAGGTTTGTGTAAAACAAGTTTTAACTTTCATGAGGTAGAGCAAAGTGCTACATCTTTTTATCTGGTCCCCTGTAAACATTAGAGTGTTCTGATAAATTTATCTCTTTCTGACACATCAAATACAGTTACATCACTACACATATCTTTCTTCTACAGTAAACGTCCAGCTAAGCATTCTAGGAAAGTTTGAGTGTTTGTTCAGACAGACATTTCCCATACATGGGGCCCTACCAAATTCACAATCCATTTTTGTCAATTTCATGGTCATAGGATTTTAAAAATAGTTAATTTCATTATTTCAGATATTTAAATATGACCTTTCACAGTGGTGTAAGTGTAGAGGTCTTGACCCAAATGGAAATAGGCACCCCTACTTCTGCGCTGCTGCTAGCGGCGGCATTGCCTTCAGAGCTGGGCAGCTGGAGAACAGCCAGGAGCCCAACTCTGAAGGCAGCACTGCTGCCAGCAGTGCAGAAGTAAAGATGGCATGGTATGGTATTACCACCCTTATTTCTGCACTGCTGCCTTCAGAGCTGGGCCCTTGGCCAGCAGCCAGGTCTCTCCGGCTGCCCAGCTCTGAAGGCAGCAGAAGTAAGGGTGGCATGGTATGGTATTGCTACCCTTATTTCTGCACTGCTGCTGGTGGTGGCATTGCCTTCAGAGCTGGGTGTCTGGCCAATAGTTTCCAGGCTCTACCCATCCAGCTCTGAAGGCAGCACAGAAGTAAGATGGCAATAACCTTGTCACCCCCCATTAACCCTGTTTTGAGTCAAGACCCCCAGTTTTAGAAACGCTGGTCTCCCTTGTGAAATCTGTATAGGGTAAAAGCACATACAAGACCAAATTTCATGGGGGAGACCAGATTTCACTGTCCCTGATGCTTTTTTGATGGCCATGAGCTTGGTAGGGCCCTACCCATACAGTTGTGATTCGACAGACAAGAATTCCTTTCCTCTCAAAAAATGTGTATCCTCATTACTAGTTCTCCTTGCTGCATTTGAAAAAAATTATGGTTATAAATAAATGAATTTTTATCCAAAACATAGTTCTTTCCTGGCAGCAGAGAACAATTTCTTCAACTTTCTGTCCATCTATGCAACTAACATACACTCTTAGCAGAGACTACATCTCAGTACCCTATTGTTATTGTTATCTTAATTCTTCCCTCATTCTAGTGAAATAATGTCAGATAATTCTCCAATTGGCTAGCTTGGCTGGTTGGACTTGTGAACTGGCTCCTAGAGGATCGAGGTACTTATCATTGTCCTTTATGAATATTAAGGAATCATTACAGAATTTAAGGCTGCTCTCTGCTTCTTTCATGCTAAAGATTTGTTTTCGTTTTTGTTGGTGGTATTAATATTATTGTTTTAACATTTATTTTGCAATAGCACCTAAGAGATGTATCTATTGTGCATTTTAAGTAACAATAATTTTAAGATATACAGGATCAGGTCCTTAGTTAGGAGTCAGGGTTGCAGCAGAGAGTATTTTAACAGGAAATTGCAGTCAGGATGCAATGCAGTGTATCTTTGCAGTCCCCTTTTTCTCTTATATCTAACAATGGTGCAATCAAAGTACCATACCTTTTGTTCCCAAACCTTTCTTCACACTGACTTATTTTAATCTCAGCAAAACATTCACCCTGCTTGCTTGGAGTATCGAATTAAAAAATTTTCTCCAAGAGGAATTTTTTATGCCAGTGTCATCATAGCAGTACCATATAAGCTGACTAAGGGATGTCTACCCTTACCCACTGGATCGGCGGGCAGTGATTGATCGAGTGGGGATCAATTTATCGTGTCTAGTCTAGACACGATAAATTGACCCCCGAGCCGTCTCCCATCGACTCCTGTACTCCAACACCGCAAGAGATGCAGGCAGAGTTGATGGGGGAACGACAGCAGTTGACTCACCGTGGTAAGACAATCTAAGTATGATCAAAGGCACTACGGTAAGTCAATCTAAGTAAGTCAACTTCATCTATATTATTGACATAGCTGAAACTGAGTAACTTAGATCGATTTCCCCCACCCCCACAGTGTAGACCAGGGCTAAGGGGAGTATCATTAATTTGGGGTATGCTCTGTTCTTCATCCATGCACAAGACTTCCAAGCAAGTATTGGGGGAAGATATAGTTGTGTTACTCTGACTTTCCTTAAAGCTTTCTTGATATCTTTGGGGTAACTTTGTCATGCTTTCCAGGTGCCAGTTGTAATGCTGTCTGGAGTGGCTCATGAGTGAGAATACCAACCTCAGAGTGGACTATTAGGAAGCAGGGCACAAACTCCATACTCGTTATGAGCTCTATACTTAGATTTCACCAACCAAGTAACAAGTGTAAACTCGGGCACTATGCAGCCATTGAGCATTCTGATCTATCTTGCCACACAGGCAAGCTTGACTCTGTGATAGACTGTCACTTTACCCAAAGATCACAAAATATTCAGTTTACACGGTCCCAAAAATCCAAGGATGGCTCTAGGCACCAGCACGCCAAGCGCATGCCTGGGGCGGCAAGCCACAGGGGACGCTCTGCCGGTTGCCGCAAGGGTGGAAGGTAGGTTGCCTTCGGCGGCTTGCCTGCAGAGGGTCCGCTGGTCCCGCGGCTTCGGCGAACCTCCCGCAGGAGTGCCACCAAATCCGCGGGACCGGGAACCTCCCGCAGGCAAGCCACCAAAGGCAGCCTGCCTGCAGTGCTTGGGGCTGCAAAATACCTAGAACCGCCCCTGCAAAAGACCAGTCACTTACAGCACTTACCACTTACACCTTAGATGTCACACCAAAGACAGTGCTTGCAGCCAGTCCTGCAACAAACTAACTAAAGATTTATTAACTAGGAAAATGAAATGAGAATGTTTTACAAAGTTAAAGCAGGGAAACATGCACACAGAAATGAGATGCAATCTTAAATTTAAAAGGTAATAGACGCTTCTATAATAAGCAAGCTATTATGTCCTTTGGGGCTACCTCAAGCCAAGGAGCTTGGAAATGTCCTGTTTATGTTTAGGAATCTTTGCCCCTCAGAATCCAGACAGCATTGAGACCTTAATTCCTTGTGGTCTGGGATTTTTGTCCCCAGCACTCTAGAGTACAAACTGATGGGACAAGCACTTCTGCACATAACCTCTTCCTGGGCTGGGGGAGCAATTGACAAAGTCTTGTTCCACAGTGGCCCATTTGGATTCAACGTTCTTTCCCGGTGGGCAGGAAATAACACCTTCTATAGGAATCCGGCATTTTGTATTAGGTGAAGGTTTTTCCCTGTTTGGTAAGTTATAAAGTTTCAGAACAAACATTGTACGTAGTTATAGAGCTATTACCTTACAGCCTTTGATACAGATATTGTAAGTAGGATTAATACATGCAGCATCCTAAACCACTTCATAAAGTCTAAACACTAAACACATTCTGATAAACCTAACGTCTATTTTAATTATACTAACCCACAAGGAAGCAGACTGTTTTCCGGCTATGCGTTTGTCAGTGTCACACCAGTAAATAAACACTGTATTTGCAGGGACCATAACTAACTAAAAGTGTTTGCATCCGTAAATTGTGGATATATCATCACCAAAAAGGATGCTAATCCAATCACATCAACTCTGTTGTTCAGAAATCATTCAAGCCCTAAACATATTAGCAGTTCATAGCACATGAGGCATAAACAACTTTAACAGCTGCAAAATCCAAACTAATCAAATGCTAATTTCAGATGTGTGAAATTGGTTAAAAGGTCGTTAATAAACCGCTACTCACTATCTGACTTTGACAGACAGAGGGACTGGATGACCTGTCAGGTCTTTTCTGTCTCTAAATTTTATGGGATGCTTCTATGATTTTCCCCTTAGTCTTCAGCATATTTTAACAAATGCTGTGGATCTCTGAATGTAAACAGAGGGATGCTTCCTGCAATAGGGGTATGACTGGTTTGTAGGGGATTGTTTATATTGTTAGGGGAGAATAATGTTCAAGAATTAGGCATAGGTAATTTTAATATCGAAGGCTGTCAAATACTCCAGCAGTGTGGGCTAAAGGAGATTCTCTCTAGTCTGTCAAGGGCTCTGAATACTGTGGCAACATCAAGTTTTAGTCTGGAGAAGAGTGCCTCTTGTAATTCCCTGACAGGTCCTTGGGGCTGACTGAAAGTGCAACAATGTCCAGCCATGCTGGAAGAAAGACAGGAAGCCATGGATGTGGTTTAACTGGGCCACAACTTTATTCAGTTAAAGATCTGGGAGTACCTGGTGGCAAATTATACAGAGCAGGGTTATCATAATTTCCTTACTTATTTCTGCACAATCTGCAGCCTTGTCGGAAACATCCTGGTGCTGGAACCCCACTGTCCTCCTCTCATATGAAGTGGACATATAAACGGAGTGGGAGTACTCCATACTTACAAGACATAGAAGTCCTGAACCCCTGTTTCCTCATCTCCCTTAAGGGGGGCTAGGAAGAGGAGTGTTGGTTCCACACTCTACCAGACATAGGAGTTCCTACCCCAGCTTCCTTAAGGGATGCTTTCCTTCAAATCCTTTTCCAATCCATTTTATCTGATAACTATATCCCTTCCATACTAAGTACTGCACTGGACCTCTGCCAAGGAAGCGCCTAGAGTTATGCTTGGCTACCTCCCATTTACCCCACCAGATTTCCATATATTCACTGATTCCTTCCTTAATATTGGACAAAAATATTTCCACTCCGCGTTGGACAAGTGTAATACCTCCTTCCTGAATAACTCTGGTGCTGAGTAAGATCTTGTCCGATTAGGAATGCATTTCACCACCTCCTTATTCACAAACCTCCTCATCGTATTGATCTGTGGCAGCTTCCTGGCCCATCACTGTACCCTGTATGTGTCAGACCAAATAACTGTCACCACAGGGAACAATTCCGAGATTTACCCCAGATCCCTCTGAGTTCTGATCATCAATTTGACCTCATATGCCTTCCCAAATCATTTTTACTGAGTGAATGTTAATTGCGTGCATTATCTGCTCCTGGACTGCCAAATAGCATACATTGGTTAGTCCCATAGTATGCCCCTCCCTTCATGCCAGCTCAGGATTGCCTCAACAACTATGCCTAGATGTGAAATGCCACGTGACCCAGAAGCCCAACTGTGCACCCAGTATACAATACTGTGCACACAGATCCCAGTCACTGCTTGCTTGGTCGCTTTACATGATTCTGATATCAGAAATCCAGGAGAATGAGCTCTGAGTTTCTACCTAGGGTCTCACATATGTCTTTAGGTGTATTTGAATACCATAGTCCTATTGCCTGCATCACTGTGGCCTCTAGTCCTGGTTGGGCCGTTGCAGCCTCAGTCTGGAATGAATCAGAAACAAATTCCTGTGCTGGTAAACCCAACTTTGTCAGCACCTTTCTGAAAAACATAACAAAATAGTATGTTTTTTCATGTTTTTATTAATGCTTACAAAATGGTTGGGCTTTGATATTCCCAGGAGGGCAGTGGACAGGTGCAGAATGCCCATGTGGAGGCCACCGCTCAGTCTGAAAAGTTCAAATACTCAATAGATTGCAGTTCCTGCAATGTACTCATCTTGACTGCTCTAGCCTAGATGATCAATCTCAGAAATTCTCCCAGCTTACCTTTGGGGTGTCTAGATATACTAGCTCATATGTCTAACTCAGTCTCCAGCTCCAGATGGGTCAACTTAGTAGAGGGCCCTTCTGTTTTTTCATCTGCCAGAGATACTTCCAGCTTGCCAGCCAGTACCTGGAATGTGGCTAGCAGGCTAGAACGCATCTCAGAATGTGCCCTACCTGCCTTAGTTTCCCCAAATTTGTTCCCCAGTTTCTACTGGCAGCCACCCTGAGACATGCCTCAGTTTCTCCAATAATGGTTCTCAGTATCCATGGGGAGTTGGACTGCAATCACTCTGGCCTGTGCCTGTTTCCCCATTTTTGCTGAAAACCTGGAAGCATCCACCTCAAGCTGCACCTCAGATTTTTCCCAACTTTGATTCCCCATCTCAGCTGGAATCTTGGCCCCTCATGAAGATATTCCTCAGTTTCTCCAGTTTTCCCTTGATCTGACCTGGACCCTGTCTCTCCTGTTTGAGGGAACCATTTGCAGTGATCCATGACCAGTTGAGCAGAAGGGAAAATTGGGATTGATTCAGGAGAACCCAGCTGTGAAATACATCAGCCATCAAACAACTTAATGGAAAACAAAGGCTCTTGAAAATGTATTTATAGTCCACTTGCAGTTCATGTATTATTACTGCAGTGTAGACATTATTACAGTTAGATTCATTTGAAAACTGTCAAAGGATATGTCTACGCAGCAAAGAAAAACCCTCAACACTGAGTCTCAGAGCCCAGGTCAAGGCTTTGGCTGCTGGGCTAAAAATAGCTGGACTCTGAGATGCTACTCCCTTGCCAGGTTTCAGAGGCCAGGCTCCAACCTGAACAAGAATGTCTACACAGCCATTTTTTAGCCCTGCAGCCCAAGCCCTACTAGCCTGATTCAATTGACCCAGGCTCTCGGACTTGGTGCCCCAGGTCTTTTATTGCTGTGCAGACATACCCAAACTGACCCATAAAGAGAGTGTTGGAATGAATATTTTTTATGTTTAGTAATAGAGAGCCTATGCCCAAGGACCAAGAGATCAGGGTGAAATTGTAACTTAGAACAACAGAAAAACCAAAACTATTTTCTAGATACCAATGAACTGGATTAATGAAATGTTATTTTAGAATCATTTATGCTAATCCGTAGGATACTGGAGTTTTATTTCTGGTATAAGGATGACATCATAAATCTCTAAAAAAGGAAAAGAGGTATCTTTGTGTCTCGATAAGAACTAAGTGTCTTGACTTTGGGATGGCACAGACATAAGCAATGCTAATGCTGGAAAATTATACATATGTTAAGATTTAAATTCTGCAAAATTCAGATTTTACTTCACTAGAGATGTTTCTAGCCTTCCTCATAAATTACCTCTCTTCTTTGTGATTCTGTGTCTCTTATCACTGTGAGATAGCATTGATGAGAATTGCAAATACAAATAATAGAAAAAAGTATAACATCTGCCAGAATATACACCCATGTCCACAGGGTTGCTTTTAGTAAAAATATTTGACTGCATCACCTGAGTATTCAAATTTAAAAAGGAAAAGAAATAACTTTTCTAATATGGTGTGTCTTTATTGTTTGATCCTAGAGTTCCAAATATCACTTCTTAGATAAAATATACCCATGAAGCAGATTAAATAGTGATCATTGTATAAATAACAGGATTTGAAAATAAATGTTCTGGTTAATTACCCAGAAATTAAAGGGAAAATCCCTGCAGATTTCCCCAAAATTCTTCTCTGATTTATAGGAACACTTCCCAAAGCATTGGCCTCACATATAATTAAAAAGAGAACATGATTATGAGCCAAATATTGTATGAGTTGATGAGTATTTTAACTGCACTTTACAGAAAATAACTTATTTTGATTTACAATAATCCACATTTTCTTTTGAAACACAAAAGGTTGTTTTGTTTTAACAAAAAAACAACAAGATATTCAATAGTTTTTTTTTTCTAGGAGATAGCCGTATTGTTTCCTTAGTGTCAAATTAATCGATTACCAGGCTTTTTGTGAATTCAGCTCCCATAAATCTGTGTCCGATCTTTATAGTTACACGTGGGACATTGTATAATGACTTCTGTTTCTTGAGAAGGAAATAGACTCATAAAGGTTTTCTCCCTCTGGCAAGCACTGTCTTAAAATGTTTCAGCAATTACCTAATGTAGTGAGAAAAGCAGCGGCATTGCAGTACAGTACAGTGTTATGGAAACCATGGAAGGGTGACCCCATAAAAATGTGTAACATTTATTTATACGAACTAAGGATCCTAAGCAAATCAATTACCTGTTGAATATGAACCTTTTGGAAGTACCAGGAAATTACTTTGTCATGCAATATCATCTTGTGCTGCAAGCCTGTCAGATCTAGTAATCTGAAAAGAAAGTCCTGTGTAAGGTCAGTACTTGGATGGGAAACCTCTGAGGAAAACTCAGGTTCTGTGGTAATTGGTTTGGCTCATTCATTTAGTGTCTCTCTTGCTACTGAGTTAGTACAGAATCAATGCCCCAATTTAGTGACAAGGTTCACTATGCTGCCCGAGGTGCAATGTAAAACAGTTCTTAACAAATGGTGGTCATTAAAGATCCTTTGGCATTTTCTGCAAAATTAGGAGGGATGTAAACCTCAATATGTTGGCCACATTCCCACAGGGTAACGATATTCCAACTACCTTAAAATTACTTGTAGTTTCAGTTGGGTAACTTGCTGTTATACAAAAGTTGTGTAACTTTGAAGGGCACTGTTTAAATATTGCTGCCTTCCAACTCAGTGGTGTCTGGCATTCAAATTTGCATTAAGTAATTAATAATAATGTATTTTTTCACTAGCATAGTGCCTTCCATCCATAGATCTCAAAGCACTCTACAAATGTTCAAGAACTAAGCCTCATGAAACTCCCATGAAGTGTGTATGTACTGATATCCATATTTTATAAATGGAGAAACACAGGCACACAGAAGTTACATGTCCAAAATAGTGAGTTATTGAGCACATCCTCTGACATGTTGAATGCCAACAACTTAAATTATCTTTAATGGGAGTTGAAGAATATTAAGCTTAAAATAACTTGCTGAAAGTCCCACAGGAAATCTGCCAAGGAGCCAAGAATAGGTCTTATATAACCATAATATCCCTCTGTGAATGCCCGATTTAGGTTTGTAGTTTTAAAACGTAGTTACCTATTTTTAAGTACTATTCAAGTGTATATCACTACTGTTATGGACACAACCTATTATTAAACATAGCCTAAGGTGTGCTAGGCACTTTACAGAACAAATAAAAGACATGGTCCCTACTCTGAGAAGCTTACAGTCTAATTTTAGCCATGACGCAACAAATGAGCGCAACAAACAGTGGGAGAAGGAGGAGCAGGATGAGGGTCACAGTAAAAAGATTACATGGTTACTTAGGTTCATTTCATGCATTTCTTGATGGTATCTTTTCATTTGTATTTAACTTTTTTAAAGCTTTTGCAGCTCTTGCAGCTGTGCCAGAGGAAGCAGGAGAAGTGAGGGATGGAAAGTGGAAGACAGGGTGAGCAGATGAAGAGGGAGGAGAATATGAGCTGTGGGAAAGTATGAGGTGAGAGAGGTTGTCAGCAGGTTGGATGAGGAGGAAAAGGGAGAGATGAAATTGAGTATATGTAAGAGTGGAGAGAAAAGGAACACAGTTGAGAGGACAGGAAGAAGTAGGGCTCATGAGAGCAAGGGGGGGAGAAAGACATGATGGAAGGGGAGCACAAATGTGTATGTGAGGGGATGGTAAAGAGAAGGAGGGTAAAAGGGAAAGGGACAGAAGAGAATGTTTCCTACTGGAAGAAGGATGATCCAGTGGTTAGGGTACTACCCTGGGACTTGGAAGACTTGCGTTCAATTCCCTGGTCTCACATAGGTTTCCTGTACGACCTTGGGGCAAGTCACTTCATCCCTCTGTGCCTTAGTTCCCTGTCTGTAAAATGGGAATAACTGCACTTCCCTGGCTCTCAGGAGTGTTGAGAGGATAAACACATTAAAGGTTTAGAGGTGCTCAGGAAACACAGGCAGGTCAGGTCAGGTCAGGACCTAAAATAGAATAAGTGCAACGAACATACTGAGAATGGCAAGCAGCACTATAGTAGAGTCACAGAGAAAGTGCCGCATGCTTCACTAGGTTGCTAAAGTTCTGAAGGCTCAGCCCCAGGCTTTATAGAGAGGCAGTTGTTGGGTGTAATCCCTTGCAGAGTTATTTAAAACAAACTCCTGTTACCTGGGCCTTGAGGGAGATGTTTCCCAGGTGAAATCTCTGTTGGCAGCTGTGTGAAGAAAAGAGGTTTTGGGAATTCATCCCCTAAGAGTTTTATTTAAATCTAGTTCTTGTTCATTCCTCTCCTCAGGAGTGTGGAGGCTAATCTAAGCAGTAATTCTCATACTCGAAGAGCAGCAGGATTCCAGAGAACTACGTGGGTAGGAAGCCCCTATGCAGTGCAGAGCCCCTGCATTGCAGCACAATGGATGGGTGGGAAAGAATGGAGGAGCTATCACTGAATGGATCTTTCCATACCTCCCCTGCTACTCAGACTGTGCACCAGATTTAAGATTTAGGGTATCATTTTCAAAATCATCCAAGTCCTATTGTTGACTTAGGCACTTTTTAAAAGTCACTTTAGTACTTTTGAAATGTTACCTTTTAACTTTAATTGCAAACAACGATCCATTTCTAGAGGACTCAGGAGCTGGTATTTGGTATCTGAATGGTTTAAAATACAAGTGGAATTATTACAACTTCGATTTTGGTCCCTGAATGTAAACTGATAGTCTGCCAAATGCTTTGGGCTCTTCATATGAAAGTCCCCAAAGTGTATAATTGTCACTAATTACTATTATTTTTTAATTGTTTTGACCTCTAATTTTTTTTAAAGAAAAAGAAATGTTCATTGACATTATGTTGGTTGCGGGCGTTTCTAAAAACAGAGATTAGAAATATCCAAATCTGTGATGTGTAGCTTGGTTTTTGCTCTTCCATTTGTGTATTTTATTCAGGGAGAACCCTGATCGTGTACATAATGGTAATAGTATCAACCTGGTGGAAGAGTAAGAATGATACATGAAGCAGGTTGATGCAGGTGATTGGGAAGGAAAACACAAACAAAAGCTATAATAAGTATTGAACCAAGCACCATCATTTGAAATAACACACAATTTCAAATTACCAGCTGGGCTTTGGAAGAAATGGGAGTATAAAGTAGAAGATTTAAAGATTCACAAGGATGTTAGGAGCTCTAAAGATCAACTTAATAGATGGGGAAACAGTTCTGGGTACTTATAGTTATTTTTAAAAGAAAATATTTTTTTCGCTTTATCTAAAAAATATAGGAGCCTGGTTCTTTGCCATGCTCTGGATAAAGTAGAAAGTCAGGGCAGTCAGGGACCCAGTACTGCAGAGCATAATTTTTTTTCTACACCCTTAGATGCACAAGTGTAATAATTTATATATTATTTTAATCCTTGTACACTTAGTTTTCATTGTTGATGTGGTTCTGTATAATTTTGTTGATTTAAACATTTTGTTTCAGTTATCTTCTATAAAAGTATGCATTTTAGCAACATGGCATGATCCAAAGCCAATTATTGTTGATGGAAAGTCTCCTTTTGATTTGTCTGGACTTTAGATCAGACCCACAGTTAGCAGCCATGCGGTATATAATTTCTTTTCAACAAGCAGAGCAGACTTTCTTAGTGGCAGTTCAGTTAATTGAATGGAATGAAGGTTCTGATCTATTGGCATTAACAGGCTTCTGCATGAGAACAAAGATCCACTCACTTGGATCTGACTGCAGGATTGGGGGCTAATATATCTGAAAAATTTAATCAGCCAATGTACAATTAAGCAGCCAGATCTACTCAGTGTTGCTATAACTAATCTATGGTATGTGCTTTTCATATAAATTACATTAATGTACTTTTTAACATAGACAAATTACTACACTGTATTTTGAGATGTTCACAAGTATCAATGGTTGTAAAAAGATGTGACGTACTGGTGTGACCATGCAGTTAAAGAGTTTGGCCCTGATCATGCAATGACTTATGCTCAGTGTTTAAGTATTGAATAGTCCCATTGAGTCTAATAGGACTACTCACGTATTTAAAGTTAAAATTAAGTTTGTATGTGTAAGAATGTAGAGACTTGGGCCAGAAACATAATACATGCATTGTAAAAATGCAGCGTTGAAATTAAATATGCAAACGGAACTCTCTTTTCCAGATTTTTGGGTGGTTAAGCTCGCAAACATAGGAAAAAAATAGTTCCACCTCCCCTCTATTCTCTTCATACTCCAAAACAGCTGATCGTTTCTCAAAATTTAAAAAAAAAAATCACCTTCATAAAGAGACCAAGCCTAGAAAATGTAACCCCAAAATAACTGAGACCATTTTAAACAAATGGAAAGAGAGGGTTGGCGTGGAAACATTTTTATGTAACATTAACTGAGGCAGTTACAGTTGTTCCTGCTATAGTGACAATGATATAGTAAATGCCTTATTCACAGAAGATGGCTACTTGACTTGTGTCACTGGTAGGCTAGAAATGAAATGGGGATTGAGGATGTGAATACATTCATCTCTATTTGTTGAGGAAATTCTGAATTACTTATAATTTTAGGTGTGAGTGACATATACTCTTCAACAGACATAATACTTTGAATCCCTGTGTTGTATGTTGTGAATGATGAATCTATTCTACATAATGTTCCACAAGCTGGTAAACAGTGGATCTCTACGGCAACTTCTGAGTGCTATAAAATTAATTTTGAGTTGATGGATGATATGTCTTCCCTTTATATACAGTTTGGAAAAACAAAACAAAGCAAAAACAGAAAAACAAAACACAACACGTGAACACTTCTCTATCTACAGCTGTGTTATTATAAAAAGCCTACAAACTGTGACAAATAGGAGAAAATGTATACATTCCAGTCATGTATTTTGATACATTATGATAAAGCTCCTATCTTATGCTTTAGATGCACTTGAAAATATGTATACATATTATTCTTATCATTTACAAGTATATAAACTGTGATACAATAAGGACTGGATTGAGCCTTTTGACTTAGCCCAATGTAGGGATGGTTCTGAGAAGGAACTGTGTTACCGTTCTCCCTTGCTCTGAGGAAAGGAGAAATGTGTAACTTACTATACCCCTTTCCAGGGTGTAGGATACACCTCTCCAAAACACACACACACTCTTGGCCAGTTCTGTGGGTGAACACATAAAGAACTAAAGACTAGGTTCTGCCCACTCTCTGTTCTCTTACTGAACATTCTATCCCTGCTCTATCCCTCCTGCACTCTGAGCAGAAATCTGGGTGGTTCCTATATAGAAGAGGTAGTATCTCTCTCTCTTCCTGCACGGCTGGGTTGGGCCTTGGCACAACCAAGCACTGAAAGATTAGGGAAGGAATGAGAGAAAGGATGTATGTTAATTTGAGAGATTTAGAACAGAATACATGCTATGGTTAAGTGCTATATATATTCCGAGGCATAATGCACTTAAATATTCACAATATGTGGATACACAGGGTAGAGTGTGTTATTGTGACACCTTTTTTTCTAATTTATTTCTATGTTCATTATCAAAAGATAGAGAACAGTGCATTAGCCTGCTGTCTCTTTTGTTGTATTATATCTTAAATAATAAGATAATTTAAACAAATTAAATACCATTAATGATGAGTAATTTCTGTAGTCCTTTTAAAAGGACAAGACTCTGCCATGCTTACTCATATTAGGTAGTCCTTTAAACCATGAAAAGGCCCCCTTTTCCCCCAATCATATTATTCATGGAGTGAAAGAAAGTACTTACCATGAGTAAACATGGCAGAGTCAGGCCCAGAATTACACTGGTGGGAGTTTTCTGTTTGTTTTTAAATTTCAAAGCTAGCTTATTGGGTCACGGAAATAGCTGACATTTTTGCTTTTAGACATTCCTAGTGGATGCTAAGTGATTATCTTTTGGGGCATAGAAGATAAGGCAGTAGCATATTTAGCCTGTAGTTATTGTGGTGAAAAATTAGAATACAGGCAGTGATTCTAGAACTACAATTAGGCTCCAGATATTGAGGATTAGACTTATCAGTCAAATATTTCAAAACTCTGCTTCAATATTTAACATCCAGTTCTGAAATATAAAGCATTTATTGTGCACTATTTGGGATCTATTCAATAAAAAAGTGATTTACTACAAAGGGCTTTTCCATTTCCTTCTGGAAGCTCTCTGTGGGAGTCTGGGTGCATGCACTGCATTTGATTGAGTAACAAATATTTCCTTGTTAGGTATCTGTGGGCACTACATAAAAACCATTTAGAAGATCATGCAAATGTATGTAAATATCAGCAATGGGCTGACTCAGTTTTGATTGAGTAGCACTTGACGTTAGGTTCCAAGTACTTTTTTTTTTTTTCATACACTTCTCTATTCATCCATTTCCTCTTCCCTCTAAGTTAAAGCCTTTCCTGGTTTCCTTTTCATTTTAATATATAAAATTATATAACACTCTTGACAAAAGCGCTTACATTCAAAATAAAAATGTCTTTAATGCCAAACTTTATGTTAAAAGCCCATATTAAACATGTCTCTTATTAATTTCCCTTTAGGACAACATAAAAACTAAGGGTTAAATCACTCCCTTAGCTACTGGGAGCTACTCTGAGTAATTGAATGGACAGAAATTCAAGTATGTTCTCTCCTGCCTTGAAAAGTGTGTATTTCTATATTACATGTGGTAGGTCATATTTAGAGCTTATTTAAGAAGGAAAAGAGCAGTGTATATTGCGCAATACCCTGTGCTGAACATTGAGAGAGAGCTTCAGCGAACCTTCTGCCCTCCTGTCTAATACACTGTGGGACTGAGAAACCTTCACACATGACTTACATGGTTCTAGTGAATGGGAAAATTATACTATTTATTAGTTTTTGGAGAATTCCACATTGCAAAATCAAACATATCGCTGTATACTGTGTGCTTATTTTAGTGGACTTTGAATATCTATTTCTGTGACAGATGGGAACAATCTTTCCATGTGGACTCAAGGCTCCACACACTCTCCAAGCCCACCCACCTGCTTCCATAGGACAGGAAATAGCAATTCCATGGAGGGTTCCATGCTGACACAAAGGAATAAGGGGATAAGTCACGTCATGCTGTAGTTAAAAAAATTATTAGCACTCATTTGGAGTGAGACAACATAACTCGCACATTATTTTGGCACTCAAGAGTTATATCCATACATCTTTTCACCACCCCACCCTGTCTATAATGTTGCCTACATCTTCTATAGATGTATTGACTCAAGTAGCACAGTGATGAGTGTGGTATGCCACTAGATAAACATGATGGCAGCTTTTATTGGCATACATTTGAGATGACTGTGTGATTCAAGAGTAACAAAGCCATGAATCATCCCAAATGATTGACTGGGTACACTGCAAGAAGGACAGGAGACTTATTATGGATTTTAATCAGGCCACGACTTTATTATATAGCTGTCTGGGACTACTCGGCAGATAAAGTGTACAGTGCAAGCAAATCCATGCATATTCAAATCAATTCTCCAGGACTTCCATCAGTCCCCCTTTGCTTCCATCCTGGTCCCCCAGCATGGAGCAAAGAGACTTGCCTCACCCAGGTTTTATACCTTTATGGGGGTGGCAGGGAGTGAGTCACTGCTGCAAAGTCGACCACCGAGCACCTTTTTATATCACTTTCTGACCTCCTTCCTTCTCCTGCCTCTCCCCAAAGTAGATCTGTCCTTCTTTGGGTAAGCCCCAGACAAAATCTGCCCACTTCAGTTGTGGTGCAGTCATTCTATCCCATAACAACCCCACCACATGTTCTGTTTTATGCTACATATTTACAGAAAATATTTTAGAAGTAGTTGAATTTGTTAAAAAATTGAAAATAGTTTATGTCCCTCCATCTGTGAATGTTGTTTCTCTGTGTACCATGAGTCCGTTGTACAGAGGCAGTGGAAGAGGAACAAATGTATCCAAAACATCTTAACAATTATTTTTAATTATCTTTCTTATGTTAATGTTTAGGAACCAACAGGATTGATAGTATACAAATATAAAATAATAAACAGTACCTTCCCCAAAGAATTTATAATCTAAATAGCAAACGTCTCAAATAGCTTTTCTGTGTGATCATTAAAATATCATGACTTTTAAGTCCTATATCTTTGGAGCTTCTTGGGCTAGACTAAATTCTTTGTATGTCATTGGGAAACTATGAGGAAGAGTCCCATTTTCAGTGGTATAAAGGTTTCACTGCTAGCTCTGTGGAGCCAAAAAAAAAAAGGTTGAACCTTTGAGCACTCACTGTTTCAGAACTGAATAGCGCCTTTACTGGGCTTGAAGGTTGTAATTTTAGCGGTAACATGCCAGTTTTTGAGGGAAAAGCAAACATTTTGCAGAAGGTTCAATTTCTTAAAATTGCAGATTTTTGACATTACTCAGAGATTTGAAGTATTAGAATGGATTTCAGTGGAGATGGGTGAATGGGTAGACTACAGGTGATACCATCAAAGAGACAAGACAGAGGCCAGGTAGCACACGGTTATTTATTTAGGGTTCAGTCCTTCAAGATTGCTTCGCACTCTAGCCCATTCCATTAAAACACTTATGTATGGTAAGCACATAACTTTAAGTAAGGGTAGTCTCTACTACTGCTGGAAGTGAGCTTCCCCACCTGAGTATATGGGCTTGTGGCCATGAGGTTCATGCGAGCATGCTAAAAATAGCAGCTGACAGTTGTTGGGTACAAGCTGCAGAGGTTGGGCCAAACCTCCACTGGTGTTGCAATATTGACACTGCTAGTTATAGCATGCTAAAGCAAGCCCCACTACCAGAAGCCAGTCTACCTGGGTTGCAAGACTCACTCCCAGCTGCAATGTAGACATACCCTAAGAGTTTTGTTGGATTGAGTTAGAATGCTCAGCGCCTTGCAGGATCAAACCCTTTACTGCATGGATCTTGATCCTGCAAAAGCTTGCATGTGAATAGTCCAGTTGAATTCAACAAGTCTGTTCCTGAGAGAGGGAACTTCTGTGTAGCTGACTCTAAACCAAGACTAATAGATTATGGGACTCATAGGCACCGACTTCTAATGGCTCCGGTGGATGCTTGACCCCCCACACCCTTGGCCCTGCCCCCTCCCTGCCCCTATTCAACTCCTTCCCCAAATCTGCACCCCAGCCCCACCACTTCCCTGCCTCCTCCCCTGAACACGCCATGTTCCCTCTCCTCCCCTCTCC